>NW_005371683.1:1458172-1459595 GCF_000412655.1 Myotis brandtii
GATGATTCTCTCTCATCATTGATGTTTCTGTCTCTCTCCCTCTTCCTTCCTCTCAACTATGTTTCAATAAAAACATACTTTTAAAAAACATATTCAAATAAAAACATTTAAGAAAAGAAATTGGTCAACTATGGAAAAGCCAATGAGAATTGAGAAAAGACCATTTAAGAGGTCTGAGATATCCTGGAATATGAGTAGTCCAGCCTGACCTCCCCTACCTAGGTAACAAACATTTGGGGCTAAATAAGTTGTGAACTACACTGATGTTCCTTCTTCATAGAACGTAAGTGGTGGCCTCCCTGTCAGGAAACCTGGCAGGCCTGTTTTCCATGGCCCTGCTGCTTTCTCTAACATTCCCGAGAAAAGCATAGCAAAGGGGCTTATTTTGCTTGTCATGAAACTCATTATCCCCTTAACTCTTACCAAAAAAGTTACAGGTTGAAAAACTAAAATTGTTTGCAAAACTTTAGTTTAATTATTATTCCTGAGCAACAGAGGCAACAAAAGGAGGATTTGCAGTGTACTCCAATTAGCTTCCAGCTCAAAAGTTATATGAGTAGTGTAGCTAGACTAGGGATTGTGGAAGTGAGAATGACGACCTGCCTCTTGGTTTCTATCTATCTTTACTGTTCTGACTAATTAAATGTTAATAACTTACACTAACAGCATGGGTTTTTGTAAGGGTCAGTCTCTTGATCAAGTGTCCCTGAACTTGAATGATATGATATTGGGATCCAGAGGGAAATGTAGGAGTTGGCTTTTATCATGTTCACGAGATTCTGGGTTTGTCTACCTAAGTGAAAGAACAGGAAATGGATTTCACTTGAGTTTTTATTAGTGGA
Source organism: Myotis brandtii (assembly GCF_000412655.1). NCBI lineage: Eukaryota > Metazoa > Chordata > Mammalia > Chiroptera > Vespertilionidae > Myotis > Myotis brandtii. The sequence goes on from NW_005371683.1 coordinate 1,459,015, forward strand.
AAATTTTATGAACTCTATGGAATAATTTTTAATCTTTGCTGCATAAAACCTTTCAAGATAATGAGGAACCTGAGGACTGATTCAGGCAGATGAGATCACGTCGAACAAATCCCTCTTAAGAATCTTTTCTATTCCAGAATGATTTTTTAAATAGCATTCCGAAAGTTGAAGGAGTTCGCCAGCCTTGAAACTTGTGTTAAGTTTTTAAAAAACCAATACTGCGTAAACTACACTTCCCAGGAGGCCTCGCGGGCGTGTCTCCGCACTCCACTATTATTTTCCCCGCGAGAGAAGCTGGGAAATGTAGTTCTCCAAGACAACCAGCACGTGACGCGTGCGGAGTAGACCCGAGGAACCGCGCCTGCTGAGTCCGGGGAGCAGAGGTGTGAGCCGCTCCTTCCGCAGAGTTTGGTTGTTCAGTGGAGGGAGGGCGCCCATCTGCTGGTCCAACCCGGGAAGTGAGCTGGCCTGGTTTAGTCACTCACTGGAGCCGCTCCGGGGAAGTCCGGGCGGGTGCGGCACCGCCCAGCTTCATCCCGTTTCTCAGCAGCGGGGCGGGCAGGGGGAGAAGGTGCGATCAG
>NW_005371683.1:1459735-1466721 GCF_000412655.1 Myotis brandtii
GCCCCCCGCGCTCCACCCAAGCTGCGGCCGCGCGCGGAGGAAGCGCGCAAAGGTTGAGTGTAGTTTCCCTTTTTGCTTTCTCGTCATTGCAGCCCCAACAGGCGGTGGAGGGAATGCCGAACCTCAGTTCGAAGGGGGTCGGGAGCCACAGAGGTTAAAACCAGCGGTTCCCCGGCTTCCCGCCTCCCTGAAACGTCCACCGCGCTCGCCATGGGCAGCCGCGATCACCTGTTCAAAGTGCTGGTGGTGGGGGACGCCGCGGTGGGCAAGACGTCGCTGGTGCAGAGGTACTCCCAGGACAGCTTCAGCAAACACTACAAGTCCACGGTGGGAGGTGAGCCGTCCAGGGGGGCGGGGCGGACCGGATCCGGGCCGGGACCGCGGGCTTCAGCTGGGCCTCTAGCTGGGTGGGAGCTGGGGATCTCGTGTCGTTGGGTCCTTCCTCGGGTGAGGAAGTAGGTGTCTGGGATCCTGCAGCGGTTCTCAACCTGTGGGTCGCGACCCCTTTGGCGGTCGAACGACCCTTTCACAGGGGTCGCCTAAGACCATCCTGCATATCAGATATTTACATGACGATTCATAACAGTAGCAACATTACAGTTATGAAGTAGCAACGAAAATAATTTTAAGGTTGGGTCACAACATGAGGAACTGTATTTAAAGGGCCAGAAGGTTGAGAACCACTACTCTAAAACAAAAATTGATTGGCATGCCTGTTTGGGGTTCCCCCGTCAGGTTTTCCTGACCTGAGCTGACTGCCTGGAAAGAAATGGGGCGAAGGTGTGAAGATGAGACGTGGGGAGGGGAGGGGAGAAAAGGAGCAATTGCTGCGTCTGCGAGGGAACTCTGTGCTCAGGTCTCTTCCTGCGGGCAGCCGGCCAAGCGGTCAGGGGCAGGTCTCCGAGCCCAGCAGAGGCAGCTGAGACCCCCGCAGGGCCTGTGAGGGGTCCTGCCTCTCACGGGCGGTCCAGGCAGCTATTGCAGGAGCAGAAAGGCATTGACCCCGGCCTAGCTTTGTTTGCGGGATGCCTGCGGGGGAGAGTCCGAGGCCACGCAATCAGACGCTTATCAGGGCAGATGAGCTATGTGTTTGTTGTCCATTGATTGCTTAAAGAAAGGCAACCTAGCCCTAACTGGTTTGGCTCAGTGGATAGAGCCCTGGCCTGCAGACTGAAAGGTCCAGGTTCGATTCTGGTCAAGGGCATGTACCTTGGTTGTGGGCACATCCCCAGTGGGGGGTGTGCAGGAGGCAGCTGATCATTGATGTTTCTAACTCTCTATCCCTCTCCCTTCCTCTCTGTAAAAAATCAATAAAATATATTTAAAAAGAAAGGCAACTTAGGAATTCTTCAAGGATCTAAAATATACCACTTCTTGGCCTATTTTCCCACCCATTTTTCTCTCAACCTGGGTTATGGAGGAAGGAAGAGAACACCTTAAGAGTTAATTCATTTCTTTCTAGGTGTGATCTTTGGACTGGTTTTTCAGGAGTAGAAATGCCTTTTTGTTAAATAGAAAAGTGCTTAGCTGGGCAGAGCTGGTGAAGTGGAGAGTAACAAACATTTATTTATCTCCATTTAAAAAAAAACTACACACGTTTTTGACACACACCCCTCCTCCTGCTTCTCCCGCTGGGCGCCCTCATCCCCTCCCCCACACGCCCTATCCCACCCACCCACGCTCCCCTCCCCCTGCACATCTGGGGGAGGTGGGTGCGAAGGGAACCCGGAAAAACCCTCCCCCTTCCTACTCACACCCCACCCAGTGCCTCCTCGAGAGACGAGAGACGCCTGGGAAGGGATTGAAGGGTGTGAATTTTCTCTCAAGTGGTTTGGGGACCTGGATCTTGGGCTGGAGAGGGTTCCGAGATGGGGAGGTTGGGGGGGAGGGGAGGGGAGAGGCAGTGGAAGAAAAAAACACGTTTTTTAAAGGAAAAAAAATTTACACCAATGTAAATTTTGAAAATGTGTGCTGGTATTCATTATGGAATTTTAAAACGTTGACAAGCATTTAAATATGTTTTTATTGATTTCAGAGAGAGGAGGAGAGGGATAGAAACATCAATGATGAGACAGAATTAGAAATTATCTTGGGCAGGAATGGGATAGAGTGACAAGGTCCCAGAAGATTACTAGAAAGAATATGGTTTCAATGAGAGAGAATCATTGATCAGCTGCCTCCTGCACGCCCCCTACTGGGGCTAGCAACCCAGGCATGTGCCTTGACGGGATTCTAACCCTGACCTCCTGGTTCATGGGTGGACGCTCAACCACTGCCAAGGCATGTGCCTTAAGGGGGAATCTAACCCTGACCTCCTGTTTCATGGGTGGATGCTCAACCACTGAGCCACACTGTCGTGGCTACCCATTGTCTTCTTTCTAGGAATCCTCTGGGACCTTGTCACTCTATCCCATTCCTGCCCAAGATAATTCCTACAGCCTTATGGAAGATGTAGAATTCCCCAGAGTGTGTTTGTATCATAATACGATTGGATGAGGAGCCAAGAGTGAAATTGAATGTGAAAGAGGCAAAAGCCACACTTACTTCATTTCCCCTTTGCCCCCTATCATCCCTTCTCTGAGAAAACTCCCTAAGTCTCCCAGAAACTGTTTAACCTGAGATTAGTAATTGTTTTCATAATGACTCCCACCCTCCTAGTTCCAGCCTTGGAGACAAACAGTATCAAATGAATTGGTTTGACAAGAGAGTAAAAGCTAAAGACTCCCTTCTGGGAGTGAGTGTGCATGAGCTGTTCCATATAATACCTGAGTGTGGGCTCCTCTCAGCTCACTGAGGGCTTAAAAATTAAATGAATGAATAAGTAAATAAATAAATAGGAGTTGTGTCTCCCTAGTGTTGAAACTGCAGATTTGATCTGAGGTTTTCTGTGGATTGTTTAAAGGTACATTTTATTCAACTGCATTACACGTATATTTTCAGTGGATTTCGCTCTGAAGGTTCTCCAGTGGTCTGACTCCGAGATGGTGAGGCTGCAGCTGTGGGACATTGCAGGTAGGCTGGGAAGACTGAATAGGAACAAAGGGAGAAGTTTGGGGGTAACCAGCCAGCTCCCAGAGAAAAAGGGGGGCAGGAAAACCAGGAGTGTGTGTTCCCGAAGCTGGGACGATGGACCTTCGCGGAGGGTGCACGAGCTGAATAGACACAGGACTTTTGTAGATGTTTCTGCCGATGTCCTGCCCTGTACATGTCAAGCAGTCTCTGTGGGGAGGGGCTGGCAAGGCGGTGGATGGTCCAGGCCACAGGTGGATGCTCCCACAGCAGGGGGAGGGTGCTCGTTCAGCTGATCTTGGTGAGGAACAAGATGCTGGAAAAACAGAGACAATAATGATAGCTTACCCTTGTTATGTGTCAAGCACTTTCCTAAACATTTTTTTATTCACTGACTCATGAGTCCTGGCAATGACCCTATGATAAAGCTACTGCTCTGCTTCTGTCCCCACTTTTCAGATGGGAAATACTTAGCCTTGAAAGCTTAACTTGTCCAAAGTCACATAGATAGTAAATGACAGAGCAGGGATTTGGACTTGGACGATCTGGGTACAGAATCTGGACTCAACCACCATGCCTACTGCCTTCTCTCCCACAACGAAGGCAGAAAGGACAGGATGTAAGAGGGGGTTCTGGGACTGGTTCTCAGGATCACCTTCTAGGGGCCTCTCCTCTCCTCCCAGGGCAGGAGCGCTTCACATCTATGACACGACTGTACTATCGAGATGCCTCTGCCTGTGTTATTATGTTTGATGTTACCAATGCCACTACCTTCAGCAACAGCCAGAGATGGAAACAGGACCTGGACAGCAAGCTCACACTGCCCAATGGAGAGCCTGTGCCCTGCCTGCTCTTGGCCAATAAGGTACATGGTCAATCTAGGAAAATGATTCCTGGCCTCAATCGGTGGTGAGAGGGCAAGCTATCTAAAATGCTCTTCCAGCCCCAGCTGGTTTGGCTCAGTGGATAGAGCATCGGCCTGTAGACTGAAGGGTCCCGGGTTCGATTCCTGTCAAGGGCACATGCCGGGATTGTGGACTCGGTCCCCAGTAGGGGCATGCAGGAGGCAGCCAATCAATGATTCTCATCGTTGATGTTTCTCTCTCTCTCTCCCCCTCCCTTCAACTTTGAAATCAATAAAAATATTTTTTTTTTAAATAAAATAATCCCTGGCTGGTTTGGCTCAGTGGATAGAGCATTGGCCTGTGGACTGAAGGGTCCCAGGTTTGATTCTGGTCAAGGGCATGTACCTTGGTTGCAGGCACATCCCCAGTAGAGAGTGTGCAGGAGGCAGCTGATTGATGTTTCTCTCTCATCAGTGTTTCTAACTCTCTATCCCTCTACCTCTCTCTTCCTCTCTATAAAAAAAAAATCAATAAAATATATTTTAAAAAATAAAATGCTCTTCCATTCTTGTGATCCACTTTTCCTTCTCAAGTTGGCAAAATCATCTCTACCTCCTTTCAAGGGATATTGAGACTTTCTCGGGGAAGAATGTTGAATGTAGATTTTAGATGCTGCTGTTCTTAGCCATTGGTGGAAAGGTTTTAAACCCACAGGTATCTGAGTTGTGTCCCTAATCCCAGGAAGTTTATGGTGTTGCCTTTTATTTATTCTCTTTGCCAGTGTGATCTGTCCCCTTGGGCAGTGAGCCGAGACCAGGTTGACCGTTTCAGTAAGGAGAACGGTTTCACAGGTTGGACAGAAACATCCGTCAAGGAGAACAAAAATGTTAATGAAGCCATGAGGTGAGTAGCTTATGGGCACACAGATGTACCTATCTTCTACTGTAGCTCATTATACCTTCTTTTCTTTTTTTTAAAATCCGGAGCATATTCTTGATTTATATTTATACTCTCAGAACCTTGAATAGTGCCTGACAAACAGCAAGTCTTAATAAATGTTTCTTGAACAGAATTCTATTTCTTGACAGCAAAAGTAATTCTGGGTTAATCTTCTGAAATACCAAACTGGAGATCTTACTCCCTCTTTTGATCACTAAACCTCACAGTGGGATTCTGGCAGGTACTTAGAAACGAAGTTTTGTTCCAGAAACCTCAAGTACAAATCAACTAGACACTGAAATAACACAGATCAGGATTCAGCTTGCTTCTGTGTTCCAAACAAAAGATAAGCTCTTCCTTTTCAGACAAATAAACGACATTAAATTTACTATGTTATGGTATCAATCACAAATACCGGGTGGATGGCCAACAAGAAACATGTAGCTCTTGTTTATTTAATCTATGCACTCTGAACAGATTTCTGATAAAATAAAATAGATTTTTTAAAATTAAATAGATTTATTTTTTTTTAAATATATTTTATTGGTTTTTTACAGAGAGGAAGGGAGAGGGATAGAGAGTTAGAAACATTGATGAGAGAGAAACATCGATCAGCTGTCTCCTGCACACCTCCTACTGGGGATGTGCCCACAACCAAGGTACATGCCCTTCACCAGAATCGAGCCTGGGACCTTTTGTCCGCAGGCTGATGCTCTATCCACTGAGCCAAACCAGTTAGGGCAAAAATTAAATAGGTTTAATAGATGTACCCATCTTCCACTGCAGCCCATTGTACCTTTTTTCTTGTTTCTGAGCAAATAAGAACAGACTGGGCCACTTGAATGCCAGCTTCTGAAGGTCAGAGATGCTGTCCTCTCTCCTGAGATAACTGGGGACAAACCTGGTGGCTTTATTGAACGCCATCTGGCGTTAAGACAGACAATGTCTGCTGTTTCTCCCTTTCCTCAGTTCAGCTTTTCAGGCTTATTTTTTATTTGTTTTTTTAGAGTCCTCGTTGAAAAGATGATGAGCAATTCCAAAGAAGATATGTTTTTGTCCACCCAAGGGGACTACATCAACCTACAAGCCAAGCCTTCCTATACTTGGGGCTGCTGCTAGTCGTGTTATGCCTGTTTTCCCTCCGGGTTCTAATTCCTTCCCTTTGGTTGCCCACCCAGCAGTTTTATTGAGTACATTTGAACTGTCTCCTGCTAACTGTCCAGTAAGGAGGGCCATCGTCACTAAGAAAAGACACCTGGGACCCATGTGCATTTCTGCATCTCCTGAAATTTGGTTCCCACTTGCTGCTGACTCATGTGGTCCAGTTAGTGCCTTCCCATTCTTCCCCTTTATATTGAATTTATTGGGGTGACACTGGTTATCAAAATTATATAGGTATCATGTGCACAATTCTACAATACATCATCTGTACAGTTAGTGCCTTTTGTATAAGAAAAATCATCTCATCACTCAATTTGTGATCTGGGATTTTGTGGGTAGGATTAGAAATCAGTGTCTGGACATATGAAAACATGCTCAAAGGACTAGTCATCAGAGAGATGCAAATCAAAGCCATCTCACATCTGTCAGAATGGCTGTCATCAACAAACGACAAGTGCTGGAGAGGATGTGGAGAAAATGGAACCCTCCTCCTGCTGGTGGGAATGCAGACTGGTGCAGCCACTGTGGAAAACAGGATGGCGTTTCCTCAAAAAACTAACAGTGGAACTGCCATTTGGCCCAGTACCACTTCTAGGAATATACCCCAAGAAAACAGAAACACCAGTCAGAAAGGATATATGCACCCCTGTGTTCATAGCAGCACAATTTACAATAGCTAAGATTTGGAAACAGCCTAAATGCCCATCAGCAGATGAATGGATTAGAAAACTGTGGTACATCTACACAATGGAATACTACGCTGCTGTAAAAAAGAAGGAATTCTTACCATTTGCAACAGCATGGATGGAACTGGAGAGCATTATGCTAAGTGAAATAAGCCAGTCAGTGAAAGATAAATACCACATGATCTCATTTATGGAATATAAAGAGCATTAGAAACTGTTGAACAAAAATAGAGGCAAAGAAGCATCGAACAGACTGTCAAACTATAGGGGGAAGGTAGGGGAGGGTTGCGGGGGGCGGTAAGAGATCAACTGAAGGACTTGTATGCATGCATATAAGCACAACCAA
>NW_005371683.1:1466773-1473577 GCF_000412655.1 Myotis brandtii
GGGGCGGGGGGGGGGGAGACATATGTACTTTTAAAGATCTGATTCAGAGATACAGTAAGAGTGGGGCTTGATATCTTTGGGTTTGGGGCTACTAGGGGTGACCCAAAAGTCACTGTATTTTTGAAGCTTCTAAAGTCATAATTAGCTTTCTCTTGTCTTGGCTTCAAGAACAATCAAGCTTGCCCTGACCAGTGTGGCTCAGTTGGTTAGAACATCATTTGCATGGAAAGGTCGCAGGTTCAATTCCAGGTCAGGGCACATGCCTAGGTTGTGAGTTCAGTTCCTGCTCAGGGCAGAAGCAGGAGGTAACCAATTGATGTGATATGTCTCTCCCATATAGACGCTTCTCTCTCTCTCTCTCCTCCCTCCTCTAAAAAAAAAAAAAAAAAAAAAAAAGGTCAAGCTTTCAAATTATCTATCTTGTGTGATGCCAACATTTCTTTCTGAAAAGAAATTACTTCTCACATTAGGGTGGTCTAATTGTCTCCCTACCAGTAGGGTAAGGGAGGGGTTTGTAGTTTCTGCGGGTTTCTGGGTTGATGTTTTGATGCATAATGCTTCATGTGGTGCCCAGTTGTCTGTTCCTCGAAGCTCTGGGAATCTGAATGGAAGAAGAGGGAGAGGTTAATAGAACAAAACCCTGTGAGCAACTTGCTTATGAGCAATCTGAGTGGCTAGCACTTAACAGCCACAGGAACTAAATATTATGTACAGACCTTTGCCTGGCAGTGGGAGTAGACAGACAGGAAATCATTAGCTAATTTAAGTGCTAAATCAGGGAGAGTTTTTAGTATCAAATCACTTCTAAGCAGTAAAATTTGTTAAATTCTCACAGGATAGTGATTTATAACCTACCCAGAATTATGAATATTCTTAGTGAACCCAGAGGCCCACAGTTCTTTGAGAGATACTTGTCTAAATGTATCCTATGTCAGTGGTTCCCAAGTCTGACTGGTCAGATGTAACTTATATGTGGAATCGAATGAACAAAATAAACTGACCAACAAAATAGATCCAGAGGCATGGAACAGACTGACAGACCTCAGTCTGTTTGTTTTTAATACCAATTATAACTTTTGCACAATGTTTGGAGACCTTGAAGATCTCTTTTCTATCACCCTTTTCAGGTAGGGTTTTTATTACAATGATTCTGAAGGTAATAGTGGGTTAACAAATTCTTTTTATTTGAGAAGAACATTGATTTGTAGGCACTGGTTTCAACCCCAGCAATATCAAATAAATGGGAAATAAGTCTTGATTTCATGATAGTTATTGGCCTTTAATGTGAGTTTGTTAAAATGTTAGTCTATCTCACCCTAGCTGGTTTGGTTCAATGGATAGAGCATTGGCCTGCGGATTTGGCCCAGGTTTGATTCTGGTCAAGGGCATGTACATGTGCGGGAGGCAACCAATCAATGTGTCTCTCACATCGATGTTTCTCTCTGTCTCTCCCTCTCCCTTCCACTCTCTCTAAAAATCAATGGAAAAATATCCTCCGATAATCCTCCAGTAAGGATTAACAAAACAAAACAAAAAGTTAGTCTATGCTGATTAATCAAGAGTATTGTGGAAGTAGAGACTTTATTTTTTAAATACCTTCTTTAAAAACGAAGGTAAATGTTTTCCTGTTTATCTGTTAATTTATTGGTACCAGTCGCCTAATACCAATTCAGTACTTGATGTAACATCCCAAATGCTGCCCGGAAATGTGACCATATTAAAAAATAGAATATCCTTTCTTTTCCCATTTGCTGACTCAAAATCTACCTGCCTTTCAAGCATTGCTAGAAGCTTGCCTGCCAGCCCTTATGGATTTTCTCTCCTAATTGGTGAAAATTATAGGCCTGAAACTAATTAAAGAAAAAATTGAAATACAACTAATTTCTCTCTATGTCCTTATCCATAAAGAAAAGGGAACACAATTAAGGAAGAAGAAAATATTTACAGGACTTGAAATATGATTATATTAAGATTATTAGATCTTATCATTTGGATGCCACCTCTCAGGTACAATTGTTTGGAACATGGATACCGTTGTAGCCCTTCCCTGGAGAAGTTTCTGTATTTGTGACAAGATGTCCCTCCAACCACAGCTGGTCTGTGGCCCAAAAGAAAACAAGCATTCCCTGCAGTATGTTCTAAGAGACGCAAGGAAGGGCTGAAAACTGGGCTGTGGGATTGTGCCTGCCAGGCTTTCTACTCTGGGCAAGATAGCTAAGTGACCACACAAGCAGAGAGAAAGAGACCACAGGCCAAGCAAGGCCCCTCAGCGGTAAGTGAGGTCTGCTCTTTTGTTTCTACTAGTCAGCCAAAGTTACTCCAAGAGATTTCCCTAATTCCCTTTCCGTAGCTATTGCCAAAGTATGTTTGGGTTCCTCATTATTTCCAGATTTAACTCTTTTCTTTATGTGGTCTGTCTTCTGTCCTCAAGACAATGCCCCATCTTCCATGAGGCTTCCCTGCCCTTCGTTGTCCTTCCGTAGGCAGTGTGGCCTGCTTTTGACATGATCTAAGGCCACGGTTAAAAGATGTAAAAATCTCCACGGTATTCTATAAACTCCATTGACCAGATTGCCCAAGGAAGTTTCCCCTCCACCCGTTTTGGTCCACTATGTGTGAAGAGTCCTCAGCTATATAAGTGACTCATTTATTACAGCCAAACAACCCCCCAGGATGCAAGTTGGATTAGGTAGGAAACCACTAGGACAGTGGTTCTCAATCTTCCTAATGCCGTGACCCTTTAATACAGTTCCTCATGTTGTGGTGACCCCCAACCATAAAATTATTTTTGTTGCTACTTCATAACTGTAATTTTGCTACTGTTATGAATCGTAATGTAAATATCTGATATGCAGGATGTATTTCCATTGTTACAAATTGAACATAATTAAAGCATAGTGATTAATCACAAAAACAATATGTAATTATATATGTGTTTTCCGATGGTCTTAGGTGACCCCTGTGAAAGGGTCGTTTGACCCCCAAAGGGGTCGCGACCCACAGGTTGAGAACCGCTGCACTAGGAAGAGATGTGTTCTAAAGAACTATACGTGTCTTTTTAGTTCCGCCATAAATACCAAAAACTTAAAAATACCAGCATATTGCCCTAACCGGTTTGGCTCAATGGATAGAGCGTCGGCCTGCGGGTAAATACCAAAAACTTAAAAATACCAGCATATCCACCTATGACTTTCATTGTTACTAGAAAAACCCCACCTTCTCTTTGGCTTTCAAGCATAATCTGAATTCTCTCAAATTTTATCTGCAGAGTTTCAGTATAATAATAGTATTGCTCTATATCAGGGAAAGAGACTAATAGGAGAATATATATGTAAAGGGATTTACTATTTCAATGGCTTATGCAATTATGGAGGCTAACAGATCCAAAAATCTGCAAGTCCTGACATCCCCGTTAAAGTCCCACAGCTGGCAGGCTGATACTTCAGTTCGAAAGCCATCAGGCAGGAGAATTCTTGCTTACTCAGGAGAAAGTCAACCTTTTCTTCTATTTAGGCCTTCAACTGATTGGATGAGACCCACCCACACTGGGGAGCGCAATCTGCTTTACTCAGACTACTGATTTAAGTGTTAATTTCATCCGAAAACACCGTCACGGAAACACCCAGAATAACCTTTGATCAAATATCTGGGTACCCCAGGGTCTAGTCAAGTTGATACATAAAATTAACCACCACATACACTGAGTAGTACTTTACTGTATAATGGTGCTTTTGGTACCTTTCCTTTCCATTCTAACTTGACCCGTATTCGAAGTCCATCTGACTAGGAACTCAGTGGGAATAAAGAGGTGAGAGCAAATAGGAAGAGGAAGGAGACAAGGTAGGCTTTTATGATTTATCGTGATAGGAGAAGGGTAGCTCTGGACACCTATGTCTGGTTTAGTATTAAACTCTTTCCTCAGATATGTAAGTTGTTTGTGCTTATTACACTATCTTGGAAATAAAGCAAACAGTTCTTCCCATTTTATGGCTGAGGGAACAAATGCCTCGAAATCTGACTGTCTGAAAGGCAGCTGGTTGAATTAGTAATGAAGCCAAGACATCACTGCAAGTCATCTAATTCCCATCTTCATGCTGCCCTTCAGGCTTCTGGGGAACATTTAACCTGAAAAACCTATTTTAGAAAATAAGCTCAGGCAGTTAGAGGAACAGAACTGACCCCTTTTGGGTTTGAAACTCTTGGTTTGTGCTAGAATTTGAGACCATGTTCATGTGTGGAATAGAGAATGAGTAATTGAATTTGGAGCCAAATTAGTGCCATTTGACTAGCAGGCACTACAGATATAAGATGCTTAACTGACAAGTTCCACTTATTAACATATGTCACCAAAATGCAGTGACTATCATTTAATTTTGAGTATTAGCTCTCTTGTTGAAAGCACAGGGATTTTAGCAGCCATTACATTTTCACCTGTTGCTGCCAGCAGCTAACATCTGAATGTTGCCATAAACCAAATAGTCTGAGCACTTCACATAGATCATTTTTACAAAGACCCTCTGATATATATAAATAAGGAAACTGAGGCACAAAAAAACAAGACTGCTCAAGGTTAGATAGCTAGCAAGTGGCAAAACTGATTTTTAAGATTAAGTAGTGTGACTTCAGAAACTGGGCCCTTTACTCCCCTTTTACATGTGTGTGTTTGGTGGTGGCATCCTTTAAGTTTTTCCATATAAGGATTTTTCAGTATGGTGGAAACAAAAGAGTAATTTATTAAATGGGCATACAGGTATTCTAATACCTTTATCATGAAAACTTTTAAATCTACTTATTAAGGGAAATGGAGGAAAGAAGAAAAGTCCAAACCACCATTAATTTACATATTGGTAAGTTCGTTTCCCATTAATTTGTTAAAGCAAAGTTTTTTTTCACATAATTGTATAATCATTTTAGATTACATATCTTTTATGTGTCTAGTATTATCGTAGGAGTTATGGGAGATATAAAGATCGGTGCCATAGAAGTTCAAAGAAGAAAGAGATGGAGAAAGATTTCTTAAAGGAAAGTAGGACTTGGATACAAATTGAGAAAGAGGTGGGGAGAAAGGGAGTTTAGCATTTCAGGTTGGGAAGAAACGGAGTTTAGAGTTCTTACACAAGTTTGAGAAGTAGCCAGTAGACCAGAAGGTAGACTAGTGGGTGCCAGGGGCTGGGAAAAGAGATCATGGGGAATTCGTGTTTAATGGGGAGAGTTTCCACTGGGTTTTATGAAAAAGTCCTGGAGATGGATGGTGGTGATGGTTGCACCACAATGTGAATGCACTTCATGCCACTGAACTATGCATTTCAAGTGGTTAAAATGGTGAATTTTGTGTTACGAGTCTTTTTACAACAACAACAACAAAAGAAACATTCAAGGGAGGAAGAGTGGTGTGGTGTGGAAGAGGCAGAAGATAACATTAATGCTTCGCTGGTCCCCTGTGCTGGTCTTTCCCCTTAGAATAGTAGAGCCCACAAAGGACACTTTAGGGGGCAGTGGTGGGTTTGTTTGATATGGCGTATATCTGCAGTTGGTTATCAACAGGCTGCCCGTGTCTACTTTGCAATGGTGGGGTACACCTTGCTGTTCCCATAGGGATCCTGAGCTCTGCCTCTGAGAGTTCAGGCATCCAACATATGTTCATTGATTTTAATGGGGTGACTGGAGTTACCCTAAGTTATTTGACTTGAGTCTTGAGCCAGTCCCCCCTATCTCTACCTAGGGATCAGGTCACCTTTTAAAAATTGCACTTAACAATTTTTGGCGCTTAGATAATGTTTATTGTGCGCCAGAGACTGTCCTAAACGTTTTCCATATATCAAGTTATTTAATCCGAATAACCCTGTAAGGTATTATGGCTTCCCATTTTACACATAAGAAAATTGAGGCACAGAGAGGTAAAGTTATATAGCTGTTAAGCTGTGGGTCTTCACACCAAAACACCTTGTGGCCCCAGAGTTCATACTCCTGGTCATTAGGCCCCCGAAGTAATGTCCAAGACCGGGGCTTGGTGACCCTGAGGTGTCTCCCAAGGTCCAGAATGGAAAATGGAAACTGGGGGTGAAGTTTTCCCTTCGTTATGATCCTGCCTTTCTGCTCCAGCAGCGGGATTGGACCCCTGAGGGCTAAATACTAAATCCAGGGCAAGGGGCTTACCGGTCTAAGATCAAATTTTTTGAACCTATGGAATTTCCCTCCAATTCTGAAACAGCGCTTTAGTGACGAATCAGCAGCCTATCCCATAGGTTTTGCTATTGGTGTGGTTTCAGATGATCAAGCAGGCGAAATAAAAGATAGTGACACTAACAGTAAATGACATTATCTCCTATATAAATCTTTTTTCCTAGTCCTTCCAAGGCGCGACCCAAGACGAATCTGCAACTCTGGAGTGGAAACCAGGGGGCGGGCTGCGCAGCGACCATTTTTGTTTTGCAGCCGTGCGCTCTCAGAGCAGCTTTACTAACAGGACCCAGTGGGGGAGGCGGGGCCTATGAAAGCGCGGGGCGGGGCCTAGGGGACGTGATGATTCAAATGGACTAATGAGCTCGGCGCAGCTGGCACCAGCCGCCAATGACCGGGCGTTTGGGGGCGGCGTCCACCAGCCCCAGTGTGTTTGGTTGCACGGCGGCTTTGGCGCATTTTCGGCTGGTTTGATTCATCCATTTTGAAGAGACGGGGGAACGGGGGCTTCGTCTGATTACGGGCCTCTGAACCGAGGAGCGGCGTTGTTTGAGAAGCCAGCAGCTCGGGGTTCTGCGGTATCGGCCCCCTCGGCCAAAGTTGGGGGGGGTGGGGCGCTGAGCG
>NW_005371683.1:1474315-1521872 GCF_000412655.1 Myotis brandtii
CCTCGCTGTGCCCGTCCTCGGGGAAGCGCCCTTCCTCCGGGAGGTGCGGGATGGCAGCGCGACCCAGATCCCGGGCGGTTCTCGGTCCCGCTAGCTCCCGACTCCCAGCGGCGTACACGTCGCGCGGTTTTTGTAACCCTCTCTTTACCCCGGTAACTTTAATAATGACGGGCTTCTGTTCGGTTCGCCGTTGGACTTTATTCTGAGAATTTCAACAAGTTCGCTGTCCCCCCGCGGACGGTGGGCTCGTCCTTCGCCGTCCTCCCGGCGGTGGTATGGAATGTGCCATTTGTGGAGGGGTGTGGCTGAACGCCGTCCGTGGGGGCCTCGGGGAGGAGGAAGGAGGGCTGTTGCCAATATGACTGCATGTGATGTCCGTGACGATTTCGATGTAAGGGGTTGGCTACTTTGCATAGTGTTTTCTGGATAAGTACGTAAAGGTATGGTTTTAACGTGTGTAAGAGTTGCTTCCCCTCTTCCAAGTGTTGTGAGAAACGGAAGTGCTCCGACCTGGCGCTGTGAAGAGGTTTGCAACCCCCGGAACGGGGTTTGTTCTCCTCTGTCCTGTTTCCCGACTAGGCCGTCCGTCTCCAGCGGGTGGTGGTGTGGTCCTGCGTGCCCCGCGCTCGGGATGGGCGCGAGGCGAGTTCTAACTACCTGACTCGCTTTTCTGCCTTCTCATTTCAACCCCCGTCTCTGATAACTCACCATCACCACCGGGAAGAGTTTAGCCAACTTTTTGCAAGGAGTCTGAATAGGTTTTTCAGGTTACCGTATGCATACCTTTTTTTGGCATAAAACTTACCTATGTATCCCATCCATTTATGTAGAATATTTTCTTGATCAGGTCAAATAGATTATCAAATATTTGTTTCATCTGCGTTGGACCTTCTGTCTTCCTCAAAGTAAATTACTGTGTGGTGAAATTGTACCGTTATTTTTTTCTCTGCTTTTTAACTTAAGTCCACTAGGCTTTGATGGCTTTAATGTGACGTTCTTATATGCCTGAATGTGTTTCCAGATTTAAATACTGGAACACAAGCAGAACTTTATTTTACTTGAAAACTGGATTTTTAATATCACCAGGTGGAGACAAATATATTAATCATGCTCTATAAGTTTTTTGGAGGCATTGGGATTTCTGCACAACCTTTTTCTTGCTCAGTATGTGTTAAAAATAATTTTAACTCTGTATTTGCTCCTAAATGACGCATGAAGTTAATATATTGTGGGCTTTTTTGGGATCACTTTAAAATTATTTCAAAGCAACTTGGTTTTTTATTATATATTTTAGTGATAGTCTCTAACTAATTTTTGAAATCTTTAATATACTCAAGACCAATAATAAAGCAGAAATAACTAAACGTGAATTTGGTGGTTGGTTAAACTTGCAATTAAAAAGTCCTCTTAGGGAAGTGCTTTTGCTTCAAGGTGTAATTGAAGATCTATGTACCTGTGGGTGTTTAATAAAAAATTAATAGTCGACATTGATTCAGAATAATCAGCCTTGTTTAAAAACAGAAAAAATCATTTTGGGAAATAATAGTATCAGCGCATCTTGTTTTGGAGTATGTTTCTTCCCTTAGGCCTATATGTAATTTTGAGGTTTATTTGGTTTTCAGAATACTGTAAATATTATTCATTTTCACATTAACCTAAGCATTTAAAGAAGATTTATTAATAGCTGCTTTCACTAGTTTTCAAATGGGAATAAGCTATAGCAGGGATTTCCACAGATGTGTGTAACATATAGTATTATTATCCTTACCTTTTACAGTGTCTGACTCATATATAAATGAGCGCAAATATTTAGGCCTTGGATTCAAATTTATAAAATTACAGTCTTGGAGTTAGAAAAAAATTTAAGCTAATTTATTTTTCAAGGGACTTAATGGGAACCTGAACAAATGAAGTTCCTTGTATCACACACTAGTGGGTGCCAGAATGAGTCTAGTAGAACCTAGATTTCTCATTCAGTCTTGCTCATCCTTCCCCTCCCCCTTTCTGTATAGTTATCACTTTATCACCTTCTTCCTGATAAATATTGACAAAATTGTAGTGTATGGAACTTTTTTTGAATATATATTTTTCTTACTGACTTCAGAGAGGGAGAGATAGAAACAAAAGTGATTAGAGAGAATCACTGATTGGCTGTCTCCTGCACGCCCCCTACTGGGGACTGAACCTGCAACCCAGACATGTGCCCTTGACCAGAATGGAACCTGGAACCCTTCAATCCACAGGCTGATGCTCTATCCATTCAGCCAAACCAGCTAGAGCTGTATGGAACTTAACTTTTCAAAGTGCTTCCATGACTCCTAACTGTGAGGGAGGAAGAAAAATGCTATTGCTTCTAAAAGATGAGAAAGTTCAGAGAGATTTACGACTTGCTCAGACTAGAAACCAGGTTTCTTGAAATTCAGCTTGTTATATTCTCCAGAGATCCTCCTCTCCTCCCAGTTTGTACATGATCCAAGTTACTCAGATCAATTTATTTGCTCCTTTCTTTGTAGGGTAAGTGTACTTGATATCTTGTCTTTTTTTTTTTTTTAATTGACTTTTAGGAAGAGAGAGTGAAACATCGATCCGTTGCATCCCAACCAGGGATGGAACCCACAAACTGGGTATGTGCCCTGACTGGTAATTGAACCCGCCACCTTTTTGTGTACCTGACGATGCTCCAACCAACTGAGCCACACAGGCCAGGGCGATATCTTGTTTTTTGTTTAGTACAGTGGTCGGCAAACTGCGGCTCGCGAGCCACATGCGGCTCTTTGGCCCCTTGAGTGTGGCCACGAAGTTTCAATCGCACTGTACATGTGCGCCCGCACGTGGTATTTTGTGGAAGAGCCACACTCAAGGGGCCGCAGTTTGCCGACCACTGGTTTAGTACTTCAGATTGCAGGGAACCTTTAACATTGAAAGTTTATATGTGAAATTATAGGCTCTTGCAGATTAATATAAAATAACTTTTATGTTTATAATTATGCTGAGAATTAACAGCTTTCCCAAGATTCCAGATTTCTTTTCCAAGGAAATTCTGTTTGAGATATGTCTAGATTCTAAAAATTGATACTCTCACCAGAATATTAGTTTCAAAAAGTTAAAGGGTAAACTGGAAATTCCTGATAGCTTGGGATTTATGATACCAAGTATGCACAGGAAGACATGAAAAGTTTAGTAGCCTAGTAAATGTGGTTTAGACTGGTTCCTTATATCTCTTATTCTCTACATCCAGATTTGGGGGGGGGGGGGCGGTTAACCGTGGATCTGTACATTTTATTACTATTTACATATCATTTTCCTCTAAGACAGTGGTTCTCAACCTTCTGGCCCTTTAAATACAGTTCCTCATGTTGTGACCCAACCATAAAATTATTTTCATTGCTACTTCATAACTGTAATGTTGCTACTGTTATGAATAGTAATGTAAATATATGATATGCAGGATGGTCTTAGGCGACCCCTGTGAAAGGGTCGTTCGACTGCCAAAGGGGTCGCGACCCACAGGTTGAGAACCGCTGCTCTAAGAAGATGTAAACTCTTCTGTAGACTTTACTTTCAAAAATAACTCACATAATTGACAAAGCCTGAATAATAGGGGGAGTTAATTGTTCAACATTTCAAAGTAGTTTCCTGAAAATAGAGTCACTTTACTAGAGGCTTTCACTCTAACTTGTTTTATCCTCATTACAAACCTGTATGGTAGGATTTTTTTAAAAATTCCTACATAACAGATGATGAAATAAGCTTAAAGATTATGTTACTTGAGGTCATAGAACTATTAAAAGCATGGCTAAGATTTGAACTCAAGTTTTCTGAATGCAAACCTGGCCTTCTTTCCATGGTACCAGTTTTTCCTTCCTAGTATTTGGCATGAAGATGGTCAGACTTTTTAAGTTTAGTAATCTCTTCAGTGGCAAGAATTTTCTGCATGCATAGGTTTTTTTTATTCTTTATAGAAAAATTTTACAGAAAATGTGCCCGTGTTGTGTTTTTGTTTTTCATTTTTAGAGAGAGAGAGGAAGAAGGAGAAACATTAATGTGAGAGTGAAATATCTATCGACTGCCTCCTGCATGCCCCCTACCGGGGATCAAGCCTGCAACCAGGCATGTGCCCTGACCGAATTGAACTCATGACCTCATTGTTTAAGTCAAATCCGGTTTACCAAAATACTCTGCCAGGTACGTTAACATATTTCAAAATCTTGAAATAACTCTTAAGGCATGGTATACTGGTATATTATCTCCATTTCATATGTGAGGTAACTGAGGCTTAACGAAATTAAGTGACAGGTCCAGTTCACCTAACTATTACTAAGTGAAGGAGGAATTCAAATCCCAAGTGTGGCCAACCCAAAGCCAATATGGTCTTTCCTGTGAGATACTGCCATGAAGCGTTGCTCTTTTCATGATAGTAGTGCACTTTGCTGTCTCTGGAGGGAGTTACAGTTCATAATAGGACTTTTGTAGGGAAGACCAACTTTAAAAGTGAGCTGGGCCCTAGCTGGTTTGGCTCACTGGATAGAGGGTCGGCCTGCAGACTCAAGGGTCCCGGGTTCGATTCCGGTCAAGGGCATGTGCCTTGGTTGCGGACACATCCCCAGTAGGGAGTGTGCAGGAGGCAGCTGATCGATGTTTCTCTCTCATCGATGTTTCTAACTCTCTATCCCTCTCCCTTCCTCTCTGTAAAAAAATCAATAAAATATATTTTTTTAAAAAGTGAGCTGGGGGGTGGGAGGGGTGGCCTGTGTGCTTAGTGGTTGAGTGTCAACCCATGCACCTAGAGGCCTCTGGTTTGATTCCTGGACAGGGCACATGTCTAGGTTGTGGGCTTAATCCCATTGGGAGGTGTGCAGGAGACAGCCAATCAATGTTTCTCATCCATGTTTCTATCTCTTTAGAAATCAATAAAAATATATTTTAAAAAAATTAAGTGAGTTTAGGGGGAGGGAGGGCAGTGGAGAAAAAGACAGTTGTTTTGGAAGGAGTGGAAGAATATGTGAAGGGATTAAAGAAAGATACCTGAATGTAGAGGGAAATCTGAAGTGTAGTGTGAAGCTTTTGTAGGAAGAAATGTGAATGTTAGGTAAGTGGTATTGCTTTAAGTTTATACATTTTATAATACAAGGACATTTCCTCGTGACTAAAGTGAATAGATTCCAAATCCACCTAAAGAATATGCTAAGACAATGAATGGGTTCATTTTAGTGTAAGTATAGATGCAAAAATGCCAAACAGGATATTAGCTAACTGAATACAATGTGTATTAAAATATATATGATTAATTAGTATTTGTCCCAGGAATAAAACTTAAAATCTTTCAGATTCATCATTAAAAAAAGACTAAATGAGAAAAACTATGGCATTTGAAAAGATTCAACACCTATAACACCCATTAGTACATTATAATTAGAAGAAAATTAAGATTAAAAATGGAATTGTTTGAGCTTGATAAAAGTTATAAAGTAAGGTAAGTTGTTGCATTTTTAGTGTTTTAAATCAATTAGCAGTGGAACTGTTGTGGGAAAGTAACATGGTACAGCAAAAGAAACCCAACCTCTGCTTATATAATGGAAATGGTGAACTCCATTTGAATACTAGCACCTTGCATTTACAAAGCATTTTATAATTTTTAAACTTTGTCTCATAGGTTTCTTTCAGGTCTAAAAACTAGTATGAAGAGAAAGTAATTTTGAATGAAGGGAGATTGGTTTTATTTACTTCCAGAGATAAAAACTAGGCCGCCATTTTGTGTATCTCCGCGACATCATCCATATTACATCTACATTATAGTCCATGTGAATGGTGCCCTTCTGGAGTTAATAAGATTTAGAGTCTGCATGTCCAGATGGGTTGCATTGCAAAATTGGTTGCTTGAACTTAATAACAAAGAAGTTACTGATCATGCTGTGAAGTGTTAGTTCTATTTGTTTTTTTAAAGTTTTAACTGTAAATAAATAAATAAATGTGACTCATTACTAGATGAAGAAGTATCTTCTTGGATTGTTGAGACTAGAGATAGAATCTTAATTTAGGCGACTGCTATGTTGTACACAATAGAAGAAAATATTTACCACAGGACTACTTTGGTGAAACTGGGGCATCCCTTTGTTTTGTCTTTAAAAATGTATTACTATATAGATTCTAGAAAGTGGAACTGATTGTTTGTTTAAAGAATTGCATTGCCATGCTTTTAAATAACTACTACATAAATAGCCATAATCATAGGCCTTTGGAATACTTAGGTTGAGGAGACCACAGGTTGCCAAAAGTGTTTCAACTGGGTATAACATTTTCAGATGCTTTTTAGTGCATATCTATTTTTTGAATTGTGCACCTGTTCAGTTACCTGCTAAACAAGGGTTTCACCTCTCAAGACAAAATGACCCAGAAGATGAACTGCTTGAGAAACTAAAAATTAGCTTTACTGAGAAGTAAAAATCCACCTGCTTTTCATTGGGTCAGGATAATAGACACAGCTCTCTGAATTCCACAGACATGCTGCATCTATAAAGATTTATAATGATTCTCTAAAATCAGAGACTATCAGGAACTTGTCTGATTGAAATTAGATCAGTAAGAATGAAACATCACACATTTGTCAGAAAGAGCAAAGTCCTTTTGACATGGAGAACTAGCCACAATTTACAACTTCAGAGCTTCAGAGGAGGGGTTTCTGGACACAAAGGCCACATCTACCTTAACTTGCTTACAAATACGATGAGTGGTCCACTTTGCAGTCCAGACTTAATGTTAACCTCTTTACACACGGTCCTATTGTCCAATTGAGCCTATCAGGGCACTGCTTCATTTAAATTTCACCTAACTTCTACCTTTCCCTAAATCCTGTTATTTTCCCAGTTTGGTGAGATGCTCCACACTTGATGTCATTGCCTTCATTGTATGAGTCAATAAACCTGACTTTGTAGAGCTACAGATTTGTCCCTGGGGATAGGGTTAATACAACAGGAAACATTCCACTGAGGTTTCAGACACCCTCTCTACTACAGACAGGCCTCTGCTTGGTAATGTGCACATCTGGTACCCCTTCAGTTTCATTTGCTTGAGGTTTCTCTGTCCCTAAGTGTATATGGTTTGCACTAAACTTCTGTTGGTAAAAATCTAGCCCACTTTACTTATGTAATACTTGATCTCATACTCACTGAAATTTGTATGACTTAAAACATTTTCCTGCCAGGCCCATGTGGTTTAGCGGTTGAGTGTGGACCTATGAACCAGTAGGTTCGATGATTCCCTGTTAGGGCACATGCCCAGGTTTTGGGCACAGTCCCCAGTAGGAGGCAGCCAATCAGTGATTCTCTCCCATCACTGATGTTTCTATCTCTCCCTCCCTTTCTCTCTGAAATAAAACAATATATATTAACAATATATTTTCTTATACGAAGATAATTTGATTATTTTGGAAATAAGGGGTGCTGTACAAGAGTTAATATTTATTCATCTGGACTAAGACATTATGTTGATTTTTAAAAGAAGGTTTAGTAAGGGATTTGGACAATTATTTAATAAACAGATGTGCCTAGTTCATCATTCAGAACTTTACTCTGTTCCCTTTTCTGCAGAAAATAGAAGCTTGATTTTTCCATTTGAAAACTTATAGGAGCTCTTTGCTATAATTTTTTTGTTGTTGCTTAATATGTTTTACTTTTTGCCTTATATCCTGTGACTGTTTTTAAATTTTGTTTAATAGTAAATAACAAATTATATGAGATGCAGTGAGAACAATATATCATAGCCAAAAGGAACTTAAAGCTCAAAATAAATGAAGCATTTGTAAGAAATTACCCTGAATTCCGTTCAAGTATCCTGGCTTCTATGAAATAATCCAATCTAATAAAAAGGGAATATGCTAATTGGCCGTCATACCATCACAAAGATGGAGGCTCCCACAGCCAACGAGGGAATATGCTAATTGACTGTCACGCCCTCAAAGATGATGGCAGCGCCCAGTCCCCTCAGCCCGGCCTTGCCGCACCTGCCTCCGGAGTCCCCCCAGCCCCCCAGGGCCTGCCCAAGGTGCGGGCAAGCCTCGGATGGCGGCTGCCCAGCCGCCCAGGGCCAGCCAAGGCTTGCTCTGCCGGCAGTGGCAACAGCAGAGGTGTGATGGGGCATCGCCTTCCCCTGATCGCCAGGTCGCCTCCCACCCCTGAGGGCTCCCGGACTGTGAGAGGGGGCAGGCCAGGCTGAGGGCCACTCCCCTCCCTTCCAGTGCATGAATTTTTGTGCACTGGGCCTCTAGTATTCTTATATGCTGAAAATATTTGGCATATGAGTAATCTTTGAAGGATAGAAGAATGGAGAAAGATAAATGTCCTAAGTTTTAAAGGGGGGGGAGGAATCTATATAAAAGCCTAAGCGACACTTTGACTGTTCAGTAGCTATGACGCACACTGACCACCAGAGAGCAGATTCTCAATGCACAGGCATAGTAACATGGAACAGACTGATGAATCTCAGAGGGGAGGGGGGAGGGTGGGAAGAGATTAACCAAAGATCTTATATGCATACTAGAGGCCCAGTGCATGGATTTGTGCACCGGTTGGGGGGGTCCCTCGACCTGGCCTGTGAGGATTGGACCAAAACCGGCAGTCCGACATCCCCTGAGGGGTCCTGGGTTGCAAGAGGGCACAGGCCAGGCCGAGGGTTGTGCACCAGGCCTCTAGTAGTTAATATGCAGAAACTTCAGTGACATCAGTTCTATAGGGTAGTTAGATTTGTGTGAATGTAGAGGAAGTTTTGAGAGGCAACAAGTATCATCAGTACCCTGTGGGGTTTAGAGTTGGAAAATTGACTACCATTTTGAGGCTTGTGCTGTAGTCATGTTACTTAGCCTTTCTGAGCTTTAGGTTCTTCAGATAAAATTAAATTGATATTAATTAGCTCCTCGGGAGATTGTTGTGAGAATTAAGTTAGGATTTTAAGTTTATTTTAAAAGTTACAGAGGTAGGTAGTAGAAGTGAGCCAGATGGGCATTGTAGGCTCAGGAAACAAGTTACAGAAGCAGAATAAGGGCCCTTGGAGCTTAGGAGAGAGAAAGGCAAAGGTAATGAGCCTGGGGGCAAGAAGAGGTTGAAAGGATGGGGGTAGGTATGCTCCCAGGGGGAAAGCACTCTTAAATGAGAATTTAGGTGAAATATCTGGCACATAGTAACTGCTGTTGTAATAATGATTGATGAAAGTCAACATTGGTTCACAAAAAAAAAAACACGAGTTTCATAGATCAGTGTTTTTCGCTTTCAGGGATATCTCAGGCATTTGATTCAAATTTTGTTTTTACAACATAGGTAATTTAGTATGTTTCTTTAATGCAAATCTCTCAAAGTTTGAACATTTAAACCTTCTTAAACGAAGGTGATAATATCTAAATTGATCTGACCAGGAAGCCTTTAGAAAACCTATCTTTACAGAACATAAGTTGGAAAATTTAAATAAGATAAATTTATGTTCTTAAAATTATTTAAATTAAACATTGTGTGTTTAATTTTTGTGGTTCCTGGGAATATTTTGTTTGAACAAAAAAGGTTTATTTCTAAAATGTTTTAACTATCATTAAACAACCTCATTTGCTTTTTAAAAATTTTATTAGACGCCCTAGCCAGTTTGGTTCAATGGATAGAGCATGGGCCTGTGGATGGAAGGGTCCCGGGTTCGATTCAAGTCAAGGGCACATACCCGGGCTGCTGGCTTGATCCCCAATAGGGGCCGTGCAGGAGGCAGCCAATCAGTGACTCTCATCATTGATGTTTCTGTCTCTCCCTATCCCTTCCTTTCTGAAACCAATAACAATATATTAAAAAATTTTTTAAAAATTTTATTAGAGTAAAAGAATATTATTAAAAATGGGGTTCTCTTTCAACAGGAATTTTGACAGCGCTTCACATGAGGTCCTTGTGGGGAAAATGAAGAAATGTGGGCAGAATGATAGTTTTCTGTGATGGACTTGGGCCTCAGTAGCCATACCCAGAGAAGGCCAATTAACAGATTGATATCAACCTGGAAGAATACTTCCACTGATGCCTTAAAAGGCCTGTGCTGATTAAGTTTGCGGATAATATGAATTTGAGAAAGATAAAAATATGTACAAGTATCGGAATACAAAAAGGTCTTAAATTTTGAGGTTTAGTCATTTTAATTGCAATATCCAGTCCATTGTGTGATATAACAGCCCCAAAAGGCAACTGAGATCTTGGATTGCATTAGTAGAAATGGGAAGAGTAAGGTCATAATTCTGATCTGCTCCCCCTCCTCCACACACCTTTTTAAAACCATCTTATGTTTAGATTGGGGCACTACTTGCATAGATTTTAATCTGAAGTGGTGTAGAGGAAAGCAACTAGGTCTTGAGGATGCTTGAAATATGTTGTAAGGAAGAGTTCAAGGGAACTCTTACTATTTAGCCTTGAAGGAAAAAGTGGAAACTGTCATATGTATTTTTTTAAGGGAGGAGGGGTTAGATTTAGACCATGGTAAATCTCAGAAGGTAGACAAGATAGAATTGGTGAGTGGACTTCAGATGCAGATTGCACCTCATTGAGAATTGTTTCATTATTAGAATTTTTTTAGAACAGGCAGCCTTGGTAGATCAAGGGAGGTTCTCAGTTATTCCCTTGGTAGGATAAGTTATGGATAAGGTTGGATTAGATTGTCTAAAGTCCAATAGCCTGGTACAGCAGTTGCCAGCCAGTGGTCTGCGGACCACTGGTGGTCCGTGAGGTCCGAAAGGTTGGCGACTTTGGCCTAGTACATATAATACACGGCAGCAGCATCATATCCACACACACACTGGCCACCAAACTTTGATAGATTTTGTGAGTGCTTAAGCTTGAAAATGATTTTATTTTTGTGGTTTTAAAAAAAAATCTTTATTGTTAAAAGTATTATATATGTCCCCTTTTTCCCCTCCCATGACCGCTTCTATCTGTGTCCATGGGTTGTGCACATATGCATACAAGTTCTTTGGTTGATCACTGCAACCCCCCTCCCAGCCTTCCCTCTGAGATTCCACAGTCTGCTCTGTGCTTCTATGTCTCTGGATATATTTTGTTCATCAGTTTATTTTGTTCATTAGATTCCACATAATGAGTGAGATCGCATGATACTTGTCTTTCTCTGACTGGTTGTTTTGCTTAGCATAATACTCTCCAGGTCTCTCTATGTTGTCTCGAAGGGTAAGAGATCCTTCTTATTTACTGCTGCATAATATTCCATGATATAAATGTACCACAGCTACTTTTTTTTTTAACCATAGCTTCTTTATCCACTCACCTACTGATGGACACTTAGGCTGTTTCCAGATCTTAGCTATTGTAAATTGTGCTGCTATGAACATAGGGGTGCATACATTCTTTCTGATTGATGTTTCAGATTTCTTAGAATATATTCCCAGAAGTGGGATTACTGAGTCAAATGGCAGTACCATATTTAATCTTTTGAGGAAACTCCATACTGTTTTCCATAATGGTTGCACCAGTCTGCATTCCCACTAGCAGGGTTCCCTTTTCCCCACATCCTCACCAGCACTTGTCATTTGTTGATGGTAGCCATTCTGACAGATGTGAGGTGATACCTCATTGTTGTTTTAATTTGCATCTTTCTGATGATCAGTGACTGAGCATCCTATATTATAAAAGGCCAGCAACCATAATGGCATAATGACCAGAATGACCGATAGACCGGTTGCTATGAGGTGCATTGACCACCTCTTGGTCCCTCCCCCTGGCCTGCAGGCTCCGATCGCTGGATGGCCAACAGGGAACCATGGGGAACCGGGGTGGGTGGCGGGGGGGTGGGACTGGGGACTGGCAAGCGGGCAGAAGATGGCCCTGATCGCCTGCTAGGCCTAGGGCAGTGATGGCGAACCTTTTGAGCTCGGCGTGTCAGCATTTTGAAAAACCCTAACTTAACTCTGGTGCCGTGTCACATATAGAAATTTTTTGATATTTGCAACCATAGTGAAACAAAGACTTATATTTTTGATATTTATTTTATATATTTAAATGCCATTTAACAAAGAAAAATCAACCAAAAAAATGAGTTCATAGGTTCGCCATCACTGGCCTAGGGACCCTACCCATGCACGATTTTTTGCATTGAGCCTCTAGTTTTTGTATGTCTCTTGGCCATCTGTATGTCTACTTTGGAGAAGTCTATTTAGATCCTTTCCTTTTGTTAAGTTGTATGCCCATTTCCTTATATGTTTTGGACATTAACCCTTTATCAGATGTATCATTGCCCAATAGTTCTCCTGTCATTTTTGTTTTTCTTTTAATTGAGCATTTTTTAAAATTGATTTCAGAGAGGAGGGGAGATGGAGAGAAAGATAAGAACATCAATGATAAGAGAGAACCATTGATCAGCTGCCTCCTGCACGCCCCCTACTGGGGATCAAGCCTGCAATCCCAGACATGTGTCTTGACTGGAATTGAACTTGGGACCCTTCAGTCTGCAGGCAGCTCCTCTATCCACTGAGCCAAACAGTTTTGTTGATGGTTTCTTTTGTTGTGCAGAAGCTTATTATTTTGATGTAGTCCCAATATGTATCTATAAACATATTGCTATGAGAGATGTCTGAGATTTTGCTGCCTATAGTTTCTTCTAGGATTTTTATGGTTTCACAACTTACATTTAAGTCTTTTATCCATTTTGAGTGTGTGGTCTAAGTTGGTAGTCTAGCTTCATTTTTTTTCCGTCTGTCCAATTTTCCCAACACCACTTATTGAAGGACTGTCTTGACTCCATTTTATGCTTTTGCTTCCTTTGACAAATATTAATTGAGCATAATGGCTTGGGTCTATTTCTGGGGTCTCTGTTTTGTTCCATTGATCTATATGCCTGTTCTTGTGCAGTTACTAGGCTGTTTAGATTGCGGGGCTTTGTAGTATAACTTGATATCTGGTATTATGATCCCTCCAACTTTGTTCTTCTTTCTCAAGATTGCTGTGGCTATTCAGAGTCTTTTTTTGGTTCCATTTAAATTTTTGGAGTATTTGTTCTAGATCTGTGAAATATGCTGTTGGTATTTTATTAGGGATTTCATTGAATCTATAGATTGTTTTGGGTGGTATGGACATTTTAATGATGTTAATTCTCTCCATGAACATGGTATATTCTTCCCCTCGTTTATATCTTCCTCAATCTCTTTTTCCAATGTCCTGTATTGTAATTTTCCGAGTACAAGTCTTTTACTTCCTTGGTTAAGTTTATTCCTAAGTATTTTACTTTTTTTGTTGTAATGATAAATGGGATTGCTTGTTTAGTTTCTCTTTCTGAGAATTCATTATTGGTGTATTAAAAAGCCATCGATTTTTGGGTGTTGATTTTGTATCATACTACATTGCCAAATTCATTTATTAAATCTAGTAGTTTTTTGATGGGGTCTTTAGGGTTTTCTATGTACAATATTATGTCATTGCAAATAATGAGGGTTTTATTTCCTCATTTTCTATTTGGATGCCTTTTATTTCTTCTTGTCTGATTGCTGTGGCTAGGACTTCCGGTACTATGTTGAATAAGAGTGGTGAAAGTGCACATCCCTGTCTTGTTCCTGTTCTTAGAGGAAATGGTTTTAGCTTTGCCCATTGAGTATGATGTTGGCTGTAGTTTTGTCATATATGGCCTTTATTATATTGAGGTATGCTCCCTCTATTCCCACTTTGCTGAGAATTTTTATCAAAAATGGGTGTTGGATTTTGTCAAATGCTTATTCTGCATCTATTGCTATAATCATGTGATTTTTGTAAGCTAGAGAAAGATATTATTAAAATAGTAAGGAAGAGAAAATACATTTACAGCACTGTACTATATTAATACTGTAAATTTATGTCATCTGTTTAGAAGATAAAAAATGTTATAAGTGGACTCATGCACTTCAAAGGCTCAACTGTAATTGGAACATATTTTTAAATTTTGCATCTTGACCCATTGAGGCAGTAAATTGAGAAGGTTCATTGTTGGTAGAATAAAGAAAAACAGAAGGCAACATTCCTTAAGAGCCTTTCTTTTTTATCTAAAGCCAAGCGTGTGTCTATACCAGCCGTGGGCAAACTACGGCCCGCGGGCCGGATCAGGCCCGTTTGAAATGAATAAAACTAAAAAAAAAAAAAAAAGACCGTACCCTTTTATGTAATGATGTTTACTTTGAATTTATATTAGTTCACACAAACACTCCATCCATGCTTTTGTTCCGGCCCTCCGGTCCAGTTTAAGAACCCATTGTGGCCCTCGAGTCAAAAAGTTTGCCCATCCCTGGTCTATACCATTGAACATCACTCCAAGTATGTTCTCAGAATTCATTCCTACGCCTATCTTTTTTGCATATTATATAGTAGTTCTACCAGTCCTTGGATTCTGACCATCGTGTCTTTGAATTTAAGTGGTATCTTAATCTTTATTATAAAACCCTCTGCTCAGTGTTGGTGGTTTGTTTCTCTTAATCTTTTCGGTTCACTTGTTCAGTATCATTTAGTTACAGTGCCTCTAAGGCTCTCTGAAAGCCAGGCTATCTGGATATTTACATGGACACTTTTATACAGAGTGGAACGAAAGTTGGTTTACAGTTGTTTATATGGAAAATAATAATACACTGTAAATACACTGTAAATAATAAACTGTGTATTGAGTATTCACAACTGTAAACCTACCTTTGCCCCACCCTGTATATAAAGTAGGGAAATACAAATTACGGTTTGTTTGAGATTATAAGAATCTTGAATGAGTCCATTCTTTTCTTCCCCTTCGTAAGGCTTAACTTACTGTCACTAGGATTTATATCTTATAATGTAATTGTATTATAGTATTTAAAAATCACTTCATCTTGAAAAAACTCATTAATAACCTTGTTTATCAGGTATACATACATACGTGTATATAGCAGTAAGAAAAACATTTATGTCCTGGCAGCTCAGTTGGTTAGAGCGTCCTGATATGTCCAAGTTTTGAGTTCAATCCTTGGTCAGGACATATACAAAAAATCAATCAATGAATATATAAATAAGTGGAACAATAAGTCCATGTTTCTCCCCCCCACCCCCTTCCTCTCTCTTTCTAAAATCAGTTAATAAAAACAAAAATATATATGAAGTCTTTTGGATGAGATGTGAATTTGTTGAAAAATGTTTTTCTAATTGTTTTAGGAAAAAGATGTGTATGCTAATATCTTGGAAAGTCCTACATTTTTATTATCTTAATTAGAATTTTTCTTTCTACAGAAATAGGAAGGTCGTTGATTATTCACAGTTTCAGGAATCTGATGATGCTGGTAAGTTTTGTGATTTCAATAAATTATGAGTTGAACCCTAGTAGTGGAAGAATCACTAGTTTATGTACTTTTTACAAGGCTTTTGGAATAAGTTTTTAATTTTTTTTTTTTAATATATTTTATTGATTTTTTACAGAGAGGAAGGGAGAGGGATAGAGAGTCAGAAACATCGATGAGAGAGAAACATCGATCAGCCGCCTCCTGCACACCCCCTACTGGGGACGTGCCCGCAACCAAGGTACATGCCCCTGACCGGAATCGAACCTGGGACCCCCCAGTCTGCAGGCCGACGCTCTATCCACTGAGCCAAACCGGCCACGGCTAAGTTTTTAATTTTTAATATTTAGACTATTTATGTATCTAAATTACATTAAGATCTGTGTCACCCAAAATAAAACTTGAACTTGCATGGATTTTAAGTTTTCCTTAGTAAATTACTCATGTAAACATTGAATAATTTTTTCTTGGTTTTGCAGTCCAAAGTTTAAGTGTGCAATAATTCTCATGCAGTGTTTATTAGTTAATGTATCCTGCTATAATCCCATTTTAAACTTGTACCTTTTAATAGAGAGTATTTTCGTTTTTGTGTAATAAAGTAACTAAGATGAGAGTATTTTGTGAAACAACTTTGATTTGTGAACTGACTCATTATAGAATGAGTAATGTATCTTAAATCTTAGCCAGAACAGGTTTCTATAGAATATGATGTTTCTGCCCTAACCGTTTTGGCTCAGTGGATAGAGTATCGGCCTGCGGACTGAAAGGTCCCAGGGTCGATTCCGGTCAAGGGCGTGTAACTTGGTTGCGGGCACATCCCCAGTGGGAGGTGTGCAGGAGGCAGCTGATTGATGTTTGTCTCTCTCTCATATCGATGTTTCTCTCTATCCCTCTCCTTTCCTCTCTGTAAAAAATCAATAAAAATATATTTTTAAAAAAGAATAAGATGTTTCTAATTTTATTATTTTCCAGATGCATTTACTATTTTTTTTTAATCTAATTTTACTTTATAGAGATAATATGTGCACTTTGGGAAAACTTAAAAAATGCATAAGGAAGAGTTTTTTAAAAATAATCCAGCCTCTCAGAGGGAATACTAACATTTACACCTTTGTGCGCCATAAGAGTCTATAGACGCAAGCGAGATAAAAGCGTTTTTGGATGCATGGCAGTTAACTAGTTATTAGATGCTTGCTGAATGTTTGCATTTATAAATTTAATCCTCAGAACAATGCTATTAAAATAGGACATATATAATTATTCCCATTTTGCAGATAACGAAAACTGAAGCAAAGATATTACTCAAGATCCATTAGCCAGCAAATGGCCATTTTAACCATTTGTTGAAAAAGGTTTTGACTTTTTCCCCTTAAATGTTTTTATTGATATTTGAGAGAGAGGAAGGAAGAGGGAGAGATAGAGACATGGATAAGAGAGAAAAATTATTGATCGGCTGCCTCCTGCCATTGAACCAACCATGCTTGCCGGGGATTGATCCAGCAACCCAGGCATTGTATCCTGACCAGGAATCGAACCAGAGACCTGTTTGATGGTTCGATGCTCAACCACTGAGTCACACCGACCCCTTTAAAAATCTAGTTGAGGTCTTGCTGTGGGATTTTTGGGTTCTCTCCCTTTATCATATCACCCCTACTTATTATACCACCCCTACTTAGTATCTGCCTCCTGTTATTAGAAGTTACTTGAAAAATTCCTATTAATGGTTGTATGATATTCCATAATGGAATTTATAATGTAGCCAACCTTTTAATAATTGCTGAAGCTCCGTGTATAATGATGTAGTAAACACATTTGGAAATAATCACCTTTTAAGGTGGGGTAATTTTCTTTAGTTTAATAGGGTTTTTGAAACTGAAGTTATTTTGCATAAATAAGTAGAACAACAAACCGATGGTTCTCTCTCTCTCTCTTCCACTCTCTCTAAGATCAAAATTTTAAAAATATTTTTATTGATTTCAGAGAGGAAGGGAGGGAGGGATGGAAACATCAATGATGAAAGAGAATCATTGATTGGCTGCCTCCTGCACGCCCCCTACTGGGGATTAAGCCTGCAACCCTGCATGTGCCCTAATTGGGAATAGAACTGTGACCTCCTGATTCATAGGTCAACACTCAATCACTGAGCCATGCCAGTTGGGCTAAAATCAAATTTTTTTAAAAAGAAAGAAATTGGAGGTATTTTTCTTAAATGCCAGAGTATACTATACTTACTACTTTAATTTAAAAGTAATTTACTTGGTAACAGGAATTGTATTAGCATTATAGAATCATGGGTTCTTTACATTCTAAAATGCTTATATTACTATAATAGTTTTCAAATAAATATAAAGGTGTGGAAACATGGGAAAATCTTTAATAAAAAGGGTAGGATATACAAATGATGAGATATTTGGCTAAGGATATATTAAAACATACACATGAGGACTAGAGGGTAATATACAGAAATGGAAATGATAAGGTGGTGAGACTGGGAAAGAAGAATTTTATTTATTTTTAAAATGTGTGTGTGTGTGTATGTTTTTTAAATTGATTTCAGAGAGGAAGGGAGAGAGAGATAGAAACATTAATGATGAGAGAGAATCATTGATCAGCTGCCTCCTTCATGGCCCACACCAGGGTTTGGGCCCTCAATCTGGGCATGTGAACCGTGAACTTCTGGTTCATTGATCTACACTCAACCACTGAGTCACACCTGCCAGGCTATTTTATTTTTTAATGAAAAAAATAATTATTTGGAAAATCTTGCCCCTCATTATTTAAATAGCATGAGAGATAATTATCTAAGAAAATGCAGTGGTAATTTCTACATGTACAAATCATAATATAGTTTATTGATTTTTGAAAAATGCTGTGTAGATGAAGATTATGGAAGAGATTCGGGTCCTCCAGCTAAGAAAATTCGATCATCTCCACGAGAAGCTAAAAATAAAAGGCGATCTGGAAAGAATTCACAGGAAGATAGGTAAAAAGCATTGTTTTTGTTTTGTTCTGTTTTGTTTTTGGCAAGAAGCATTGTTAATTTGTTCCTGATTACTCTGTCAACCACTCTGATAGGGTAATTTCTGATCTCTAAATTTGGAGAATCTTCATTTCTTTTGGGAAGGCACTTACGGGTTCGCTTAATTTTATTTTTGCATATTTTATCTTAACTTAGGCAGGGCTTCTGAGTCTAGACATTGACATGTGGCTTGTTTGAACTCAATCTGGAATCCAAGGTGGTCTCCGGGGATGTCTACGTTTAGACCTCTGAACGTAGCAGAAAGATTGTTTTAAGTATATAATTTGTTACCTAAGGTTAGTATTGACATTTTCATTGTAGTAATAGCAAAGAATGAGTGACCTTTCCCATTCAGTCACAAATCACTGGTAGAATCATAACTAAAGCTTACAGAATTTCAAGTATATATAGTCTGCCGAGTTTTACTGTCTATAATCCTCCTTTATTTAGATAATATAATAATTTGGGACAGTTTCCCTTCCCTTAGTTTTATAAATGAGTTCAGATAAGTTGTAATTTTAACTAAAATTGCCTCATGAGACCAGGATGCTGTAGTTTTCTCCTCTGTTCTTATAAGTATACACATACATTCTCATACTCACTGTGGCAAGAATTCCTTGATGATGGTGATGATGATAGCTACCATTTATGATTGTCATGTGCTAGTCTCTATTATGTGCTAATTTATATTTATTATCATTTAATTTTCACAACACCTCTAATTAGGCAAAGTAATATTAACTTAAGCGGGGTTCAATGATATGTCCAAGGTTACCCAGCAAATGGGCCAACAGAGGGTTTTGTTTGTTTAGTTTTTGTTTTTGAACCAACAGGTTTTGAAACCATGTCTACTGGACTCTGGAGTCTATTTTTTAACCTAGTTATTCAAAGATATTTACCGTCAAGCCTAAAGTCACTATAATAAAGCCATAGGCAGAAGTCTTCCCATTCTGAATTTACAGGATGCTAAATTTGCAGGAACAACGATACTATGTATATACATTTACCTAGTATTTTATGTTTGCTTGCATTGCTAACATCTAATATTTTCTTTTCTGGAGAATTTCAGAAATTTGATTTTGAGGAAAAATAAGACAGTTGCACTGTGGGGAAACAAGTCTTCCATAGTTTCATAGTATATTTCTCTAATCCTGTTTTATATGGCAGCCTAATTTAGAGCTATCTTTTATTATATTGATTCTATTTCTCCAAAGGAATAAGCTTTTTTCTTTTAAAATACATTTTTGTTGATTTCAAAGGGGAAGGGAGAGAGAGAGATAGAAACATAAGTGATGAGAGAGAACCATTGATTGGCTGCCTCCTGCACACCACTACTGGGGATCGAACCCGTAACCCCAACATATGCCCTTGACCGGAATCAAACCCAGGACCCTTCAGTCGGCAGGCCAGTGCTCTATCCACTGAGCCAAACCAACTAGGGCTGAGCTTTTTTGCAGCCTGATATAATGTCCCTTCGATGTAATTAATATCTAGCCTAAATTTTGTTGTTGTTGTAGTCATTTAGTATTCTCTCCAATGTCAGGAGTGGTTGAAATAAATACAGGTTTGATTGCCATTTGTATTAAGTTACTTATATGTTTATTCCCTAGGACTATATATATTTTTAAAAAAATATATATATATATTTTTATTGATTTCAGAGAGGAAGGGAGGAGAGAGATAGAAACATCAATGATGAGAGAGAATCATTGATTGGCTGCCTTCTGCATGCCCCACACTGGGGATTGAGCCCACAACCTGGGCATGTGCCCTTGACCGGAATTGAACCCGGGACCCTTCAGTCCACAAGTCAACACTCTATCCACTGAGCCCAACTGGGTAGGGCCCCTCAGACCATATTATGTTGATTTTTCCATTGGTCTCTACGTAAAAGTTTAGCTTTTACTTGGCTTTGCTGTAATGGGACTCAAGGATCAATGGTTTCTATAAACTCAATAATAAAAGAACTAGAGAAAAGTGATATAATTATCGTTGTCATAGAGTTGGAGATTAAATGCTTATTTTGCATAAAAACATTTATATAGAACAATCACAGGTTTCAGAATTAGTGTTTCTTGGATCAAATTGCTTTAGTAAAGAAATATGTTTGTTTTTTCTCTTTGCTTAGGAATCTTGGGTTCGGTAGCTTGTCTTTTGAATGTGGTCTAGATTATGGGAAATATCAAAAGAGATTTGCAAGACCTGCTGTTTAAGAAAGGAAAGCTTATGTATGACTTTTTGTGTTTGTTTGTCAGAATTTCTCATAGAATCATAAAATTTTAGCACTGTAGGGTACCGAGTGATTTTCCTGAGATCATAAAACTAGTTAATGACAAAGACAGGACACTAAAACCCATATTCCCGAGCTAAAATTTGTGAGGACATAAAATGTGCATTTTTGTGACTTTAAAATTGTTTTATAAAACTTTTCACTGAGCTTCTTTTAAAATCCTCACCAGAGGATATCTTTTTATTGATTTTAGAGAGAGAGGGAAGGGACAGAGAAAGTGAAAACATTGAGATACATCAGTCATATTCTCCCTCCCTCCCTCCTTCCCTCTCTCCCTCCCCATTTTTTGGGGGAGGCAACCTAATTTTTGGAGGCCTTGCTTTGGCAAGGCTAAAAAAACGGGTGGGGGGGATACATCAGTCAGTTGCCTCCGTATGTGCCCCGGCCAGAAATCGAACCCACAGCCTTTGGGTGTATGGGACGATGCTCCAACCAACTGAGCCACCTGGCCTGGGCTCTTTGTACTTTGCAATTTTTAATTTTATTTTGCAGTGATCTTGAGCTCACTTTTATTTTCTCCAGGATACAAGGCAGACCCATGTGCTCATGTTTCTGATGTATAGAAATATTAGAGGCAAAAAATATATATAGTTAATATTTTGTTTTAGATAAATATTAAGGCATATTATAATTTATATAAAATTGTATTTTTATATTCTTCCTCTAATAACAGAATTTTTGTTTGTTTTTGTTTTTCTGTTAATCCTCACTCAAGGATATTTTTCCATTATTTTTAAGGAGAGTAGAAGAGAGAGGGAAAGACAGAGAGAAACATTGATGTAAGAGAAACACATCAATTGGTTGCCTCTTGCACGAGTCCCAACCAGGGCCCAGACCAGGGAGCAGCCTGCAACCAAGGTACGTGCCCTTGATCGGAATTGAACCCAGGACCCTTTGGTCCACAGGCCAAGCTCTATCCACTGAGCCAAACTGGCTAGGGCACAACAGAATTTTTTTATTAAATATTTTTTGAACTAGGCATTATCTACAGGTGAAAGATTTTCAGCCTGTGTTGAGATGCTTTCCTTTTTCTCTTTGGGTTTTTGGAAACAGTATTTTCCAAAAGTAGATAAAAATTGTGCTTACCAGCATCCCTGTAAAGTAGGGAAATAATGGAAACTCCTTAGCATCGTTTTAATTTTATATATAAAGGAGGTTTTCTTCCAGTGTTATTAAGTCAGATACCAGAGATCTATATTCACTTAGATTTTGATCTAATAACTTAAATGTCTTATTCCTTCCCTTTGTAGTGAAGACTCAGAAGAAAAAGATGTGAAGACTAAGAAGGATGATTCTCACTCAGCAGGTAATAAATAGTATTTCTTTTTATGTACTTATTTAGTGGACATTTTAGTAAGTGGTTTTATAGTAATGCCTGGCATTGTTGTAAATACTGGCATTACAAAGATGCTTCCGTCTTTGAAGAGCTCATAGTGATTTTTCAATCCGGGTGGCTTATTAGAGTCATCTGTGAAGGTTGTTTTTGGGGGGGCTGGGGGGGGGGGCGTTGATCCTTACAGCATCCTCTGCTCGCAGAATAAAATCACACTTGACCACATGCATTTATTTTCTTTTGGGCTTTGTGTTTTCTGGCAGATATTCTCCCAATCAGAGCTAGTTTGCATTGGCTTTTTTAGGTAGTTGTCAAACACAACTCTTAGATCAGTGCATCATAATTTTGATATTGCAGAGGACAGTGAGGATGAAAAGGAAGATCATAAAAATGTGCGCCAGCAACGGCAGGCAGCCTCTAAAGCAGCTTCTAAACAGAGAGAGATGCTCCTGGAAGATGTGGGCAGTGAAGAAGAACAGGAAGAAGAGGACGAGGCACAGTTCCAGGAGAGTGCGTAACGTTGGCTTGTTGCTTTGGTCATGATTGCAGTATGTGATCTTGATTATTTTGGCGTTTGGGGCGGCGGGTGGGGGGATGCTAGATGTTACAAACAGTCCCTTAAATGACTCACTGTTAGATGAGATGATGGTCTTTGATATCTGTTGATTTTGTAAAGGTTCAAAGATTATCATGACTGCTGTCCATTGTATTCAAATACTTAATAAACAGTTGTTAGAATAATAGTTCCATGGCAGGTGTTGTGATTAAGATTTGCATTTTGGCCTGATGGAGAAGGGTGTAGACCTCCTCCCCTGATAAAAAGTGTTAATAACAGAATTCAGATGTTTCACAGGTTACTCAGGTGAATAGTTTTCTTGTTTCATTTATTCATAGTTGGACCAAACACACTAAGTTGATTCCGTTTCATTTCCCTGGTCTCACCAGATCTGTATGGGAATGATATAATTGCCAAAAGTTACTTGATGGCTTCAATTTTCATTCAGATTAAGTTTATCCCTTCCTGTTTTCAACCTACTCTTCAAATCAGTCATGTATCCCTCATGTGGTGCTAAACCCATTTTACAGATGGGGCCAGTGACAACTCCAGCCAAACTGGTAGTATAGCTGTAAATAGAGTCCAAGAGTGTTTGACTCCCAGATCCCATCCTCCAGCCATTCTTAGCGTTCTCTCCCTTTGTTCACTTGGAAGGATATATACATTAAGTTGGACGTTGAAATTCTTCTTTCCTCTCAGAAGATTCCGGCAGCGATGAAGATTTTCTAATGGAAGACGATGATGATAGTGACTATGGCAGTTCAAAAAAGAAAAACAAAAAGATGGTTAAGA
Organism: Myotis brandtii; assembly: GCF_000412655.1. Taxonomy (NCBI): domain Eukaryota; kingdom Metazoa; phylum Chordata; class Mammalia; order Chiroptera; family Vespertilionidae; genus Myotis; species Myotis brandtii. The sequence continues at coordinate 1,497,583 of NW_005371683.1, forward strand.
AGTCCAAACCTGAGAGAAAAGAAAAGAAAATGCCCAAACCCAGGCTAAAGGCTACAGGTGAGGTCTGCAGAATTAAATTAAATTATTGCTTTGAAAAATTTCATGAGCTAATAAACTTTCTCTACAGAAATTCTTCATTAAGGCTTGGCATTGGCCACATAGTTAATTAAGAATAAATGAATTTGGAAAGGATTCTGTTTTCTACTCCTACAAGTGTCATTTATTAATAAGGACTCCAGACTCTCGAAGAGTCTGGTGGCTTAGCCCTGTTCTTTTTAATATTTATTTATTTATTTATTTATTTATTTATTATTGACTTCAGAGAAGAGGAAGGGGAGAGAGAGAAACATCAATGATGAGAGAGAATCATTGATCAGCTGCTTCCTGCATGCCTCCCACTGGGGACTGAGCCTACAACCTGGGCATGTGCCCTGCCGGGTATTGAACCGTGACCTCCTGGTTAATAGGTCAAGGCTCAACCATTAAGGTGTGCCACTGAGGGCTGGGCTTAGCCCTCTTCTTTAACAATGGCTGAACATAAGCAAGATTTAGGAATGACCTATATGTGTCAGGCACAGTGTTAGAAATACTGCGTCAACACAGCTATTACTGCCCTTTAAGTTCTGTGTTTTGATCCTACACCATCCTCTGTGCTCCCAAAATAAAACCACAGGTGACCATATATTTATGTTCCTTGAGGCCTTGCGGTTTCTGGCAAATGTTCTAATCAGAGCTAGTTTATCATTAAACCAGAAAGCTAAATTTGCTTTTTTTTTTACTTATATTTTGTTGAGAATATGAATATGAGCATTTGCTTTGTTTTCTAATGTTGTTGTTATTATTTTTTAATCCTCACCCGAGGACATGCTTAGAGAAAGGGAGGAATATCGAGAGAGAAACCCTGATTGGTTGCCTTCCACCTGCTTCCTGACCAGGAATCGAACCAGCAACCCTTCAATGCATGGGACAACTCTGAACCAACTGAGCCACCCCAGCCAGGCTAGATTTACTTTTTTTTTTATTCTGGCTAACGGAACTGGTGATTTTTAAACCTTTTACTCATCACTTCTTACTGTTGGGATTCCTGGACTTAATCAAAAGTTATTTAATAGCTTCAGTTTCTACTCAGGTTATCATAATCTTCTTAGCCCACTTTTTAAACACCATTTAGTTCACAAGCCACTAAGGATGATGTACAGCAAGCATATCAAACTCAAAGGCTAACACGGGCCAAATAAACAAGGTTTAAGTTTATATGGGCCGCAAAAAAACAAAAAGCTTCAATTTTCATAGAAGTGTAGGTTTATTTCGATAGAGACCATGCTGAATACAAAGAGCTGAAATAAATGAGTAATCGTTAACATAAAATGATAGAACATCTTAATAAAAATTAATATTTTTTCTTGAACACTAACTTACCAGACACTGAATAACTGCACAAATTAATAAGCATCACGCAAATAAATCTATTTTTCTTGTTCTCCGAAAGCGAAATATTTCCTTATTGCACACACCAAACAAGTCAGTCCAAGACTAATGACATGGCAGTCGGCTGCTAAAATATTTGCTGCTAGTATTAGTGGAGAGAAATGGTGCACCTGCGCGTAAGGCAAGTAAGGGAAATGAATGCAACACGATTATAGTAATCGGTCATTAGCAAACGTTGTAGTTCGTTATTAATAATTATTATGTGTAGGATATTAAAAAATTAAGTTATGGAATTTTTATTAAAACGTTTCTTACATACCGTTATATTGGCTGGGCCGCAAAAATATTCGTTGTGAGCCCCGCAAGTTTGACATGCTTGATGTACAGTATCCTGTTTATTACTGCTAACATAACATTATAGTGCTGGTAAAAGTATTGGAAACCAGTAAGTTGGGAGTGTTGTCTTTATAGATCTTATTCTTGTAGATTGTCTTGTTTCTAGCTAGTTTTTATAAAGATATTTTCTTCTCTTCCCTTCCCAAAATTGGTGTTTTTCTTCTCAGTGACGCCAAGTCCTGTGAAAGGCAAAGGGAAAGTGGGTCGCCCCACAGCTTCAAAGGTATCAAAGGAAAAGACTCCTTCTCCCAAAGAAGAAGATGAGGAGCCGGAAAGCCCTCCAGAGAAGAAAGCCGCTGCCAGCCCTCCACCCGAGAAGTCTGGGGATGAAGGGTCCGAAGATGAAGCCCAATCTGGGGAGGATTAAAAGTGATGATGGTTTGGGAGAGATTTTATTTAAAAAAAGAAAAGAAAAAAAAAAGGAAAAAAGGGGGGCAAAAAAAGAAAACTACATAAGATAGAACATGGTTTTGGCTATGGCTTTGACTCATGGGCTTTCAGTGCTTTTTTTCCCTTTTGTTGAAAATAACTTTCTCTTTTTTTTTAATTTTTTTTTTTTAAGAAAATCTTTGTATGTTTAATTTACCTTTTTGTCTATTGGTTTTTTCTTTTCTACCACCCTCTTCTCCCTTCCTTTTTCAATGAAAGCCATGTCAAATTAATCACTGGATTGACTGCTTCATCTTTTTATTTTTAAAGGATGGTATACCACAGTTGTAAAGCAATAAGATTTGAGATGAACACTATGGAAATGTTGCTTTTTGCTAAACAGTAGCAAGTTGAACAGTAATCAAAAAACATAGAAGGATTTTAGTTAAAAATGATTGCTTCTTTCTCTACTTGGACTTAAAAAAAATCAGTTGTCATCATCTAATACAAGTTTATTTTTTACCTTGCGGGCAGGGCAGGGAGTGGGTAACCTGACCTTGTGTAGAGTGTGGGTTTTTTTTTAAATTTCATCACTTGTTATCTCAAAGAGATTCAGAGCCAGTGGTCCTTTTATTCTACTACGTCTTTAAGGAATTAAAAAAAGAAAAGGAAAAAACAAGGAGCGCCAAAACTTAAATCACGCTTAATTTCCTATTTTACTCTCCGATGGTTCATGTTTTAAAATATATATGTATCCTGTTTCTTGGATAAATTTTTACCAAGGGTAAAAAAAAAAAAGAAACCTAGAATTTAAATGGCAAGATCTATATATCATAGTGGATTTCTTCTCAAACTGACAATGTTTAGGTTATAAGCAAATAAACTACCGGTTAATGTGAAACTTGTTCACAAAGACTTGAGATTTTTTTTCCTTTATGAAAACAGAATTGAAATTCTTTTCTGCCATAAATGTGTGTGCATTCAGATTCCATGAACTGTGCTCTGTTTTTATTTGCGGATAGAACTTTTCTTTTTCATACACTTATCTTCCCATTTCTTCATAGAACCATGGTATAAAGTGTATCTCTCGGCTTCCTGCTACCATGTAGGATGCCACTGCAGACCCACCCCCAGTGCCTACCAGCCCTGCTGGAGGACATGATTTCTCCTGGCTCTGTCTTCACCTACTTCACGTCCTGTGTTTGATGGGAGTGTGTTAAGTGGTGCTCCCACGCGTTTAATTTGCTTTTTTTTCTTTTTACTGGTGTGTCTGCTTACTGCTCATGTTGCTTGTTTGGACTGTAAGGGGTTCCACAGGGCTAGAGAAAGCATGCATTCAGGAGACCTACGTGCAGTTAACAGACTTGACATGCCTTAAGAAAGCAGTCAGGAGATAGACCTGTGCGTTCCATCCTCCACATCCTGATACCATGAGCTTCTGGAAGGAAGGGTTAGGGCCTTAGTGTGCTGAGAAGTTGAAAAATTAGTGAAATTTAACCTCTGCCTTTTTATCTAGATTTGCTTCCTCAATATTTTACTTATGCAATTTTCTTTCTTTTAATTACAGCATATTTTACTCTCGGACAACGTAGCTTTCTTACAGATGTTCCTAGAACAAAAGGTTATTTAAGGAATAGTTTTACTCTGATTATTAAGACACTTTAAGAAGTATTCTTTGTGATTTAAAAAAAAACAACACCACCTAGTGACAGTCGCTTCGCTGTTGCACTATGTGTTAAAGAATGAATTTGAAGATTTTAGTACTTGGCCAAAAATGCAAAGCTTGAATATAAATAGCAGTTGGATTGTTATCTAAAGGTTATTCTGTTTGCTTTAGTGGGTTTGTTTAGGTACCCAATTTTAACAGGGTGTGTGTTCTTCTAGCAAGAGACCTCTCAGTGTTTCCACCATGCACTTCTATACTTAGGGGTTTATAACTTTGTCTTACATTCCTAGTAACATTTGGGCTTTCTTAGATTATGTTTTGTGAAAATCAGTGGTGGGGAGGGGGTCTTTTAAAACTTTAGCCTCGGTATTTTATGTAACACAGTCTCTAATATATTAATCTGCACTAACATCTATGTGATACAGGCACATATTTTAGAGGTAATTTTGTCTTCTAAGTTCCTTGTGTGCATTTGGTTGGGCTTTTTGTTTGCAATCCCTTTTTTAAAAATTAATTCATGAGATTGAAAAACATATATATTTCTAATAGACTGGACAAAAGGATCTGTGTCCCCAAGTGAGAGACAGGCTCTGAATGACCTTTGTTTTCTCCACTTTTTATTGATTTAAAACACTCTAGTCTTCCCCTCAAATCATGCATGCACATAGGAGGGTAGCTGTGGTGTCTGAACTGGAAACCGGTGCTCAATAGTCAGGCTTGATGTGATGTGAGGCTGGGTTACAAGCTATAAGCTGATAGTGGCTGGCCATTGGCACCACCCTTGACTAATCTCCCTCTTTTTCCCTGGCGTGCCTATGGTGAGATGGCAGTAGCTTTCACGGCCTTGTTTGCAGTGCTCAGGAAGTGGGACATTAACCTCGAAGGTGCTTGTTTGTGCTAACTTAATTCTCTGTGTTAGCTCTGTTAGGTTTACCTCTGAAACATGGATTTCGGCAGCTATGCTGACTGACACTACATTCTAGTTCTTACGATTTTTTTTCTAGACTTCTCTACACACACACACACACACACACACACACACACACACACACACACAACTTGACCTGGGTAGTTTACATATTAAGTCTCTCTGTAACTTGCTGCTGCTTTTAGCCCTCCCCACCTTGGAATCAATGGACTAGACCCAAAGGATACATTTTAATTTTAGTAATGGTAGATTTGTCCTGCTTTCCACAAACCTGCCTTTCATATCTCCACTCCCTATTGAGTTCATAAAGGAAAGTTAATGGGTGAGTCCTCCTTTAGGGAGGTAATGAGTGGAAATCTTTTTATCTCGAATAGTAGTTGATTTCCCATAAAGGAGGTTTAATGTCTTTTTTCTTTTCCACAGTAACTGTTTGCCCCAGGTTGAATCCTCAATTCAATACTTATTCTTGGTACTGGTTCAAATAGCTTTTTCTTATTATAGGTAACTAATCAAGAGGAATTAGAAGTTATAATCCAGTAAGGTTTTTGACACTCTTGTGAATATATGTGGTCAGCTAAACTGAACTTGACACTTTTTTCCCCAAAACATTTCTTTTTTTAACCATGACCATTCCAGGTATCAAGTGAATTTTAGAGTACTGGTTGGAGAAAGGGAATAGTTCTTTAAAGAAACCAGTTTAGAAGATGCTTTGAGAGTGTTAGGCAAGGACAGAAGTTAACACCTGGAGCGACAGAGAAAGCTTTATGAAAGGCCATGTGGCCGTTGTCACTGTTGTGAAGAAGGGGAGTTCGAATGGTTCTGTGCCCGCTTCACCTGTGGCTGCGCTGAGAAGCAGAAACGTCACCTCAGGAGTTTGCAAAGGGAGAGCCTGGGCTGTGGGCTCCATGCACTCAGGCATAGATGCTGAAGCAGATGAATAACACCCTTCCTACCAAGGGAAAGAGAAAAGCTAAAAATCTGGTTGCTCTTGAGGTTAGAAAATTGTCCTTTTCTCTGTGCTTGGCGCTGGGTTTATTTGGAAAAGGTGTTAGTTTATTTGAATATTGGGACATCAAGCTATCTACAGCCAAATTTCAATCTGCAACCCATTTTCCCTTGGTCTTGGGATAAACTTGATACAAAATGACTTTTTGAATCCCAAATCCCTAAGTCACACTTCTTTTTTTTCAAAGCCTAGTTCACAAAATTCACAGTGGTGCTGACTGTGTATTAACCACTATTGACAAAAGTCCCCTCAACCTGCCTGTTGCCATGCCAACGGAGTGACTGAACTGGTGACATCTGTTGGAGCATGCTTTGTGTGGCTGGTGGAATGCCACCATTGTGCATACACTTTGTATCAGGGGTGAAGGGGGGGGTTTTCTAGATTTATGGGGGGGAGGGTAAAACTTTTTTTTGTTTTTTTCATGGGAGTGGGTATAGTACTTAGCTTACCCCTAAATAACATGTATAAAAACCCCTGAAGTATTGTGTGGGTGTGTGTGTGAGTGTGTGTATATGTCTGGCAATTAAACCGTTGTCTTCTGGAAATTAGTGAATTCTTTTTTCCCTCCAGAAGTATTTGTTACAAGATTTGTAAATAAGAGCTCTACTTAGTTTGTTTACCATGACCATGTTGCAGCAAACCTTAAATACCTAATTCCTGTAAGATTTAAGGAAAGACTTGAAGACGTGTCAGGTTAAGCAGCAGCCACGTTCTCAGAAATTGTTTGCCTTGATTCATCTTTCAGACTTCATTTGCCAGCTCTAAAATTCCCAGTCTTCCTTAATTTTAGTCCTTAATCTTTTACGTTCTGAGCAGGAAGGGTAAAAGAGGAACCTGCGTAAATGTGTTTAATTGTAAGTCCATGGGCTGAGACCGGGGCATCCCTTTCTTAATACTGCAATGTTGCTAGATATGTGATCAGACACCAGAGGGTTGGGCGTTCTTGCAATACCTTAACAGTGCTGAGATCTGCAGCATGGTACTAAGGAAGTTAAAGTTTGAATGTAACCACTTTATTTAAAAGTTGTTTTTTATTTAAATGAAATGGGGTTGAAATGAACATGATTTTGTTCGTGAATTATAGATGCAACATACATTGGTAGACGTGTGATGGTCTTTTGTGATACTTAATTTTTACATATCCCAGTCTCTGTATGTACCTGCATAGACAAAAAAACAAATTCCTGCTTTCTTTATGGAAGGGTTTCCAGGACTGCGTGTCTGCTCCTGAGCTCTGTTTTAAGTATGTGTATCCTTTGCTTGTATTTTGTATTAAAAAATAAGAAAAAGAACCCTTTATTGTTGAGCATGTTGGCATTGTCCCCTTTACTTTTTTTTTTTTTCTTTTTGGGACATGAAGCAAGTTATTCTTTCTCTGTATCTTTTTTTTTCTTTTGTAAACTTTGTTTTGTTTAAAAATGGCTTTATAAAAGGGCTTTTATAACCCAGATATGTGCTCTGTGTACTTCTTGGAATACTCACACACATACACTGACAGAGAGCTGATCGCCTGGGCCAGCCTATTGGGGAAAACCTGCTTCCCGAATGAATTCTTTAGGCTCTAACAGTGACCATCACTCTTGCTGGTAACAAGAAAAGCATGTCTTGTCTCAAGTCAAAGGGTTACAAAGTGTGGAGGGCAAAATTCTTAATTTAGGATAATTATACTCACAAAACATTTGCATTCAATTTTAAGTACCCATAGGAACTACATTATATTGCAATTTTAGAATAAAATGCTACTTAGGTGGTGAATATGGTAGAGTGTCCTAATTTAGAATTGGGCTGATATTGTAGCTAATCAGGTTTTATTCTTTCCAGCCTTGCCCCTTATTTACTACATTCTTGCCTTGTCATGCAAATATTTAACATAAGCTTAGCTTTGAAATTTAGTGTTTTTTGCATGCTCTTGTCCCTCTGGCTAATTTCTTATAGAGTTATTTGTCCCAGGTGAAAGTTGACTTTGGAAGAATGTAACCAGACACTTCCTCATAATATGTGGGTGTTTTATGATTAACATACCAGATTTCTGTCAGTACAATGCTGAAGAAATGCAATCTGTTTAAAGGATTTCAGAACCCAGGGGACAAACATGTTTGGTAAAAATACGTTTGGAACTCCCTCAACTCTTATTCGTGAGCATTACTATACAGTAATTTAAGACTGGCTGTTCAGTGCTTTGTAATTCATAAAGTGCAATTTACATACTACCTCAGTCAGTTTTCCCAACAACAGTGAGACTGGCCAGATGTTTGTTGTTCCTCCAATTTCGTTGGTTGGGGGAAAAAAAAACTGGTTCAGGTAGGATGTGCTTTGTGGCAGGTATGGTCCAAGGGTTTGAATCAGGCCGTTAGTTCTGTGTGCTTGAAGTTGTCACAGCTCCCATTATCTTGTATAAATGGGTCCCTTGAATCTTGTTTCTAATAATCTTTTGTGCATTTTGCTGTTCTTCAGCATCTCTTGAGTAACATGCTTGAACCAGCTCAAGGACTTACATCAAAGACAATGGGGAAAATTCTTTTCAGTGAGATATAAAAATTCTCATTAAGTACTTAAACTTACTTGAAAATTCCTGTGGTCCCTAGATAGGAAACTTTAACTTATTTAAAGCTTTTATTTTTGGATGTCTTAATATAGTGACTATACAGGAAAATCTTGTTTATACAGCCCTTATCCTCTGCCAGTAGAGGGCAGTGTTTGTCCTCCATATACTTAACTAGTGACCCTGATGCTCACCCCATCTCATTTTTAGATACTTTCCCCTGGGCTCAGTGTCCACTGTATCCTACTTGGGTTAGAGCAGCGGTTCTCAACCTGTGGGTCGCGACCCCTTTGGGGGTTGAACGACCCTTTCACAAGGGTTGCCTAAGACCATCGAAAAACACATATATAATTACATACTGTTTTTTGTGATTAATCACTATGCTTTAATTATGTTCAATTTGTAACAATGAAATTGGGGGTCACCACAACATGAGGAACTGTATTAAAGGGTCACGGCATTAGGAAGGTTGAGAACCACTGGGTTAGAAGTGCTGTGCTCAGTGGGCCCACTCAACTTCCTAGTGTATGCAGCAGCAATATTTTCTGGATTTTAAGTGCAAAATAGGATCTCGTGGTTCATGCACATCTGTCTGCTTATGTTCTCTTTATACTCCCAAATCCTACATGGATAACATCCCAAAACTAAAGCACACATATGTTGATATTTCAAAATGCAGCTGTAAATTCTTGGCCCTAGTTTGGAACAGGTGTTGCCTTTTGAAATTGCCTTCCAGCTCAAAAAGCCTTATCTCTTGCACAAGCAGCACTGATACATGGTCACATACAGTGAATACGGAGACTTGTTGTCATGGTAACGTGGTAGGTAGCTTGTGTTCCTTTATCTTGATGGCATGCTTCCCTTTCCCTCGATACCTTGATAGAATGGACAGGTACTCATTTGACATGTTTTGGCTGGGCCACCACCAGGAGAAATAATTATTCGCAGGTGTGCCCCCTGTTTCAATATTAAAGTCCTGGACAAATATTGTGAAATAAATGCTGTGTTCATTCTGGGGTCAGAGAGTGAGAGGGTGCAGCCAGAATTTCCATCTTAGTAAAGCAAATAGTTACTTAAAAACATGATAACAAAATGTTGGAAGTAATAGTTTGCTTTAATTTAGGTCTAAGCTGGCATTCAGAAATGAGTTGTTTAAAAATGTACAGAATAAGTAGACCAAGGAAGATTACACACACATAAACTATTACTGGTAATGTTTTAGCTATTCAGTGAAATATATATGTGTGTATGTACACACACGTCCTTTTATTAGGATGTATGGGATCATATCCTTGGCTAACATGGAATGTAACATATCTAATAGATACACTTTTCCACTTTGGGTACGAACAAGAATATGTACTCTATGTGTCCTCAGGACTCGTCTGACTACAAGAGATTAGGGTGGATGGGTTAGGTAAGGCTCTGAAGGAGGTAGAAAGGCATTTGGAACAAGAAAAATGATGGCCTAAATTTAAGGATAACTACCAGTTTGGTAACTCTGGTTGGTTATGTACTAAGAAATGATTCTCACTGCCCCACCAGTGTAACTCTGGTTGAGTGTCAACCAGTGAATCAAGAAGTTACCAGTTTAATTCCCAGTCAGGGCACATGCCTGGGTTGTGGGCTCAATCCCCAGTAGGGGGCGTGCAGGAGGCAGCCAATCGATATTTCTTTTTCATGGATGTTCCTATCTATCCCTCTCCCTCTCTCTAAAAAAAGTCAATAAAAACTTTTTTTTAAGATGTAAAACAACAAAATTTTAAAAAATGATTCTCACTAACCATAAGCTGAATTTATAGTAATTAATGTAAAATAGATTGTGAAACACTTGTCTTTACCCAAAAAGTGTGCAGAGACGGTGACATACACTGGATCCTCACTTGTGACTATAAATTGGTTCTCTTGTACACTAATTTAGCCTATGGATTAGAATATTAAGCATTTTTAAAATATGGCTTTACTGCCCTGACTGGTTTGGCTCAGTGGATAGAGCGTCGGCCTAGGGACCGAGGGGTCCCAGGTTCGATTTTGGTCAAGGGCATGTACCTTGGTTGCGGGCACATCCCCAGTGGGAGGTGTGCAGGAGGCAGCTGATCGATGTTTCTCTCTCATCGATGTTTCTAACTCTCTATCCCTCTCCCTTCCTCTCTGTAAAAAAAAAAAAAAACCACCAATAAAATATATTTTTTATATATATATATATGGCTTTACTGCCTGGCCGGTGTGGTTCAGTGGTTGAGCATCGACCATGAATCAAGAAGTCGAGGTTCAATTCCCGGTTAGGGCATATACCCAACTTGCGGGCTTGATCCCCAGTATGGGGCGCGGGAGACAGCCAATCGATGAGTCTCATCATTGATGTTTCTATCTTTCCCTCTCCCTCCCTCTCTGAAATCAATGAGAATAAATTTTTAAAAATATATGGCTTTACTTCTAAAGTATAATGACATAGCAAAGCTCTTTTATAAGAACCTAAGTGTCTTTAGGAGTCACAGAGAACTCAATTGATACTCTATTTAGATCTTGGAACATAATCTGGGGCTTCAGTATCCTCACTTCATATCTAATGCATGCCACATCTCAGTTACTCCCCGCTCCCCGTTGAGTCTTTTCCTCCTGCCTCTGACCTAATTTAACACTATCTCTCTTTTCCTCTCCTCCTCCTCTCTCTCCCATTGTGAACAGTTTCCATGAGGTTAGTGTTTTTGAGGCAAATATATTGTTCATACATGAACCAGGTAGTCCTAGAAGTGCTTGGGGAACCAGCTGTCCTACAGAGAGCCACACCGTTGGCCCAGGTACAAGGTAAATAGCATTTCTTGGTAAAGTGGGAACAATGCAGGGCTTATTCCAACGCTCCCTTGTAGGGAAGGGCTGGTGTGGCTTCAGGTAGACAGGATGTACACAGCAGCAGTGAAAGAGAGTGGTTGTTGTCCTGGGCCTTGCACAATGGGCCAGTCTTGGGCTATCAGCAAAGCGTTCTTTCTTTCCTTCTCCTGCATTTCTCTCATTCTCTTCCCACACCCTCCAGTGAAGCAAGAAGACCTAGTATTTTAGAAGTCCACGCCAGTGCGCAGCCACTGGGAACCGGATGCCCGCTCGGGGAGATTTAAGTCTAAGTGGGGACACACTACTCATGCCAGACGGCAGAAGAGGGAATGCCTAGCACATGTGTTGCTTTTAGAGTTCATCTCGAAATCATCCAGCTGTAATTATTGACAATGAAAATCCTGGGGCCTGTGTAGCATGAAGAGTTTTGTCCTGCTCCCCAAGAGGAAAAACTGTGTAAATAGAGTTTGGATCTGAGAATGTTGCCATTTCTGGGATACCTTTATGGCTGAAGGAACTACAGCGTGACATACTTAAAACTGGATTATCCCTGGAAAATGTATGTGACAAGAATAAGAAGTTCAGCAGGTGTTCCGAGGCAGCGTTGCTCACTACAGCCGCCGCAGGTCATTTCATTGAAACCCCACTCGCCTCTCCTCAAGGCGTGACCTGCTTTAGCCGAGCTCTGGTGGATGAAGCAGATCCGTTTACAGGGTGGTCTTGGGCTCTGGCACCCGCCTTGCCATCTCCCCCCTCCTCTTGCCCGGTTCTCCTTTTTATATACTGGGAATAATAAGCTGATTATCCCCCGAGTCAAAGGGACAGAGTGAGTGAAGCTGTGTGCACCTCAACGCCCAGGAGAGAAGCTCTGCACTACGGTGCTGCTGGCACGGCAGGCCCCCGGGCCACAATGTTCCCTGGGCAGGGTCCACGGCTGCGAAAGCACCATTCCGGCTGGACTGAAATCCCTTCCGCTTTGTCTCTGAAGCACAAATGAGTTATTTATTAGTGAGAGCACTCTTGCAAAAGGGTAAACTTTAACCAGCCACAATTTAGGGTGGCTTTCGAGGGGAGGGGAGGGTAACAGTAACTCCCAGGTCACCTGCACTAGGGAAGGGGTCTTTGAAGAGTGTAACTGCACAGGACTGATTGGGGTTTGACTCTTCAGCTTCTCATGGGAAAATATATTTTCATCCAGTGGTTACAAACAGTGTTCCTAGTTACGGGACATACATTTCAAAGGAGGGAACATTCACTGGGACAACAAAACTGATTAGAAATACTTGCCGGGGGCACATTTTTGGTATATGAAATCATTGTATTTTTGTGTCTTTGGTCTTTTAAATTTAGTAGCAGAAAGGAAGCCACGAAACTATCGATTGGAGCCCTCATCGGGGACAGAACCCAGGGGCTCAACTGAAATGTCTGGCTGGTGCCAGGCCACTGCCCCTGGACACTGGAGCCCCTGTCAGGAGACCCTGTTACAGACAAACAGCGTCGTGGCAACTGCACCCCAGGGACGAGGTACGAGATGGATGCCTCCTCCCCCACACATTCTCTTCAGTCTTTAGGGAAGAAAGACCCAATTTCAGCAGATAGTGAGGAGGCCTTTTTTTAAAAAAAAAAAAGTTTGATTTATGTAAGTTGAGTAACGGCCAGGCTACATAAATACCGAAATTCTGGTCAGGAGCCTGTTATCTTGTAATCCGTCTTCCATCTGATCTTAGGAACATCCTGTGTGCTTCTTGTGAGATAAGATAACTCCCAGGAGGCGAAAGTCCCTCTTGTCATGTAATCTCCCTTAAGGAGATAAAACTGGTCATGTGTCTGTAGTAAAATTTTCACTTTCTCAACCCAATTACCATCAGTTCTGTTAATGTGCATGACACATGCTTCCTCTTCATTAAACATTGCAGATAAGTGAGGTCGTGAGAACTGGGTTTTTGTTCCCTCTTAAGAGTGTGGTATTAAGAGAAAACTTCGCTTAAAAACTAGGATAGCCTTCTTCCCGGGCTTAGCTTTCACATTTTCGGGGTCAGAATGCTAGCCGGTTCGCACACAGGCAGGTTCTCATGAGAAAGCATCCACTGGTGAAGGACCAACAGGAGGAATAAGGATAAGGGGGGGCCCTTTCTCTGCTCATTTGACAAGCCGTCAGTTCTGCCGTGTGTCCATCACACTTTCAAAAGAGATTGACTTGGGGTGTTTGTTTTTGTGTGTTCGTTTTCTGTTTTCAATATAAAATTCTTAGGGACCTTTCAGTCCGAAGGCCGACGCTCTATCCACTGAGCCAAACCGGTTTCGGCTCAATATAAAATTCTTAATTGAGAATACAGGTCAATTTCCAATCAATGTGATAAAAGAGAGGAAAAGGCTAATAATTCAATGCAGCTGTTCTATGTATTGGAAAGCAAGGACCTGCATTAAGGTTTGTATTTGATACACCTTGGCTGGCCACAGAAGAGTGCTTTCAACCAGTGGTTCTCAAAATGTGATCCCTGGTCCAACAGCTGAGAACTTGTTCAAAACATGCACCATTGAATGCATTCTCTTCGGCCCCATCCCAGTCCTATTGGATCAGAAACTCTGGGAGTGGGGCCCAGCAGCTTGGGTATAACAAGCCTTCTGTTTGGTTCCGATGCACACTAAAGTTGGAGAACCACTGCTAGTTTATCTCAGGCCAAAGGGTCCGCTGGACCCAACCCTCACCCTGTTTTTCATATTGGAGACGGTAACTTGGCCTCGGTGATGTTGAAACAGACCCGTCATGGCACCGTCTGTCTGGCACGACAGCACCGATGAAATCCTGTGGTGGGAGCCTTCTTCGCCTTTCCTGGAAATCATTTCCTTCGCTCTTGGGTGTCTCGTCCCTGTGCGGGAGTCACCGGCGAAAACACGACCCTTTCCTCCTCGATGAACCCCACTGTCCCTTACCTCCTCTGACGCGTCCGCTTTTCATCCTGTGACTTCGGATAAGCATCCTGCCTGCTAGTGAACCTCTCACAGATTCAGGTCTTGGTTCTGAGTTTTGTTTTGTTTTTCTTTTCATTCCCTTTCTGGAAAAACAACTGGACCCTGCAAATGTCTGACAAACCACAGATGTTCATGTTAAGACCGGAGCGAAGAGGCCCAGCTGGTGTGGCTCAGAGGTTGAGCGTCGACCTATGAACCAGGAGGTCGTGATTAGATTCCCGGTCAGGGCACAGGCCCAGGTTTCGGTTCGATCCACAGTGTGGGGTGTGCAGGAGGCAGTCGATCAATAATTCTCTCTAATCGTTGATGTTTCTATCTCTCTCTCCCTTCCCTTTTCTCTCGGATATCAATAAAAATAAATCTATTTTTTAAAAAGACTGGAGCAAAGAGAACATGCATATAGCTCCTTTAATGGCCTGCATTTCACCCTGGATAACTCATTTCGCTAACTTGTACTTCTTCCAATGTTATCTTGCTAATAACAGTAGCTTCTCTTTTTGAGTGCTTCTGTTTGAGGAATGGAGGAATCCTCTTGGCCATTTCCCATGCCTTCTACCATTGAATCCTCCCAGTAGTTCCATGAGGGACCGACAATATCACGATACCCAGTCACAGAAGAAGAAACTGAGGTGGAGACACTCGAACAGCGCGCTCCAGATCCCACAGCCTGACAGCCACCACCCCGGCAACCTTTTTATTGACACTGACCAATTGCCTTTTGGTTCCCTTCACTTGCTTCCCAGAATATCCAGCCTCTAGCAGGAGCTTGGGGAGCAGTGACTTGACCCAAAATAGATGAAAAGAGAGAGATGATGAAAACAAAAAAAATGCAAACCTCTCGACAGAAAGTCCCGGACCTGGTTTTGAGCTCTGGTTCTCACTAACCAGCGAGGCCCTTGGCAAGACGCTTCCCTCCCTGGGTCTCAGCTTCTCAGATTGTTCACGATGTTCGTAACACACGCTGCTCAGAGCTGTGAGGAGCAGAGGTGACACTGCCCACCAAGAGGCCTCCCGCAGTCATTACCCGCGGGGACGAGGAGGAATAAGGCCTCCACAGCCTCAGGAGGAGCCTCAGCTGCTGGACCACAGGGCCTGTCATGCCCGTTGCTGAGGGAAATTGCATTTTTTAAAAATATATTTGTATTGAGGAAGAGAAAGAAACACCAATGATGAGAGAGAATCATGGGTCGGCTACCTCCTGGATGCCCCCTACTGGGGATCGAGCCCGCAACCCTGGCATGTGCCCTTGACCAGAATCAAACCCAGGACCCTTCAGTCCGCAGGCTGATGCTCTATCCACTGAGCCAAACCAGCCAGGGCGAAATTGCATTTCTGACTGTTTTGTCTTGAGGGTGGGGTGATGGTGCAATGTAGGTAAATGAGGGGATGGGAAGAAGGGCTGGGAACCGCCCCGCCACCTGGTCTCCATGCTCCTGGCTGCCCCCTCTCTGCGCCTCTCCAAGTGCCGTGCTTCAGGCTCATTCTGCTCGTTTATACTTTCCTGTGAAATCGCTGCCGCAACAGGTTCCTGATGTGCATTAGGGTACTTGTGGATGCAGCCAGGCATCAGGAAGGGCACAGACCCGCCGCCTCAGAGCAAAACGCTCCCTGCTGGTCGCATCTCCCTGGGCAGGTGGTGGGGGTAGCGCTTGGTGGCAAGGATAGGTAACCAGCATCCCTCAGGAAGCATTTAATATGGGAGCGTTGCCTAGGAAATAGAACTATAACCATGTGGACTGGGGAGGAGAGGGGTCGAGAGTGGTGTGGACTCCCTCTTAAGGCTGCAGTGGATTCCTATAGAGGAGGTGGGGGTGGTTAGGAGAGGCCTGGAATTTACACCCCACCTGGGTGGATAGACTCCAACTGCCAGCCTAGGACAGGCCTATGGCGGCTCAGCCTCGGGGAGGGGGGACAGCTGATGGTGATTGGAAAGTGAATGTGAAACATCAGTAGGGAAAAAAGGGTGCCAAGCTAGTTCCTTGAGGAAGTGGCTGCTAGTTAGGGGTGGTCCTGCACCTGAGTCCACAAGATTGCAAAGCTCTTCCATATACGCTCAGACTCCTAGTGTTTCTCTTTCTTTTTTTTACAGCAGGATTGTCTTTTTAATCCTCAGTTGAGGATATTTTTTAAATTGATTTTGAGAGAGAGAGAGAGAGAGAGAGAGAGAGAGAAGGGAGAGAGACATAGCGATGTCAGAGAGAAACGTACGTCGGTTGCCTCCCATACGTGCCCCAACCAGGGACCAAACCCACAGCTTAGGTATGTGTCCTGACTGGGAATCGAACCTGACACTTTTTGGTGTTCAGGACGATGCTCCAACTCACGGAGCCGCCTGGTCAGGGTAGTGTTTCTTTTCTGAATGCAGCTGTGCTCGTGTGTAAGAGAAAGACGGGCAGAGCATCAAGTGTTTGTGTGCCTTGGAGGCTGGGGGGCAGGACGGGGCTTCTCTCGGGACCTCTGCTCATCAACACAGCCCAAGACCGTGTTCCCCTCTGGCTCTCCCGTTGCCCCAGCTGACGACATGCTCTTCACGAAAGGAAATCGTCTCTCAGCTGAGCTGGGACGCTCCAGTGCCTGGTGTCCCCCTGGGTCATGGCCATCATGGGAAGGACAAGAAAGGAGGCAGCTGCTCGGGCTCCTGGCCTCCCCTGCCCTTCCTGGGAGTGCCCGGCCCACTCTGGAGGGAAAGTGCCCTCCTCCCAGCAGGAGCCTGCCAGCCTGCCACCGGGCACGGCTGTGGCACGGATGCTGTGAGAAAACCAAGGCCGGGCTGAGATTAGGTGGTGGAAAGAGGCCGGTGTCACAAGGGCCCTGGGGAAGCTGAGTTGTTTATTCACTGCCCCTCAGCTGCTGCCGGGGAGTGAGAGGGAGTGTGGCCGCCCCACCCCTGCTGTGTACAGCTGCTGGGGACCGAGTCACAGAGCCGGCTGCTGCAAGCTTGGCTGGAGTGGGGCTGGGACACAGGGGGAGGCGAAGGGGGAGGCATTGGCTGAGGTCCTGGGACAGGGCTGCCAAGCCTTCCTCTCCCCCAGGGCCTCCCTCAGCAGAGTCCCTGGGAGGTGGCTTTAGAAAACAGTCCCAAGAGGGGCTATAGGTGAGGGGGGCAGGAGGGAGCGTTCATGGGGCAGGAAACAGCTGGGCTGCCGCTTCCCCAGAAAAGTTACTCATGAAGCGATTTCAGGATGATGTGCGGGCTATGGGCACCTTTCCTCTTTCCACGGTTGGGGGGAAGGAGAGGGAGAGACAGAACGAGAGGAAGAGAGAGGACACACCCCACCGTGGCTCAGCGGTCTCCTCAGTCCCTACAGGGACTCGGTGCTGGCCAGCCGGGAGGGAGCGGGCCGCTCTGTTGCTTTCTCTGACCCCTGACCTCGGCTACTCCAAGGTTCTTAGTTCCCCCTCCCACTTCTCCTTCAAAAAACTGCCCGGGCGCCCTGGCTGGTTTGGCTCAGTGGATAGAGCGTTGGCCTGCGGACTGAAGGGTCCCTGGTTCGATTCCGGTCAAGAGCACATGCCTGGGTTGCAGGCTTGACCTCCCAGTGGGGGATGTGCAGGAGGCAGCCAATCAATGATTTTCTCTCATCATTGATGTTTCTATCTCTCCCTCTCCCTTCCTCTCTGAAATCAATAAAGATATATATTTTTTTAAAATGCCCAAGTTGAGGAGATTGGGATTGGAAAAGCAGGCAGATCTTATGGTCCTTCGCTGCCCACTCGGCAATTTCTTCCCAGGAGAACCACCTACCCTGCTTCAGCCGCATCCAGCCTGGAGTTAGATGAAGAGGCCGAGAAAAGAGACGGGGCACGTGGAGACTCTAAGCCTCTTGAGCACAGGGGATCTCTTCAGTCTTTGTCTTCATAATTGAATTTTTTATTGAGATCATCATAAATTCACAGGCAGTTAAAATAATAATAACACAGAGCGATCCCTTGTACGCTTTGCCCAGTTTTCCCCTGTAATAAAGTTTTGCAAAACTATAGCACAACATCACAGCCAGGGTGTCGACTCCAATACAATCCCTGGATCTTATTCCGAATCCCCACTTTGCTTTGCATGCGTGCACACGTGCAGTGCATGTGTGTAGTTAGGTCTGTGCGGTGCTATCACCTGCGTGTGCTGCACGGTCACACTCTGATTCTGAACAGTGACCACACGGCAGCGAACGGGGACCCCTCCGGTTGCCCTTTAAAACCACAGCCTCCTCACTCATCCCTAGTCCTTGGCAACCACTATTCTGTGGTTCATTTCTGAAGCTTTATTTCAAAAACGTTATGTGGAAGGAACCCCATAGCACAGGGTTCTTTGGGTCTGGCTGTTCTCGCCGCATCATGCCGCCATGGTGCCCTGAGCCGCGGCAGCTCCTCCCTCTGTGTTGGTGGTCGGCACTCGTGGTGCTAGGACCGGAGCGTGTTAACTGTCCGCCTGTCGAAGACGTTCAGGTTGTTTCCACTTTGGGGCAATTACACATACGGCCGCTATGGCCATGCACGTCTAGGTTTTATGTGAACGTCAAGGGGTCCGTTTATCCAGTGACCGCATCCCGCGGGCCCACAGTGGACCCTCGGCCCCTGTTCCTCGGTAGTGACTGAGCACAATCCGCCCTGGCACTGCTCGGGGTGAGGGAAGAGGAGAGAATGAATGGTGGGTGATGGTGGTTACCTCCAACCACCAACCAAGCATCAAGGCACCATCTGAAGAAAAGATTGACCAAAGGATTGATCAACAGACGCACGGTCATCATTGGCACTAAGCAGTCGGGATGACGGGGCAGCAGATTGTCGTGGAAACAAAAGGCAGGGCAGGGTTCAAAATCCAGGTGAGAGGGAGGAGGGCAAGGGACACAGCATGGCAGTGTGAAGTGACTCCCAGGGCCTCGCGGGAAGCCGGCCTGAGCCATATCTCGCCTCCACCACTTCTTAGCTGTGTGCTCCGGGCAAGGCACTCACATCTCTGAGACGCCACTTCCTCATCTGTCAATGAAGATAAATCTCTTTCTCAGAAGAGTCCCAGGGAATCAAGAAAACAGAATATATAAAGTTCTTCCCGCAAAGGAGCCCCTGAATAAACGCGTTTCTTTCCTCCCTCCCCTCCCCCTGGGAGCGAGGCTGGCCGGGAGAGGCCGCGCGAGTCTGGTCTAAGGGAGCCTAGAGACACAGGGTGGGGATTGAGTGCAGGCAGGGAGGTGGGCCTCAGCCATGACGGGGTGAGATGCAGGCTGCCTCTCTGCAGCAAAGCACAGTGGGACCAGGCAAAGGGGCCTAGGAGACCCCGGTCCCGCTGCCACTTAGCTCTTCTGCATTCAAGGGGAGCGTCTCCTGGCTTTCTTAGAGGCCTGAGATGGACAGTGGGCATCCCTCTTTGGAATGGTTATCGGGGTGTGCTGGGCAGGGTGCCTTCCCCTCCAAACACATGCAAACTGTCCACAAACCACCCCTCCCTTCAAACTCTAAACCCCGAGGAGCCAAAGCCCTGGGTGCCTCCAACGCCTTCCAGAAACGGCCTGACCCCAGCTCTGCCCTCTCCCAGCCTCGCCTTTCGTCTGACAAAGATGTTTAACCTTCTGATCCTATCACGGAACTTTCTCCAGCTGTAGCCGCTGGAAAAGGAGAAATAGAATCCCCCTCTCCTTGTTCCCAAGAATCGCCTCCCTTTGGGTCTCTCCCCAGGAAGAGAAGGGGATGCAGGCTCTTGACACCCTGTTCCCTTTCTCATCTGCTCATCCCGCCTCTGGCGCCTCCCAGGTCCAGGCTGGGGCCAGAGCTGGGGCTGGGAAGAGCCCTGGCCTTTGAAGCCAGTCGTCGGGAGGACAGAGGGCAGCAGGCCACCACCCTCCCAAATGCCTTGGCTTCTCACTCTGCCGGTTCTCTCTCCCGTGGCTCTTTGGGTGTCAGAGGGCTTGTTTCCTCTACGGGGGGTGTGGCTGCAGGGGAGATAAGAGAAGGAAGAGGGAGACAGAGTTCCCCTGGCATGCAACCAATCAGAAGGAGCCTCCCACCCTGCTCAGGGCCCTCCATGCCACAATCGTGGTCACAGAAAAAGTCCTGTTCTATTCTGTTCCAAACGTCTTTGTGCCCATCATCACTTTTTTCACTGATTTTATTGATACTTCCCTCTGCCAAACTTATACCTCCCAAAGTTTATTTTCTTTTATTAAAATTTGTTTTTATTGATTTAGAGAGAGAGAAACATCCATTTGTTGTTCCAAACAACAAATTGATGCATTCTTTGAGTGATGCATGCATGTGCCCTGACCCAGGATCGAACTCAACACCTTAGCATATTGGGACGATGCTCCAACCAACGGAGCTACCTGGCCAGGGCCCAAAATGGTCTTTAAAAACATAAATTAGATCATGTCACTGCTCTGCTTGACTCCTTCTAGTGTCTTCCTGTTGCACAAGAATAAAATTCTCACAGTCCGGTTTCTGCTCACTTATCCAGCCCCATCTCTGCCTCCTCCTCCTCCTCCTCTTGCTCTGGCTTTCTTTCCATTCCTGGCACTCATCTTTCTTACTGGCTGGTCCAGCCTCAGGGCCTTTGCATCTGCTGTTCCATTTTCCTGTGCCTTCCTCTCAGATCTTGCTGGGGTGGGCTTCTTAATTTTCACAATCCAGCTCAAGTGTCACCTCCTCAGAGGGTCCTGTTTTTCTTGACTTCCTCCCTAGCCCCTCCCACAGGCCCTCTAACTCATCGTCTTGTCTTTCTTCCTTCATAGCTATCTGAAGTTATTTAGTTATGAGTGTGGTCTCCCTACTAAAATGTATACTTCAAGATGTAGGGGCCTTGTCTGTCCCATTTACCAGTGTATCCCCCGCATCTGGGAGAGGCTTACCTAATATTTTGTTGGATGTTAGTGAATCCGCCTGAGGTTGCAGTGGGGCAGGTAAGAGCCACAATGAGGGCAGAATGCTGGCCCCAGAGACTAGAAAACCAAGCATAGGTTTGGACTTCAGCTTAGCCAGATGGTAATTGTGCAGCCCCAGAGAAATGGCTTTGCCTCTTTGCATTTATTTTCCTCAGACGACAAGGAGAAGTGCTTCCAGTTGGCTTCATGAGATTGTGGGGAGAATGAGAGAATTATGCGAAAGCACAAAATAGATATGGAATAAACGCTGGTTTGGAAAGTAAATCCATCCCTAACTGTCTTGGCTCAGTGGATAGAGCATCGGCCTGCGGATTGAAGGGTCCCAGGTTCGATTCCGGTCAAGGGCATGTACCTGGGTTGCGGGCACATCCCCAGTAGGAGATGTGCAGGAGGCAGCTGATCGATGTTTCTCTCTCATCGATGTTTCTAACTCTCTATCTCTCTCCCTTCCTCTAAAAAATAAATAAAATATATTTTAAAAAAAGAAAAGTAAATCCAGCCTGGATGGTGAGGCTCAGTGGTTGAGCATTGATCTCTGAACCAGGAGGTCACGATTCAATTCCTGGTTAGGCCATATGCCTGGGTTGCAGGTTCGATCCCCAGTAGGGGGCGTGCAGGAGGCAGCTGATCAATGATTCTCATTGTTGATGTTTCTATTTCTCTCTCCCTCTCCCTTACTCTCTGAAATCAATAAAAATACATTTAAAAGAAAGTAAATCCACAGGGTTATCCAAAGATAGCAAAATAGAGCCTGGATACTGTTACACTCTAATCTTTTTATTTAAGGAGGCCGATACCCAAGGCTGCTCTGATGGAGAGCTACGCAGAAAACTGCCTCGCCCAGGCCAAATCCAGACTACCACTGGTTTTCACAGGGCCCATGAGTAATAAGGGTTTTCACATTTTAAAAAATATGTTTTTATTGATTTCAAAGAGGAAGGCAGAGGGAGAGAGAGATAGAAACATCAATGATGAGAGAGAATCATTGATTGGCTGCCTCCTGTACACTCCATACTGGGGATCCAGTCCGCACCCCAGGCATGTGTCCTTGACTGGAATCGAACCTGGGACCCTTCAGTCTGCAGGCCGACGCTCTGTCCACTGAGCCAAACCAGCTAGGGCAAGGGTTCTCACATTTTTAAGTGGTTGAAAAAAAATCAAAAGAAGACTATTTCATGATATGTGAAAATTGTATGAAATTCAAATTCCAGGGTCCATCCATAAAGCTTTATTGGAACACAGCCTTGCCCATCCGCATCCGTGTGCACTGTGTCCGTGCCTGCTTTTGTGTTACGAGGGCAGAGTTGAGTGGTTGTAACAGAAACGATGTGGCCTCTAAAGTATTTACTATTTGGTCCTTTGCAGAGGAAGCGCGCAGATTCCTGGCTGGGTCTACAGTGGGGAAGGGATTGTCTAAGGGGCCGGGTGTTGGGGGGACATGTGGCCTCGGGGGCCATGCCTGGGGCTTTCTGCTGCCTGCGGTGGGAGGCCCTGTCTCACTCCTCGCCACAGACGCAGTGCCAGCCTCCTGGAGTCCAGACAGAGACCGAGGGGAGCTGCACCTCCATGAAGCCTTTGGGGGAAGAGGCCCCCAAAGGGGTGTCCCACAGGAGTCCCATGACCTGTTGCAGCTCATCCAACCTCCCTTTCCCCTTAGTGTTTTCTAGAAGGTGGGAGGTGGGGCCGTTAAATTGGTTTAACCTCCCCCGGACCTCAGCTCTCAAAGACAAAGTCAACCTACCCAACAGAGGAGCCCTAGGAGGAGCCCTAGGACCCCCTCTCCTCCCTGCGGCGGCCCCACGTCCTCCCCGCAGGCCCCTACAGGAGGGAGGCCTGGGCAGAGAGTTGTCAGAAACAGACAGTGACAGGGAGCTCGCTGCTTCGGGAAGTGGAATGTCTGCTCCTAATGACAGGCCTGTCTCCCTGGGGAGCTTGTAATCACCTTGTCAGGCTCCCGCTTCCTATGGCAGAGATGCCGGCCAATGGAGCCGGAGATCCCCGGAGGCGCTGTGTGGCCTTGGGGGTGGGGATGTGTGTGCAACAGTCTCTGGGGTGTGGAGAGGAGGAACAAGAATCAAAATGCGAATACAAGGCCAGGTGCGGAGATGAACTGGAAGCCGGGAGCAGGAGGGGCTGCGACTGCCATCCCCAGCCCAGGGGGGGGGGGGGGGGGGCTTCGGGAAGTGGAATGTCTGCTCCTAATGACAGGCCTGTCTCCCTGGGGAGCTTGTAATCACCTTGTCAGGCTCCCGCTTCCTATGGCAGAGATGCCGGCCAATGGAGCCGGAGATCCCCGGAGGCGCTGTGTGGCCTTGGGGGTGGGGATGTGTGTGCAACAGTCTCTGGGGTGTGGAGGGGAGGAACCAGAACCAAAATGTGAATACAAGACCAGGTGCCGGGGATGAACTGGAAGCTGGGAGCAGGAGGGGCCGTGGCTGCCATCCCCAGCTCAGGGGGGGGGGGGGGACAGTGCACAGATGTGCCATTGCGATGCCACCTTCCTTCCCCTTGTCCTTCCTCCACCCCCTCGGGGAGGTCCGCAGGGCTGGGGCCAAGGCCCCCCCACTGCCCCGCTCCCTCGAAGGAAGAAAAGGCCCTCTTCACCAGAGACTTCTCAGAGAGCAGACACTGTCCTGTCTGCCTCATGCTCAGCCTGGGCACCAGCAGCCTCATCCCCTGGGGCCGCCACCCTTGGAAGTAGACATGGTCAGAGGACTAGCGGTTAAGGGCCTTGCGGCCCGTCAGTCAGTCACCGCCTGCTTCTCTAAGTTTACATCTCCCTCCTTTAATGATACCTGTCTCCCCAGGTCATTGGGAGGTCGGAATGACACCCTGTACCTGAAACCACGTTGAAACCACAAAGCCCAAAAAGGGATGTTGGTGGGAATGAGCTACGATCTTTGTGTCCACTCCCTCCCTATGGGCACTGAGCCTGCCCATTGTCCTAACGGTGAGCCCGGCCCAAAGCAAGGGAGTCTGAGATCAACCAAGCATAGCGTGGCCCACGCAGAGCGAGAGGACGGGAGGCCTCTATCGCTAAGACGTTACATAAAATCTAGGAGATGTGAGCGAGGGGAGGAAGGCTTTGGAGATGCCATCGCAGGCTCTCATCACAGGCTCCCACGGTGCCCTGCTTGTGGTCTGCCCTCAGCATCTCTGTGGGGCCCACCTTCCTGTGTCAGCCCGGCAGTTAGATGAGACAGCGGTCTGCCTCCCACCACGGCCAGTGTCACAGCCTCTCCCGGTCCTTGGCTCTCCTCCGCTGCTCATCTGTTCAGGGCTGG
>NW_005371683.1:1522227-1530475 GCF_000412655.1 Myotis brandtii
GGGTGGGGAGCTCAGCACAAAGGGCATGGGCTTGGGTTCTAATCCAGCCCTGCCACTCGGGAGCCACAAAACCCTCTGTCAGTCTGACACCTTTCCTGTCTGCCCCTCAGAGTGGCAGAGGGCAAATGGGAGGTGTCTGTGCAAGTGCTTTGCAAATGATGCTATTTACCTGTGAGGGACTAGTGTTTTCATATAATGGGTGCTCAGACGTAGACTTGTAGACTCGGGGTGATGGGACAGAACCGGAAATGGCCCTGAGTGGCCAGTGGGAGGCAGGGGATGGGAGGGGAGGAACGAGGACAGTAATCATTTACTGCTGTCGGGCACTAAACGAAGCCCTCTCCGATTCTCACACAGCCCTGTGGGATGGGAACTATAATCCCACCTCACAGAGGGCAGTCTAGGCTCAGCATCGTTAGGTCATTTGCCCCAAGTTTACCGCCGGTGAGGGCAGCGCAGGGCAGCGAGCCGAGTCTGTGGAACCTCGGCATCCATGATCTTTGCACACTACCAAGCCTCTAAGAGCCCATTCCTGGTGAGGGCACAGGACTGAAGTGGGGGGAGGAGGAGGAGGAGAGTGAACCCAGTGGAGGAAGGGACAGGAAGGATGTCTCCGTGCTGGGCACAGTGCCCGGTCCACTGAAGGTGCCAGGGCTACTACCAGCCCATAGAGCACTTTTATGTAAATTAGAAAAGGGAGGTGCAGCCAAGAGCCTTGCCTAGTGGTGCTTGCAAAGTGAATAACATGTAAAACTGTATTAGTACATGGCAGCCCTGGGAGGGGCTCTGAAATTAATTAAGAAAAGAAAAAACAAATGAAGTCTAGGAAACAATGGAGTTGAACAATAAAGAGTAACTGGGGATGGGGAAGAAGGAAAAATGTGGGGAAAATATGCAAATGGAGAGGAGTGTCAAAAGGGGCTGTCATTGCTGAGAGGGAGGTGGAGGGAGGACTTGGCCTGCCCGCTCCAAAAGCAGACCCCATGCATTGTGTGGCCTCTCCAAACAGCTGCTACTAGTAACACACCTTGCTCACTGCTGCTTCACCTGCTGGACGGTCAGCTCTGGATAGGCGGGGGGAGAGATGTTGCAGCGTTCTTTCTCTTCAGTTCTCAGTGAAGGGAGGAGGCATCTTTTGGCCAACATGGCTAGATGGTGCTCAGTCACTACCGTGCAATTGTACACAGTAGCCCTGAGAGGGACTTTGAAATTCATTAATTAAGAAAAAACAAGCCGGGGCGGTGTGGCTCAGTGGTTGAGCGTGGACCTATGAACCAGGAGGTCACAGTTCAATTCCCGGTCAGGGCACATGCCCAGTGTAGGGCGTGCAAGAGGCAGCTGGTCAATGATTCTTTCTTTTTTAAAAAAATATATTTTTATTGATTTCAGAGAGGAAAGGAGAGGGAAAAGAGAATACAAACATCAGTGATGAGAGAGAATCATTGATTGGCTGCCTCCTGCACGCCCCCTACTGGGGATCGAGCCAGCAACCCTGGCATATGCCCTTGACCGGAACTGAACCCAGGACTCTTCAGTCTACAGGTCGATGCTCTATCCACTGAGCCAAACCAGCTAGGGCAATGATTCTTTCTTATCATTGATATTTCTATTTCTCTCCCTCCCTCCCTTCCTCTCTAAAATCAATAGAAATATGTTAAATTAAAAAAAAGAAAAATACAAAACAAAACCTAGGCTATAGATTTTGTGGCTTGTTCCACCTCCCCTTCCTGGCCTTGGAGCCCAGCAGGAGGTGGGATGGGGGTCCCCACCAAATCCTTCTGCTCCTCTGGAGCTCCAGAGTCTGGGCCTGGTGGCCCTGCCCAGGAACCTGGACTCAGACCTGCCCTCTCTTTCCTGCAGGCCTGGGGATGGAGCGTGCAAAAGTGGTACCGTAGGTACCCTGAGTCAAGAGGTTAGCTCACAACCTAATTACTAATTACTCACTTGCTTATTACCTTGAGCATTGCATCAGGACCGTGAGAATGGCTTTATAGCCACTTAAATTAGTATCAGCTCCCCTCACCCCCAGACACACACACAGGTTCAGTAGTAAATCCTGCTGAAAGTCACTCCAGCCCCAGCCTATCTCCCACAACTCCTGGCACACTCAGGCCATCCCTTCCAGAATGGGAAAAGCTGCCCAGCCTGCAGGATCCCCAACATCAGATCCCCAAGACGGGGCCTGCCACGGTCATCTCCCCCATCCCTTATCCCTGGGCTGTACTGCACTGGACTCAGAGAGCTCGGGGCCGGGGGACACTTCGGGAAGGGGGTTAGAGATTTTACATCTGATCTCAGATGCCCAGGGAAGTCCCTCCTCTAGTCTGACTCCCATTCCTTCTTGCTGCAGTTGTAGTGTTTTCCCTCTCTGTTTGGCCCTCCTTGCCTCTGGGCGAGTAAATAGTGTGAGAGCATTTGATGGTGGGTGTAGCAGACTCATCCTCCTTGTATTCCTGCCTCACAGCCTAGAGTCAGCCATACAGGAAAATGGGAGCAAGACCTCGGGCCTCTTCTCCTGCCCCTCGCTTGACCCCTCTATTCCCCCACTCTGAGCTCCTCTGCCTGCTGATCTGGGCTCTGTCTGGGCCTGCTGCTGCTGTGGCAACACCAGCAAGGTGCCGCACTGAGGTAGTGAGAGCTGAGCCCTGGCTTCTGCTGCCACGCAGGGAGCAGGGACCGCAGGGCTCTGAGCGCACCCAGATACGAGGGTGAGGACAAGGGCGAGGGCTTTAGCTCTGCCACCCTGGGCACGTTACTTGGCCCCAGTTTCCCCAACTGTAAAACGAGGCGGCACCTGCCTGTCTTACAGGCGCTGTGAGAACTGAACCTGACGATGTCGGTGAGAGTGCTTTGTAAGCCGCTAAGCACAGACCAGAAACAAGTAATTATCGCTCACTGTCCCTGGCATGCTGACTTAAACACTCAGGTCAAAACTCCCCCGCGCTGCCCCGCTTCCCGGGCTGATCCCGCTGAGCTCTGATCACTCAAAGGCCTCTGGAGCTGGTGCAGAGCCTTGAGATTTTGCCGACAGGCTGCTGAGTAATATTTTTGCATCACTATTTCCCAGAGAAGACGGAAACCTCCATGAGGGCAGAGGATGTCCCTTGTATGTCCTTCTGCATCTCATTTAGGATTGTGTACACAAGACAGAATGAACAAACATGCATCGAGATTCTCCTCCAAGGACATGACTTACACAGTGATGGCGAACCTTTTGAGCTCGGCGGGTCAGCATTTTGAAAAACCCTAACTTAACTCTGGCGCCGTGTCACATATAGAAATTTTTTGATATTTGCAACCATAGTAAAACAAAGACTTATATTTTTGATATTTATTTTATATATTTAAATGCCATTTAACAAAGAAAAATCAACCAAAAAAATGAGTTCACGTGTCACCTCTGACACGCGTGTCATAGGTTCGCCATCACTGACTTACACAATAGCCCTCATTATTCCCAACAAGCTTTCTACATAAATTTATTTTATTTATTTATTTATTTTTAAAATATATTTTATTGGTTTTTTACAGAGAGGAAGGGAGAGGGATGGAGAGCTAGAAACATCGATGAGAGAGAAACATCGATCAGCTGCCTCCTGCACACCTCCTACTGGGGATGTGCCTGCAACCAAGGTACATGCCCTTGACCGGAATTGAACCTGGGACCTTTCAGTCCACAGGCTGACGCTCTATCCACCAAGCCAAACCGGTTAGGCCTATTTTATTTATTGATGAGAAAGAGAGAGAGAGAGAGAGAGAGAGAGAGAGAGAGAGAGAGAGAGAGAGAGATTGAATTGTTTGTTCCATTTATTTATAGATTCATTCATTGGTTGCTTCTTATATGTGCCCTGATCAGGGATTGAGCCCAAAACCTTGGCTCCAACCAACTGAGCTATCGGGCCAGCCAGAGCTCTGATTAGAAATTGAGACTCAGAAGTTAAATGACTTACTTGCAGGCGTAAGGTTACTATGTTGTAGCATCAAGCCTGATTCATAATTATTACTTAATAAATGTTTATTGAATGAGAACAGAATGACTTAGATGCATCGTAAGTGGCCTTGGCTCTATCTGTTCCCCTAGCCCACATTTTTTCTAGGAAAGCACATAGCATCTCATTGACTCACGGGGTGAAGGACCTGCGTGGGGGTGTGGAGCTGGCAGCTCTGTCGCCTCAGGCTGTCCCTCCCCATTCCCAACCCACCCGTAGTTAGCCCCTCAGGCACCCAGCTCCAGAGCAGAATTCCGGGTATTCACAGTGAAGTAATCACCTCCTTGCTCCAGGCATTTCACAGCCCAGCCCAGGTAACTAAGTGTCTTTACCATTTGGAGACTGGCAGGGAGACTGTCTGGTGCACGACTGAAACCTTAAAGGGAAGGGACAGCATTACCATCTGTGCCTCTGCTTAATGCCCTGAACAAGTCCCATCAAGCATCGAACCCCAGTCCCAATCTGTCCTGTTACTTCAGTTTCTAACATTGAGCAGGTACAGTTCTAGGCTTTGAACTAGGCTTCCTTGACGGAGCATTCTGCTGGGGCTCACTCCCCGCGCCCCCCCCCCCCCCCCCGTTGGGACAGACAGCGTTCCTGCCTTTGAGAAGAGAGTGGATGCGTTTCATTGATCTCAGAGCTGGAAAGGACTATTGCGCTCATCTAGGCTCAGCCCTTACCTGGTGCCTGAGGGCCCTGCAGAGCCCCTCACCTCTCACATTTCATTTGTTTAAAGCTGCTTCGGACCTGCCCCTGAGTGAACTCACCTATTATCTGGCTCCTCATAACTCTCTTCTCTGGTCTAGGTTGGCCCTCTGAAGCCATTCCCTTTTTTAAAAAATCTTTTTTTAAAAATTGATTTCAGAGAGGAAGGGAGAGGGAGAGAAAGATAGAAACATCAATGATACGCCCCCTACTGGGGGTCAAGCCCACAACCTTCAACCAGTTTCCCTGATGTAAACATAACCATAGAAAAATGATCGAAACTGAGAAATTAACACCGGAGTACCACTTACTGAACTGCCAGTTCCCACCAGCTTTCCACTAATGTCCCTTTTCTGTTCTAAGATCCAGTTCAGGAGAGCACGTTGCATTAGTATACACCTATTTTTAATTGATATTTTTTAGAGAGGGAGGAAGAGAGAGAGAAACATCAAAGTGAGAGGGATGCATCGATTGTTTGCCTCCCATACATGCTCTGACCAGGGATGGAACAGGCAACCCCAGGTATGTGCCCTGACCGGGAATTGAACCCATAAACTTCTGGTGCACAAGGTGACACTCCAACCAACTGAGCCCCAGTAATTGTGATTACTATTTTGTAGCTGGCTGTATATTATAAACATTTCCCAGTCAATTAAAATTCTTCCATCATCACCACTTTCAATGGCAGCATAATGTTCCATTATATGGATTTTTCA
Source organism: Myotis brandtii (assembly GCF_000412655.1). Classification (NCBI taxonomy): domain Eukaryota; kingdom Metazoa; phylum Chordata; class Mammalia; order Chiroptera; family Vespertilionidae; genus Myotis; species Myotis brandtii. Next base: position 1,527,638 of record NW_005371683.1, read on the forward strand.
TAATTTCGCTTAGCCAATAGCTTATTATTCTACATTTAAATTGTTTCTAATTTTTCACTATTATGAAGAATGATGAGATGAATATCATGCACATACTTTTTTAAAAAAAATGTTTTTATTGATTCCAGAGGTAGAGGGAGAGGGAGAGAAACATCTATGGTTCAGCTGCCTCCTGCACGCCCCCAACTGGGCATTGAGCCTGCAACTCAGACATGTGCCTAGACAGGGAATCGAACTAGTGACCTCTTGGTGCATGGGTCGACACTCACCCACTGAGCCACACTGGCCTGGCCACATACTTTTGATGTACATATCTGACTATTTTGCCACAAGCAAAATCCCAGAAATGGAATTGTGTGGACCTCTCCCCCCACCCCAGCTTCCAAGTCCGTAGCCAGGATGTGGCCCTGCTGGTGGCCTTTATATTTAAAAGACTGCTCGCCCCTAAACCTGAAGCAGGCAGGGGAAGAAGCAAAGAGATCTCAGAGGGGACCGAGGCCTTTGGATGGTGGAGACGGCAAGAGGAGATGGGAGCATCAGGAGAAGTCCAGGTGCCCCCTGGCTTCTCAGCCTTCTTCCAGGGTAAGCAGCCCCAGCTAGGTAGCTTGTTCCGTAGGAAGAGAATAATGCTTGCTCTGAGCCCAAGGATAATGGGAAGGGGCTGTGGGGGGAGGGGGGAGAAGCTGCTAATGCATTTTTGCCAGCATCTTTGGTTTCTCCAATATTCAGCCAGACAATTAGCAGGTCCCCAAGGATGGCCTTGCTCCTCACGTCATCCCCATTTCCTATAAATGGGAAGTGGCTGGGGAGTAGGGTGGTGTGTGTGTGTGTGTGTGTGTGTGTGTGTGTGTGTGTGTGGTGAGGGAGGAAGGGAGGAAGGGAAAGGGACATAATGGTTTTCCTACCACTGACTTAGTGGGGAACTGAGACCCAAGGAAGCATCTACTTGCCCAGAATGCCCCAGCCTTGTGAGGAGCAGTGTGGATGCTGGGACTTTCTCTAAGGCTCTGAAGTCACTGCCCAGGTTAAGTGAGGGATTGCTGCCTCTGCCTGGTTCCTGGAGCCCAGAGACTGTGTGTGTGTGTGGAAGAGGGAGGATAGTGATTGGACTGAAGGATTGCCTCAGTTTATCTGAAAATAGTACCCATCTCTTGAATGTCATAAGAATTAAATGAGTAAATACATGAAAAGCATTTAGAACGGTGCTTGGCACAATGAGTAATAGTTAGCTACTACTATTATAACACAAGGAGGCTTAGACAGCAGAAAAAGGGGGTGGCCTTTATACTTAAAAGACTGCTCGCCCCTGACCCTAAGGAAGACAGGGGAAGAAGCAGAGAGACCTCAAAGGGGACCCCAGCCTTTGGATGGTGGAGATGGCACGAGGGGATGGGAGCATGTTCACAGCACCCTGTGTAGGGCAGGCCCTGAGGAGTGCAGGCACCTGGCTTGGTCCAGAAGGGTCACCTGCACTGGGGAGGCGTGACCTGGCACCTGTCCAGGTGAACAGGCCCTGGGTGGGCCCAGGAGCTCACACCATGCTGTTTGCTCACAAGGTGTAAGGCAGGTAGGCCTCTGGCAAAAAATGAGGGAGGGGAGAAGGGGACCCCTATGGCTCTGAGACAGAAAACCTCCCTCTTGCTCCCAGGCTCTTTCCCCACGCCTGGAAAATACCACGTGCTGTCTCTCTTGGCTCTGTAATTTTCCAACTGACCTGGAATTCCCCCTGACTGCTGCCCTCCTTTGCGGGGCCGTGGGGACACCCGCTCAGAGACCCAGGGCTCCTAGTCGCCTGTTGGCCACAAATGGGGATGCCAAAGGCTTTGGAAAGCCCCTGGGGACCTGGAGGGTCACCTGCTGGAGGGGTAAGTGCTTCCTAGTTTTCATGTTAAACTTGTTAAATGACTCAAAGATAGGTTTTTTAAAAATTGATTTTTAGAGAGGAAGGGAGAGGGAGAGAGAAACATGCTTGTCCCCTATGGGGGATGAAGCCGAAACCCCAACCAGAATTGAATGTGTAACCTTTCAAACACTGGGAGATGCCCAACCCACTGAGCCACACTGGCCAGGCTCCAAAGGCAGATTCTTGATTCTTCTCTTCTCTGCGCCCTCCGGCACCACTCTGTTCCCAGGCCACCGGGGCTCCATGGTTCTTCTGTCTCTTCTCTGTTTCCCATTCTTCTCTGCCTCCCAGCTGAAGGTGCCCTCAGAGATGCCCTGGCCAACCCTTCTGTGTACAGAAGCCCAGAATAAGGAAGAGACTTGCTCCACGTCACACCTGGTTGGTGGCAGAGCCAGTGCTGGACTCCAGTGCCCCCAATGCCCAGCCCGTGGCCCCAGCAAGGCCGTCCCTTCAAAGGCATCTTCCTGTGATTTTCCCACAGCAATTGCACGCATCCATCTGATAACACTCCAGGGAGGGAACAAAGACACTGGCCAGCCCGGGCCTCCAGCGCTCTGCCTCCCACCTGCCTCGTTCCACGCTTGTCAAAGGCACCTGGGAACAGGTATCTGTGGGGACCTTGTTCGGCCGCTGACAAAGGGCACATTTCACTGACAAGTATCAACCACGCGTCCCCACACACACCCCAAGGAGAGAAAGAAAAGGAACTTGGCTTTCAACTCCAGGAAGAGGGACTGAGTCAGGTATCAGGAAGCTCTTTCTGCCCCAGAGAACAGCAAACAGTAGAGCAAGTAACTCGGGACAAAATGTGACATCTCCTTGCAAGGGCTGGTCCTGGATGGGCGGGGTGCCGCTCTGCCTGGGGACCGGGGCATGGCCCGCAGAGCCCCAGCAGGTCACGGCCACAGCCTGGCTGCCGGGAGGGGAGGTGCCCC
>NW_005371683.1:1531129-1542483 GCF_000412655.1 Myotis brandtii
GCTCCTGTTGCACCTCCGCGGCGGAGTTTTCTTTGGAAAGTTGCATGTATTTTCTTCCCTTGTCTCGCTCCACCGGAAAGGGGCAGATGAGTCACCGCGGCGCGCACCGTCCCGGACTTGGGAGCCGGGAAAGGGGCCGGACGCCCGCGGGAAAGGTGACTGAGCCCTTTGGGACCTTCATCTTGGCGCCGGGCTCGGGGCAGGGAGTTGAGGCTGGCGCGCGTGTGTGTGTGCGCGCGCGTGTGTGTGTGTGCGCGCGTGTGCGGGCTCCTCTGCTGCTTCTCAGGCTGGGTTACCCCTCGGGGAGGGGTCAGGGGAAGAGAAGGGAAGAGGGAAGCTCAATGCTCTGCCCTCCTGCCGTGCCTGCCTGGCCTCGGGGAGAGAAGAGAGGATCTGGGATGAGCAGACGGTGTGAGGAGGTGCTACCTGGGCCCCTGCTGCAGCTCCCAGCGCTCCAGGCTCGGGCTCCCCTGCTGCAGAAGCCCCCAGGGACCTGCAGGGTTTCTCCAGAACCAGGGGCAGCCCTTCCCGGGGACCCGGAGCCCTGTGATGTGCCCTTGCCCTTGACCTCTGAATCAGCTTCCCTCCTCCTGACGGACACTTTTGACCTCCTCAGCTTTTCCTTCTCCCCAGGGCTTCTCCCCTGAGCTTCCTCTTTTCTGGGGAGGCCGGAGTTGGGGGGAGCGAGAGGTTTGGCATGGTGGCGGGTACCTGCCGAGGACTTGCCCTTCTGCTGTCGCACAGACCGGGCCTCAGTGGAGCAGGGACTAAGAATAGCCCCGCTGATGCCTTGCTGCCCTGGAGCCTGCGGCTGGGCATAGCCAGTGGACCAGGGCTCCTGGAGGCATTGCTCGGGGATGGCGGGAGGCTCTGGGGGCTTCTGTCTGCTTCTCCTGAGGCACTTAGCCGGTCTTCCCTCAGAGCCAGGCTTGGGGTGGACTCACCTGCCCAGGCCTGGGGCAACAGGCTGGCTGGCTTAGGAGGGTGGGGAAGGCAGGGGCCGGGAGGTGCAGGCTGGACGGGAAGCCTGAGGAAACCCACAGAGCAGCTTCTCCGAGGGAGGGAGTGGGACCGTTTGTGAGGTCACGGGCCCTTTAGTTGGATGGGTCCCATTCCCTCATTCCTCCCTTATCTCCTCCCCCCAGGCCTGTCATGGAGCCAGGACTGTTGTTCCAAAAGGGCTCAGAAAACTGAAGCTTGAGTCAGCAGGATGAGTCTGAAGATAAAAATACAGCTGTGGATGAATGTGCAGCTGTGGGCATACAGGCCCCAATTTAATGGGTGGGGGGGGAGTTTTGTACGGACTCTCGGAGTGCAGTGCGTGGGGACCTCCCTGCCTCCCCTGGCTCTCTGAGTGACCCCGAGAGGAGGCAAAGGAGGCGGAGCTGGACAGTGATCCTTGGTGGTCCACTCAGGTCCTTCTGGGCCCGTGGGTGGTGGAGGGATGGTGTGGATTCCCCTTTCCCAGCCTGTCCAGGCCTCTGGAGAGAAAAGGCGGAGAGGCGGGGATGGCTGAGGACTCCAGAAGTGAAATTAAGCACTATTATCAGGAACATTATCGTCTAATAGCACAACATTATGGATAAAAACCCAGACTGTCAGGAAGACAGCGTTTACATCTTGGCTACTCTCTTAGCTGTGGAATGTTGACAAGTTGCTTAACCTCTTCTAAGCTTCACTATCCGTGGCTGCAAAGTGAGGATGAGGATAATAATAATAATGATGATAATACCTACTTGTAGCTTTATTATTTATTAGACAACAAATATAACAGATGAAAATATTTATAAGTATAGTTCTATATGATATATAAAAGACAAACAATGATCGCTCTATTCAATCACGCTGAGAGAGCACGGGACTGACTGCGTGACAGGAAAGAAGTGCTCAGTAAGCGTCAGCTAGTATGAGCCACATCCAGTGTATCTGTCACTGTCCCTGACTGCACCGCGGCCCCCAGCCTGGGACTCCCTTCTTGGGTTCTGCTGTTGACCTTGTTTCTTTGGGAGCGAGGTCTCCCGGACTTTGGGGAGTCAGTGTGACGAGGGAAGAGGCTGGGCTGCAGCACCCCGTTGCCTGGGGTTGGATCCTATTTCCCCTTTTGAGAGTTACTTCACCTCTCTGCGCTTCCTCTTCCCCGGCTCCGAATGCGGATAAGGGGACCCACCCCACAGTGTTGTGAGGATTAAATGAGCGCATGCAGGTGACGCTCAGGCAGCCGCTGTAGGTCAAAAGAGCTGGATAAATGCCAGCTGCTGTTATGTGGTGGCAATGAAGACAATCGTTGTGGTTTACAGTCCGAGACCAGCGTTTCTTAGCAAGGGAATCACACCACCTATAACTATATGGAAGCTGTGAATGACACATCATGCGGTTGAACTTGTGGTTTGGTGCAAAGAACACCCCAGGACTGGAAGTCCTGGGCTCCCCCTGTCAGTATCATGTGTGACTTGTTTCTTCATCTGTCCAGTCACCCCGTCCCCCTTCCCTCCTCAAGTGGGGATGGAAGTGAATCGTGAGGTCATAGATAATATACACTGAGTGGCCAGATTATTATGACCACCCTATCAGTACTGCATTGACACTTCCAAAAATACTGAATATTGAAAACTTCCTAAGAAAATACTCTCAAGGTTTTATTATTATTATTATTATTCGCATAGCTAATTCACTTCATTGTACTGATGGGATGGTCATAATAATCTGGCCGGTCATAATAATCTGGCCACTCAGTGTATATTCTGAAAGGTCAAGAGCCTCCCATGCAGAAAGGTTATTCGTTGCGATTTGTAGGGAAGCTGTGATGGGGAGGGTGTGCCCTGAATGTGGGTTCAGCTCCTTCCCTCCCCACAGGGATCCTCTCACTGCTCTCTGGTGTCCAGCCTGGCTTTCGTTGGAACAGTCGGTGGCCCTGTTTGCTGGACAGCAAGGGCCGAGGCTGGACCAGCTGGTGCCAGGCCCGGTGTCTTGAGCGCCGATGCCACTTGACTCCCAGCAGCAGCGCTGGAGTGTGGAGCTTTGTCCAGTGTGTTAAGTGTCCCTGTCCGGGGCCAGGGGCTGGTGACGGAGCCGTCACGGGATGGTCCTGACATCTTGCCAGAACGTCCTGTCCAATCCCCTTTTCTGCTGCACGGTGTTTTCTCTCTATGGGAAGAGATGCCGCTGGGCCCTGAATGACTTGCGGAGGCCTCTTGCTTCTGATGTCGGAGCTGGGCCCCTCTCACCTGTTGGCCTTGTTTCTGTGTCTGTAAAATGGAGATGATACTATTCACCCTGCAAGGTTACGGGGAGGATTAAACGAGATAGGCACGTGTAGCAAAGTGCTGCACAGACCAGGAGCTCAATACATGTTTGTTTCCTTCCCGTCCTTGTTATTTCTGGATACCAGACCCTCTGGGAGCTGGGATGAGACGGCAAGGCAAAGGGTCCCATAGCCCCTCAGTCCTTCAGTCACCAAAGTTAGGCCATACCGAATGCCTAGCCAGGTCGGATGCCCTCGGGAGCAGCCAGCCTGTGACCGCAGCCCCTCTTTCCCAGTGGTCTCTGCTGTGCCCCCTGCCTCTCTAATCTCAAGTGTCCTTTGAGCTGACAAATAGTGTCCAAGCTGGCAGCATGTGGCCCATTCCTAGGGATGTAACGATATAGCTTCCCACTCCTGGCTCCAGCCATGAGAGAGAGCCAAGCACCCGGAAACCTTGCGTGTGGCCCTGCTATGAATCCCAGGGACGCAGGTTAAATGACATCAGACAGGAACCCTGATTCAGCTTCCCCTGTGAGGCCTTCTGTTGAGCACTGCTCTTCTCATGGTCTGGGTGGGGGCTGTGCTCCCTGCTGTCTAGGAGCTGAAGGGCTAGTGGGGTGGGGGGCAGGGAAGTACTTCGAGCCTTCCAGGATGACCCTGAGCTATCAGTATCCAGCCCTGAGGGCTCCCAGGAGGTTTGGGAGAAAAGGGGGGTTCTTGACAACAGCGTAGGTTCCAGGCAGCCCTGCGCAAGAGGCGTGGGACTTGAGCTGGACAGGACTCAGGTGAGAGGCCCTGGAGGACAGGTGACTGGAAGCAAAAACAGGCCCAGTGCTGATGAATATCCTCTTGGACCAGATCTGAGATCAAAACTCGCCCCTTGATTTGGGGTGTGGTATTCTTTCTTTCTATTAATATTTTTAAATTTTTTTTATTGATTTCAGAGAGGAAGGGAGAAGGAGAGAGATAGAAACATTAATGCTGAGGGAGAATCATTGATCGGCTGCCTCCTGCATGCCCCTGACTGGGGATCAAGCCTGCAACCCGGGCATGTGCCCTTGACTGGAATCGAACCCGGGACCCTTCAGTCTACAGGCCAACGCTCTATCCACTGAGCCAAACCAGCTGGGGTGGGCCATGGTACTCTTTCCACCACACCTCACTGGGGAGGGGCCAAAGGAGAGGGGGTTGGGTGTGGAAGGCCCAGGCCTCAGTGGCTGTGTTTTGCAGATATCTACCCTTTTCTGCATCGTGTTCACCTGTTTATCTTTCTTTCTTTCTTTTTTTTTCCACTTGCTCATCTTTCAAGGCTCAGCAACACAGCCACCTCCTCTAGGAGGTCCTAGAACTGAACACGCCCCACTGGAGGAACATGTGTCTTTGCACCTGTACCACCTCTGCTAACAGGGCTGCAGTCCATTGGCCCAGCACCTTCTCAGGGGGCTCTCACACAGTGGGGCTCAGAGACTGTTGGATGGGTAGTGGGTGAGTTTCAGTGCTCTTTGGTGCTCCTTTGGGGGAGGTTAGGTTGTACTCACTGAGGCATACTTCCTCCACAGGTGGGCAAACTAGAGCTCTTTAATCATAATCATAGTCATAATCATAATAGAGTATTTTTTGGAGCCTGCTTGCCCCTTGCTCACCAGTGACTATTTTTGAGAACATATTTCCATAGGACGGAGTCTGGCCTCTGGAATGGGGCTGGTCACAGACCCTCGGATATCAGGGGTGCAAGGTTCTTTGATGCCATCACATTTGAGATCCTAGAGGTGGGACATGGCAGAGCTGTATGACTCCCTTGTATGACAGCACCCTTGTATGACTCCCTGCTCTGCTCTGCTCTGCTCATCTGCAGGTCTGCTGGATCCTCGGGACATGGCAGAACTGGGAGCAGGTATGACTCCCTGCTCTGCTCTGCTCATCTGCAGGTCTGCTGGATCCTCCATCCCTGGCCTCATTCCTGTACACTTTCCCTCCGAGGGAGGCCAGGCTGCAGGTAGAGGACAAGGGTCATCTGTGCAGATGGGGAGAGCTGCCTGGCAAAGTTCAAGTTCACTAGGAGGGAGGCCAGTTTGAGTTTCACTTTGCAGGGGCTGTAAGAAGAAAAGAGAACAGAGAGAGGGAACGTCCCAGGGCTTGGAGGATGTGCCCACCTCCCCATCCTCCCACATCCGTCCTCTTTCCCCACCCTGGGCGTAGGGATTTCTTGGGACCACTGCCCCGCATTGTAGGGAAGCATTTATTGTGGCCCGAGTAGAGGAAGAATTTGGTCACTAATTTCAGCCAGTTACAGAGTCCAGCTCTGGGAGGGCATAGGGGAAAGGGCAAATTCTGCCCCCAGATGTCTCGGTGACTTGGCTCAGTTTCAGGTGACCGCTGACCCTTGGCACTCGGATGTACTCGAGCAGCGTGAAGGCAAGTGAAGGAGGGTTTTCTGTGGTGGTGGGTGTGAGATCGCAGAGCTGTAGAGTGGGAAAGAACCCGAGACAGCATCTGGGCTAGTTCTCATTTTACAGGTGTGGAAGCCGAGTCCCAGAGAAATGGTTTGTCCAGGCAGCACAGCTATAAGAGTTGCTGAAACTGGACCACACTGTCCTAGCTCCCAGTTCAGAGCACTTTCCAGAATTTTCAAATGGTTTGAATTTTTCATTCAACCCTTTTTATCTGTGCAACCTTGAGCATGTTCATGGATCTCTCAGTTTTCATTCTCGGGAAATAGGAATATTAAATAGTACCTACTTCGTAGGACTGTACAAATGGTATGAATTAGAGAGAGAAGGTACATCAGTTACCCAGCACATGCCGGACACCTCCTGGACAGTTAGTAGGTATCAGTCGCTGTGATGGTTTCCCCTGTGGACGGGAACCTCCCTGTCTTACAACGTTGGGATGTTTATCCGTCCCTCCACCTGCCGCCCCAGCCTCCGACAGCAGGCAGGTCTGCTGCACTGACCTCTGCTCACCTGGTGGGGCCAACACCTGGGGAGGCATTTACATTCTTGGCATTCCTCTTGCCTCTGGGGCTGGAAGAGGCACTAGTGTGGTGGGGAGAGGAGGATGGAAGGGGGAATAAAGGGATAGCTGGTCGCCCTCTGACCTCTGCTGCTCCTGTTGGGGAAAGAGCCACCTCTCCAGACTGCTCCGCCGCCGAGGAGGCCTGGACAGCTGAGGAAGAGGCTGCCAGGAACTTCCATAGACAGTGGGACCTTCGTTCTGGAAGGCTGTTTGAAAACCGAATCATTTTTTCCCATTAGAAATAATGTAAACTGAATTAATCCGTTCCAGACCCCCCAAATGATTCCCTGTTTTAATCTTTCTTATATATAGTACATATCTATTGTACTGTTTAATCTATAAATTAACACTTTAAAAACAAAAAGGACAGTAAATGTAAATGAAAATTTAACCAAAAGGAAAGGAAATGTACAGTAAAAAAGGAAAATCTGTAATAATAAAAGCATAATATGCTAATTAGACCGGACAGCCAAACAGCATTCCAGATGTCATTCCGGACGAAGCCGCTGCAGCAGGGGCCAAGGCAGAGGTGGTTAGGGGCAATCAGGCAGGCAGGCAGAGTAGTTAGGGGTGACCAGGCAGGCAGGCAGAGTGGTTAGGAGAGATCAGGCAGGCAGGTGAGTGGTTAGGGGTGATCAGGCAGGCAGGCAGGCAAGCAGTTAGGAGCCAGTGGTCCTGGATTGGGAGAGGGATGTCTGACTGCTGCGGGATCAGGCCTAAACTGGCAGTCTGACATCCCCTGAGGGGTCCCGGATTGCAAGAGGGTGCAGGCCAGGCTGAGGGACTCCCCACCGCCCCGTGCACGAATTTCGTGCACTGGGCCTCTAGTCTTCTATAATAATAAAAGGGTAATATGCTAATTAGACCAAACGACCTTCTGGACGACCTTCTGGATGAAAGTTAGGCTTCAAGGGAAGCCTGGGTCCCGGTGCCAGAGGGAAGCTGGTGTCGGCAGCCAGGTGGGGGGAAGGCCTACTCTTTCACGAATTTCATGCCTCGGGCCTCTAGTTTAATAATAATTACAAGCAACAACAACAAAAAACAAAAACAGGAAAATATTCACAGCACAATATCCTGAGATTTTAACAGTGAGCAGTAACTGACTCCTTTTGCACATGCTTTCCTTTGTTTGTCACCTGAGAGAGGCGTGACTGATCATACAGGAATCAGCATGAAAGGGTTGTCAGGTTGAGAAGGGAATTGTTTGAGATGGGAGACGTTCGAGAAACCAGGTCTCCCTGTACTTTCTGTCAAACCTAATGGCTATGAAGTTGGTCGTATTGAGCCAAGTTTTCTTGCCTGTCAAATGGCTCTACTCACGTACCCACCTCACCGGGCAGGTGGAAGACTGAAATGCTCAGAGGAGTGCCTGGCACATAGTGTCTCGATGTAGCTGCTAATCTTAACTGCAGATGAGAAAGCGGAGGCTCGGGGAGGTCAGTGAGCAAGGTCACACAGTCAGAGTAAGTGGTGGAGTTGGCATGCAAACCCAGGTCAGACTGATGGCAGAGTCTAGGTCACCCTCGGAACCTGCCAGGTTCAGGGGTCTGCGGCCCCGGGGTGGGGGCTGGGGGAGTGAGAGAGAGCTACCCAGGTTGTCTTGGTGTGGGGCAGTGATGGCGAACCTTTTGAGCTTGGCATATCAGCATTTTGAAAAACCCTAACTTAACTCTGGTGCCGTGTCACGTATAGAAATTTTTTGATATTTGCAACCATAATAAAACAAAGACTTATATTTTTGCTATTTATTTTATATATTTAAATGCCATTTAACAAAGAAAAATCAATCAAAAAAATGAGTTCGTGTGTCACCTCTGACACGCGTGTCATAGGTTCGCCATCACTGGTGTGGAGGGTACTTGGTCAAGGTGACTCAGTGTGACCTTGGGTCACAGCTGTTCTCAGAAAGGAAGCCTGGTTGGGAGACCCACTGCCTGGAGTTAGATGTCTATTTGTGTTGACTGTCACCGTGGTGCCAGGTGACCCTTGGGAGGTGCTTGGCCTTAGGCTGGCCAAGGTGAGGGTCAGGCCTGCCATTGGATTGGAGAGGGGAGGAGAGATCAGAGTGAGCTCAGGGACTGTCCCCCCCTCCCTTCCCCCAGCCTCCTCTGGCATTTGCTCCTTTCAGAAGCTGGGCTGCGGCTCAGACAGGGCAACAAAAGCAACTTTCCTCCAAGCCACTGCCACCTGTTGGGTTTTCACACATTGGGGCTGAGTGCGGGGAGGGGGCCGTTGCCCTTTTCCCAGTGTCTGTGGTGTGCCCCCGCTGGCCCCCCAGGGCCTGGGATTCTCTTTGCTGCCTAACGTGACAGGGCTCATGAGCTGGAGGGGGTGGGGGGCCCACAGCAGCTGGAAGGGGAATTGAGTGGGAAGGGGCTGGTGCTGGCAGCCGGGAGAGAGTTTGATGGATTACTCTGTGGGCCTAGAGGTTTCTCCCTAATCCCCCTTTGTGTCCCAGCCTGCAGCCCCCTCGCTCTCTCTGACAAGCTGCTAAGCAGAAGGCTTCCAGTCCGAGTGAAGAAAAGGCAGCGCAGCAGGCGAACGCTAAATCCCTGGCCTCTGGGCCCTGGGGGAGGCGGGAGCCAGGGAGCCAGCCTGGGAGGGGACTGATCTTCCTCCTTCGGCCTGGCCCTTATTCTCACAAGTCTCGTGAGGTGCAGGGGTTGCATTCTGAGTGGTGTGGGCAGGTGTCTGTGGGAGTCCAAGTCGTGCGCCGTGGCTATTTGTGCAAATCTCTGCCTTTTTATGGGGTGGGACCAGGAAAAGCAGACCCTTGCTTCTTCGGAAGTACTTGAGCCCGGAGAATCAAAGACGAAATATGGGTTGGAGGGTGCTGCACCAATGATGCACAGTCTAATCCTGTGCCCCTTCGACCAGCTGCCCAGGGAGGGACACGGGCCCTGAGACAGCGGCGGCTCATTGCCTCACAAGGATGCTCACCCTCAGGTGCCTCAGCTGCCAGCCTGGCTTCTTTCTGGGGTGTCCTAAGGCTTCCTGTGGAGCTGCATTTCTGGAGTGCAGTGTGCTGGGTTTTGCTGGGGAAGGCCAAGGATGGTCCCAGGCAAGGGGGTGGCTGACAGGTGGCTGGGCTGGTGAATCCCCAGATCTCTTCCCTGCCCCCAACCTAGAGGGCCTGGGAGAGCTCAACCTGGAACCAGATTCTGGGGTCCAGTCCTATGTGGAGGAAGGGGGTTCTCCCAACCTTGAGGTCTTGCAGCTTCCACCTGAAGGTTGCTCCCCACCTTCAGTCCTGGCCTGGGGTGGGACCTCCGCCCCCTCGTGTAGGGTGGTTCCTTGGGGAGATTGGCCTGGAGAAACCCCACCCCCCTGCCGCTGAGTCATCACCCCCCTGGCTAGCCTCCCGGGTCCCCAGTTTCCTCCTCTGGGGAGGGGGAGGGGAAGGGGGAGGGGGACAGGAGCGAGCCTCCCCAGGAGCTGTGAGAAAGCCGGCTGTCTTTGTGAGTGTGGAGGGAGGAGGGCACAGTCCCTGCCCGGCGGGGTCAGGGTGGGGGCTGCTGCCGTTTGATGTGCCCGGGCGGGGTGTGGGGACGCTGGCCCGAATAAAGAGGCCATAGAATTGCTGCCTGACACTGGCCCACCGCGGGGCTGCCTCCGCCCGGCTCCCTCGGCCTCTGTCTGTCAGTGTCAGCCCAGGGACTCTGCTCCCCACAGCTCCCCTTCAGCCTTGCGTGCGGGGTGGCAGGAGCCCCTTTGAAAGCCCTCAAAGGCCCCTTTATACGTCCCTCTGACCCTCCCTGCCATGGGGAGCCGAGGGAGTGGGCTCGGTTGCCTTTCCTCCCGCCTCCTCCCCTGTGATCAGAATTCTGGAGAAAGTTCAGGCCACGCTCCTTGCGTTGCTGTTTCATTTCCCCACACTCCCCGCTGGGCCTGACCTGCAGTGGGTGTGGTCGAGCCCACTGCCTGCTCCGGGGCGCCACGTGGAGGAGCACGGGGCGCTGTTTAGGTCTTCGTGTCTGGAGCTGGACAGACAGAAGGCAAGTTCACTGACCCTGCCGGGGCCCTTGGCTCTCTGGGCTGGGGTCCTGCTCCCCGGGGTGAGGAAGGATGGCCCGGCGGAGCCCCAGGAAGGTTCGCAGAGTCTTGGGCTCCCTCCAGCTTTCTTGCTGCCCTGTCCTGGGGGCCAGGAGAAGAGGGAGGCCATTTGGAACTCGAGAGGGTCTTGTCCTCAAAGGCTGAAGGCCGTGGTTCCTTTCTGGGAGGTCTGGCCAGACGCCCCCTTTCAGTACCTCCCCACCCCTCCCCACCAGGTGTGTGGAGTCTGCCTCTTTGGGTTGATCTTCTGTTTGCCTGACAGGCAGATGCTCCCAGAGCAGTGAGCCTGGAGGGTACAGGGGAGAATTGGGTCCTGTCTCCCTTCCCCCGTCCCCTGGGGAGGACAGGGAGCTCCCCAAATGGGGGACTGGCAGTGCTCCACCACTTTCAAGTTTTAGCCCGTGCCCTGGGGCTGCTTGTAGGAGTGTAGCCAGGGCAGTGGTACTGAACCCCTTCCTCTCCTCCCCCCTCTCTGGGCCTGGGAGCCAGAGGGGCTGCGCTGCCCGCCGCTGTGCCAGGGAAGCGGACCTGGAGAGACTGGAGTTAGTGCTGAGGGAGCCCTTGGTCACTTCCTCCCGCTGAGGGCCCCGGAGTGGGGATGAAGGGGGCAGACTGGGGCACTGGGGACGATGCCAGGAGAAGAAAGGGGGCTTTAGAGGGGAGAGCATTCTTTTGGTTTGGGATTCCTCAGGCACTTCCAGGCTGGCAGGAGCAAAGCCCGAGGGTGGTAAGAGTGCCCTGGACACACCCCCACCTCCCACCACACACACACACACCATAGACATCAAAAAGGGGCGGACGGGCTCAGTAACCTAAGAACAGTGGGCAGAGCAGGGCCGGGAGCCAGCTGACTTCCTAACCTACTCCTTTCAATGAATTCCTCACCTGGCCCAGCCCCTGGTTTCCAGGTTAGCGCCTCTGGGGGGAGGGGAGAGGTGCTGAGGAGCGGGGATGGCAATGGGCTATCTGGGTTGTAGGTGGATGAGGGGAGAGTCCTTTCTGCACCCCTTTTTCTCTTTCTCCCTTGTGGGCTGAGGAGCTGGAT
>NW_005371683.1:1542535-1561119 GCF_000412655.1 Myotis brandtii
GGTCTTTAATAGTTGCTGGAAAGCTGCAATTTATTTTAAATGAGAGCAACCAGGTCTTGGAAATGGGGGAAGGTTGTGGGTGAGGCTGGGTCTGACCACTTCTGTTTGCCCAGGGAGGGCCTGGCCCTTAAAATCCAGAGCAGGTGAGTGACCAGGGTCCGCCCAGGCTGCGGGCAGGGAGTGGACTGGGCTGGAAGCCTTGTGACCCAGAACCCCTCCCTCCATGCTGGAAGGCACCCCTGGCCTCTGTGCCATTGACTGCTTTCCTTCTGGAGGTGCTATGGCCATGCAGCCTCTGGGGAGGGGCTTGGCTCAAGCTGAACCCACACTTGCCCAGCTAACAGTGGTATCCGGTACCCCCTCCCCCCTTTTGGGGCCTTGTGGGCCCGTGTTTTACACTCTTCCCATCTGCCCTGCCCCAGCGCTGATGGCCTGGGTCTGAGCTGGGTCTGAGCGGAACTCTGGGGAGGAGGTGGCTCAGCCTTATCTGACCTGCCAGCTGCAGAGCCCCATGGCAGTTATGGGATGGAGACCTCTACCCAGGATTGATAGCCATCTGATTTCTCTGTGGCACAGTGCAGAGAGCACCTACGACACATTTTGTAACACAAGGCCCTGTGGAGCTGTCATTTGAAAAGATAAAAGAGGTTGAAGTGCCAAGTTACGAGATGCTGAGTGAGATTGGAAGAGGGGATGAGTGGAGGCCCAGGGTGCTCCAAGTGGGGAGGAGACTGGAGCCTGGCCCGCTGCCACAGCATCTGTTGGACTGAGCCGGCGAGGCAAGGGACGGCTCCGACTCCAGCCCCCTGTGGCCTGGGCTCTGTGCACCCACCTCCTTTGACACAGAGGAGAGGTTAGAGGACTTGCCTTTTCATACCCGGGTGCCCCTTCTATGCCTCCTCTTCGTGGCTGACTTGATCTTCCCTCTTTTGTGGCCACTTCTGAACAGGGCAGACTGCAGTACTAGTAGGTGCTGTTGTTATGAAGCAGGATCCAGGTGGGATCTCTATGCACAGCGGTCAGGCCTGGAAGGAAGGGCTGAGGGACTTCTCTGCTGAGAATGGAGTTGTTTGGGGAGCAGAGAAAGGCTGTGGGGGAAGTGGTGGGGCATCCTGCCAGCCCAGGGGTCACAGGGCAAGGCAGTTGCTGACAGTTGGTGGTTTCACACCCCTGTGAGGCTGGCACTTGGGAACAGCCTGGCCCAGCTGTGGTCCCACTGTCCCCACTGTCCCGGGACAGCCGGGCAGCACACGTGGGAATGTTTCCTCTGCATGAATGCTGAGCGCGGGAAGAAGCTAAGGGAGAGGTCTTCAGGCCCAGGTTCTTGGAGAGGAGCGCTCTTTCAGCGGCTCCGTGACAGATTCAGACCCACCCAGCAAACCACAGCCTCCCCTCCCCTCCCCTCGTCCTGTCCGTGGGGGTGGGAGTTCTGGTGCAACATGGCTCGGGGCCAGGCAGTGCAGAACAGGAGGCGCTGCTCTTAACAAAGGGGACTGGAAAGGCCCAGCTTTGGGAGATAAGAGAGAAGCAAATCGGCCCTGCCTGGTGGGGGTTTCCAGGGGCACCTCGATAACAGGGCCTGGGGATCCGGGAATTCAGTTGGTTTGATTTTTTTTTTTTTCCATACCAGCAGGTGAGGGCAATTGCAAGGGTATCCAAGACAGAGAATAACCGATATCTGTTTGGCTCTGGAGTGTGCTGAGGTTTAAAAATCATATTTACCTTATTCATTATGTCAGCCTTAGGCTAATATTAACATGCACTTCCTGATTGGGCAGCCAGGGGTGGCACCTAGGTGGCAGGGCCCAGCACCAGCCTGGGAGTGACCAGGATTCAAGGCCATCGGAGCAAATCCTGGAGCCCCGGTTCCCAGAACCTCGAACTCAGTGTGGGATGTGTTCCTGCCCTTTCAGGATCTGAATGACATGTCCCCACCGAGGCACCCCCGGCAGCAGGCATTGAGCATGGGCTGAGAAGCCGGACCTGCACGGAGGGCTGGCGGAAATGGGCTCCTGGCTGCGTCCTCGGCAGTCTGTGGCCGTGAGGAGGAGAGGCCTGGGCGCCTGGAGCGGGACTGGGACGAGGCGGTTCTGGAGCGAGTGACGAGGTCAGAGCCCTACCCACCTGGCCCGCCATGGTCCAGAGGCTGTGGGTGAGCCGCCTGCTGCGGCATCGGAAAGCCCAGCTCCTGCTGGTCAACCTGCTGACCTTCGGCCTGGAGGTGTGTCTGGCCGCGGGAATCACCTACGTGCCACCCCTGCTGCTGGAAGTGGGGGTAGAAGAGAAGTTCATGACCATGGTGCTGGGTAAGTCACCACCTCCTCCTGCCTCCTGTTCCAGATACATGCCACCTGGGAATAGGGCAACAGTGCCTCTGTCCACAGAGCCACCTGGCAGGAGAGGGGGCTGTCTGCGGGGTTGGTTGGCTGGGGACAGGGGTGACTCTGGGCTGAGAGAGTCCCAAGAGGAAGAAAAGGCTACAGGGACATGCCCTGGTCATCACTATACCCCTGGCCCTGCAAAATGACCAGCTCATGGAGACACTGTAGAAATGGCCCTTCCCCTTGGGCTGGCCCTTTCTCATTTCTGTCTATTATCTCATTTAATGCTTGCTGCAAGCCGTGGAGGGTGTCTAGTCCACAGAGAAGATAGTGGAGGTCTGTCAGAAGTTAGTGACCTAGCAAGCTGTACACCTGGCTCCTGGATAGTAGGGTCAGGGTCTCCCAGCCAGGGCTCCTGCTTACCTGTGGGGTGAATTCTGCAAAAGCCACTAAAGGCAAGTGGGCAGCCCCGTGCGACTCCCAGGTGGCAGGGTCCCTGCCAGGATGATGGGCTCTGGAGTCGGACCGCCTGCTGAAGCCCTGCCTCCCGCCCTCCTCGCCCTAGCCCTGGACACGAGTCTCACTCATCTGTCGCTCCATGCCTCAGTTTTCCCATCTGAAAATGGGGCGTTAGTGATCCGAGCTGTGAGTAGTAAATTAGAGTCCCTAAGTACTCAGCACAGTGCCCAGGGCAGGAGCGGTCCTCCCTGTGAGAGTGTCACGGTCGTTTCCATCTTTCCCAAGGAGGTTGGTCCCCCTGCCCCTGCCCCAGTCTCTGGCTCACACCACTTGCCTTTCTTGCAGGCATCGGTCCAGTGCTGGGCCTGGTCTCGGTCCCACTCCTAGGCTCAGCCAGTGACCACTGGCGTGGGCGCTATGGTCGCCGGAGGCCCTTCATCTGGGCCCTGTCCCTGGGCGTCCTGCTGAGCCTCTTCCTCATCCCGAGGGCCAGCTGGCTGGCGGGGCTGCTGTGCCCGGACACCAGGCCCCTGGAGCTGGCACTGCTGATCGTGGGCGTGGGGCTGCTGGACTTCTGCGGCCAAGTGTGCTTCACTCCACTGGAGGCCCTGCTCTCTGACCTCTTCCGGGACCCCGACCACTGTCGCCAGGCCTTCTCCGTCTATGCTTTCATGATCAGCCTCGGGGGCTGCCTGGGCTACCTCCTGCCTGCCATCGACTGGGACGCCAGCGCCCTGGCCCCCTACCTGGGCACCCAGGAAGAGTGTCTCTTTGGCCTGCTCACTCTCATCTTCCTCACGTGCATGGCGGCCACACTGTTTGTGGTCGAGGAGGCAGCCCTGGACCCAGTCGAGCCAGCGGAAGGGCTGTCCGTCCCCTCCAGGCCAGTCCGCGGCTGCCCGTGTCGCGCCCGCCTGGCTTTCCGGAACCTGGGCGCCCTGTTTCCCCGGCTGCACCAGCTCTGCTGCCGCGTGCCACATGCCCTGCGCCGACTCTTTGTGGCCGAGCTGTGCAGCTGGATGGCATTCATGACCTTCACGCTGTTCTACACGGACTTCGTGGGCGAGGGGCTGTACCAGGGTGTGCCCAGGGCGGAGCCAGGCACTGAAGCCCGGAGACACTACGATGAAGGTAAGGCTCCTTGGCGGAGGAGGGCGGAGTAGGGGGTTTGGGGGGCTCAGGCATAGGGGCATGCCCACCACCTGTGCCTGGGCAGGTAGCTGTGCACCTCTGCACCCTGACTTCCCCATCAGGAAAACGGGCCCAGCCTCTGCCTGCAGCTCCTCAAGGTTACAGAGCAGCTGAGCCTGCAGTCTCAGTAGAGCCTGGGGCTGCTCTGGGGGTTTGATCAGGGCCCTTGTCCCAAAGTGACAGAAAAGGCTGCGCTGATTTAAGGTCCAAAGGGAGTGGAGGAGTCCAGGCTGGCGTGTCAGGTCTGCCTGTTCAATGGTGTCCCCTGCTCCCACTCCCGACTTTCCAAATCCCCTTGCCAACACCTTGCGGCCCAGGTGTCCTGGAACCTCAGAGCCTCTGGCGGAACTGTCGTTGTGTCCCTCTCGTCCTCCTAGCTAGCTGAGCACTAGCCGGGGCTGCCTAGCCACCCTCAGAGCGGCTTCCGCTGCCCTTAGCCAGTAGCTCTGGCCACATTCCCTGAGGTCAGTCGGACAGCCTAGACTCCTGGGGTTACAGGTAGGGTAGGAGGGTGCTGAGGAGCAGGGCTGACCTAGCAGGTCTTGGGCAGCAGGTGTCCATGGCCCCTAACTCTGAGCACCCCCAGATTGCATTGGGCCCCTCCCCCTCCCTGCCTGACTGCCTCTCTCCCACCTCTCTGTCTAGGAGTCCGGATGGGCAGCCTGGGGCTGTTCCTGCAGTGTGCCACCTCCCTGCTCTTCTCCCTGGTCATGGACCGGCTGGTGCAGCGATTCGGCACCCGGGCAGTCTACCTGGCCAGTGTGGTGGCTTTCCCCGTGGCTGCGGGCGCCACGTGCCTGTCGCGCAGTGTGGCTGTTGTGACCGCCTCAGCCGCGCTCACCGGGTTCACCTTCTCCACCCTGCAGATCCTGCCCTACACGCTGGCCTCCCTCTACCACCGGGAGAGGCAGGTACTCACACCGGATGCCACCTTGGGCCTTGGGCGGGGGTGGGGGGGGTTGTGGGGTGGAGTGGGGCTGCCTGGCCCAGAACTGGGCTCAGGCAAGAGAAGTTTGAGAAAGCAGCCTTTGATCAGAGAGGAAGGCCAGGCAGCCCCAGGGCCAGAGACGTGGGCTGCGGAAGGAGGGTATAGATTAGCTTCTGGGAACGACTTCCTGGTGTCAGGATTATAAAGCACTTGAGTGGATGATTTCAGGAAGTGCAAAATCCTTCCCTGGGGGAGTCCTGAAGAGTCGTGCCAAGAAGCCCTCTGAGGGCTGGGCTGTGCTGTGGGGGCAGGGGGCTGGGCCAGGTGACCTTGGGGCCCAGCTTCTGCAGATGGGAGTGGGGGTGGCCTGGTGTTGGGCAGAGGCTGGGAGGGGCGGACTGACCTGGGCCTGCTTTGGTCTCCCAGACGGGAAGGCTCCTCACTGTCCCCTCTTGTGCTTTATCTGCCTCTTCCTATCAATTCTCTCTTTTCTTTTCCTGTTTTCCCCCTCTTCCTTTGTTCCCTTCCCCCACCCCCTCGGCCTGACACCACTTGCCTGGACACTTTGGAAGTGGGGGCCTCACACTAACTAGCCCCTCCAGGGGCCCCCTTTTGTGGGCAGCCTCCTGACCAGGCTATATGGTCAACTTTGTCTCCTCCACTGGCCTCACTGAGCTACAGTCCTGGGCGCAGAGCTCTGCCCAGACGGGCAAGAAGCTGGGGTGTCCCCAGGGAGGAGATGCAGGTGTGTCCTCAGAGCTTCCAGACTTGGGGAGACGTGTCTCTGCCCTTGTAGGACATGAGTGGGTAGCAGGGAAGCAGCAAACTGAAGGCTGGTTAGCCAAATCGGTAGCTGCAGGCGGGGAAGGAATGGAGGGAGGGGCCAGGGTTCTGGTTGGGGGAACCTGTCAGCACACTGATAACCTTCATCAGCCTCCACTCTTCCGCTGCCCGGGCTGCGGGCTTGGGGCTGATGTCCCGAGGCCGGGCTTGGGCACGTGCACTGGTGCCAGGGAACATACAGGGGCCGGTCCTCCCCTTGGACCGAGGAGCACTTCTAACTCCAGGGGCCCCTCCAGCCTCCAGGCTCACTGGTCTTTCCTGGGGTAGCAGGCAGGGAGGGGAGGGCTTGGGAGGCCCCTTCCAGCAGTCGCTGATGGCACAGCTGGCCCTGTGCATCGCCTGCACCTGTCTTTGCCCACTTCCGTGAGTCATGGGCTCCCCGGGGTCAGGGGTGAGCTCTGCCACGGATCTCAGACCTAATGCAGCCAACTAGACTTCTAGCGTCAGATTTGTCCTATCCCTGCCCCCTGTCCGCCTCCCAGTCCTGAAGAGGGTTCTGACTCGACCCAGACCAAGCTCAGGTTTCTGACCCGCTGCCTGGTTTTCACTAAGGCCTGTGGACTGGTGTTCTCATCGCCGGGGGACTCCCAGGCCTGGGTACACACCATCCTCGTCCCCCTTTCCTTCCTCTGTCCCCCCAGGTATTTCTTCCCAAGTACCGAGGAGATGCCGGAGGGGGTGCCACTGAAGACAGCCTGATGACCAGCTTCCCGCCCGGCCCCAAGGCCACGTCCCCCTTCCCCAATGGACACGTGGGTGCCGGAGGCAGCGGCCTGCTCCCCTCTGCGCCCTCCCTCTGCGGGGCCTCCGCCTGCGACGTCTCCATGCGTGTGGTGGTGGGCGAGCCGCCCGAGGCCAGGGTCGTTCCAGGCAGGGGCATCTGCCTGGACCTCGCCATCCTGGACAGTGCCTTCCTGTTGTCCCAGGTGGCCCCGTCCCTGTTCATGGGCTCCATCGTCCAGCTCAGCCAGTCTGTCACTGCCTATATGGTGTCAGCCGCAGGCCTGGGTCTGGTTGCCATTTACTTTGCTACGCGGGTCGTATTTGACAAGAGTGACCTGGCCAAATACTCAGTGTAGAGCACTTCCCACCCACTGAGCGAGGGCCTGCCTCCCTGGGTCCCAGCTCCCCCTCTTCCAGGCTCCATAGGGCTGTGGGGCTGGCTTCCCAGTTTCTACTGCTGCCCAAGTGGTGTGGCTCTCTGCTGCCACCCCGTGGCGGTAAGGTGCATAGCTGCACAGATAGGGCACTGGGCTTCCCTCCCACCTCTCTCCAATCGTTAGGGCTGTGGCTGACTCCACATGGGCCTAACTCTGGACGTACAGGGAGAGAAGGTTGGGGCATTTGACTAGCACCGTGCACTGGAATTCAGGACTCTCGCGGGATTACCCAGGCTCAGGGGAACAGCTAGCGCCCTGATCAAGACATACAAAGAGAAGGTACTTGGGGAGCTGAGTAAACTCAGCCACCAGGTCTCCTCTCTCCAAGCCCCCATATCCTATAGGTTCCCCCAATGTTGCTCTAGTGTGAAACTCTCCCCCACAGGATTTGAAAGTATGGAAGTTACTTGGGGGGCAGATTTCCGAGGGGAGAGGGGACACTGCCTGTCCTCCCAGCACTGCCTTTCCACGGATTCCCCCAGCCCTGTGTCATCAGGACATGGCTCGTTGGCCCCTGTGTCTCCATCATAGGGACACGGGCCTTTAAATATTTAACTTATTTATTTAAATAGAGGGGAATCAATTCCCAGCTCTGTGTTGTCAGTGTCTGGGCGGTGACATCCTCAACGACAGGGTCCCCTGAGATGGCTGGTTACTGGGCCAAGCATTGGCAGCATCTCCTTTTCCTGGAGTGATTGGTCTGGCCCCAAAACTTTCTAACCCAGGAGCTTGGAAGCTCTGCTCGCCCCAACTGATCCCAACCCCTCTCACCCAAGGCTGGTAAAGGCGGAGGGTTGGGCTGCAGGTCTCAGCAGCCTCCCTGGACTGCCCTCCTCTCTCGGCCCAGCCTGCCCCGCCCAACTCCCCTCTGCTTCCTCTAGGACTGGGCTGATGAAGGCGCTGCCCACCCCCTACCTTTCTCCACTGGCTTCACAGCCTCTCTTGGGGGCTGTTTCGGGACCAGAAGCACTCAGTGTGGCTCCTCGAACCTTTATCCGTCTCTGCCCCCAGGGCATGTCTGTGCTTGGGGACACTCGCACAGAATCTCAGGAGCACCCCCTGCCTAGGTTAAGGAGGGCATATCTCCGGGGGGTTTTAAGTGCCGTTTGCAATAACGTCATGTCTTATTTATTTAGCGGAGTAAATATTTTATACTGTATGTGAGCAATCAGAATATAATGTTTATGGTGATGAAATTAAAGGTTTCTTATATGTTTAATTGGCCTGTATTTATCTTCGCTGCTGGGAAGGACCAGATTTCTCAAAAACTATCCTCTGATCCCTTCTCATTGGAGCTGGGTTTTTGTGTGTCCAAGGGGGAGCGGGGTGGGCAGCTTCAGTTCCCAGAGTCACCAGCAGGGGGAGCCATAGACCAATACTCTGGTCCTTTGGTGATTGGGTGTGGCTGTGCTACCCCTGGATTGAGGGGTTCCTTTGGGAATGTGGGGGAGATGAAGGGGTTGGGAGTGAAGGGGAGTGGGGGCATTTTCCTTCTCAAAGGGCTCACAGTGTGTCCACGGAGATGGAGCAAGCACCCATTATCAACTACAGCAATACAAACTCCCCTGCTGTGCAGGTGAGGATGTTGACCCCTCTGTGTCTCAGTCCTGCCCTTCCTCATCTCCTTCATCCCTCCTGCCAGGCTCAGGTCAAGTTCAGAGGCTTCTCTGCCTTGTCGCCTCCCTCAACTTGACGGGTCTTCCTGTCCTTTAAGTAGTTACTAGCAAAAACCGGTTTTATTCATTTTTAAAATGTTCTATATTTTATTTAACTTTTTATTATGGAAATTTCAAACATACATGAGTAATGAACCTGGTATAATGAGTCCAAGTTCAACAACTATTAATGTTCTGACATTTTTGTTTCATATCCTGCACCCCACCTCCTGCCTTTTTTTTGGTGTGTGAGATATACATATATATTAACAAAGAGCTTATATATATATATATATATGTGTGTGTGTGTGTGTGTGTGTGTGTGTGTGTGTATTATTGATTTTAGAGAGGAAGGGGAGTATTTTTAAAAGATAAAGACTTATTTTAAAAACTACATAGCCACATTACTAGTATAAAAAAAATAATTCATTATTGTAATCAAATATCCAGTCAATGTTCACATTTTCATCTCAAATTATTTTGTAAAGATTTTGTTCAAATTAGAACAAAATAAGTTCCACACATTGCAACTGATGGGTATGTCTTTTAAATTCTTATAATCCATAGGCATCTCCTCAATTTTCATTTATTTATTTATTTACTTTAAATATAGTTTTATTGATTTCAGAGAGGAAGGGAGAGGGAGAGAGAGATAGAAACATCAGTGATGAGAGGGAATCATTGATTGGTTGCCTCCTGCACGCCCCCTACTGGGGCTCAAGCCCGCAGCCTGGGCATGTGCCCTTGACCAGAATCAAACCTGTGACTCTTCAGTCCGCAGGCTGACACTCTATCCACTGAGCCAAACTGGATAGGGCTATTTTTATTTTTTTCTTATTGGAGAGAGGAACAGAGAGAAATATTGATCGGTTGCATCCTGTATACACCGTGACTGGGGATCAAACCAGCAAACTTTTGGTGCACAGGACAACACCCAACCAACTGAGCCACACTGCCAGAATCTATTTTTAAAAGATAAAGACTTATTTTAAAAACTACATAGCCACATTACTAGTATAAAAAAAATAATTCATTATTGTAATCAAATATCCAGTCAATGTTCACATTTTCATCTCAAATTATTTTGTAAAGATTTTGTTCAAATTAGAACAAAATAAGTTCCACACATTGCAACTGATGGGTATGTCTTTTAAATTCTTATAATCCATAGGCATCTCCTCAATTTTCATTTATTTATTTATTTACTTTAAATATAGTTTTATTGATTTCAGAGAGGAAGGGAGAGGGAGAGAGAGATAGAAACATCAATGATGAGAATCATGGACCGGCTGCCTCCTGCACGTCCCACACTGGAGCTCGAGCCTGCAACGTAGGCATGTGCCCTGACTGGGAATCAAACCATGACCTCCTGGTTCATAGGTCGACCACTGAGCCACGCACGGCTGGGCGAATGTGTTTATTCTTTCTCCCTTGGACGGGTCCTCATCCCCACGGTGCCAACTGCTTCTGAGTACGCAAAAGCACATTGCAAATCCTGAGGGAACAAGAGGCTCGGGCTCAGAGGGCTTTGCTAGCAGGTTTTCAATATTTGGGACCAGATAAACCAGCTCACAGGCGATCGGTGCCTTCTGTTGGTAGCCCTCAAGTTTTGAAATATGTTTCTCACAGAAACATCAACTTGCTAACAAGTACAGCAAGGAGGAGCGAAGCAGGAAGAAAGAGGACTCTGGCCAGGACACGGTGAGTAGCCAGCTCAAGGACATCACCACTGGGTCTGCTGAGTCCTCTCCACGTGGGGGCCCAGACAAGTGCAATCTGGCTCACGCCCGTAAGGAACAAGCATGTCTGAATCAAAGGTACGTACGTGTTTTGGGCAGGATGTACGTGGGGAATGCAGAACATGAACCAAAGATACTGATAGAGTTTAGGGGGCGGAAAAAAAATATGAATTTTTTGTGAGGGAGAAAGAAAGGGTCAGGCTATCCCACAGCCCTCTCCACCCCCCTCATGCTGGATCCTGCTCAGCTCCCAGGGGAGGGTTGGGTAGGGTGGAGCCCAGGGTCCTGGGCTGGAGAAAGGGGGGCTGGGCTGGAGTCAGTGGGCAGTGCCCCATCCCTGTACATTCATAGATCTTCCTTTCTGGCCTGGGGTGCCCTCCCTGCAGAGCCAGTTACAGTGGATGGGGGAGCAGATAGAGGAGGGGTGGGGAACGTTGCCTGGGCAGCTTGGATCTCGGGTTACTTCTTGCACTGTTGGGGAAAAAACCCTTGGTTTCCAGGGTCAGGTTTGGTTACAGCAGCCTGGCAGTTCTGTCACTGTTGGCCGGAGGGCTGCTCAGAGCTGGGGCTTCCTGACATCCAACACTGTCACCAGATCTCCACGCGCACTAGGAGGCAGCTTGCCACTTGACCCAGCTGCCTCTTGCTAGCATTTGACCTTTGACATGTCATTCTACTGTGGGTACAGTGAGGGGTTAATAGACACAGTAGACACAGCTCTAGAATGCCGTGACTTCATGGTTCTGAGCTGCTCCCCTGCCCAATAAGCTAGCAATTTACAGGCCCCATTAATGCTCCTTCCTTTTCATCAGATAGTATCTGTCTACCTTCCTGTATGCTGGCCCTGTGTTAGCCCTGGTGCTGTGGCAACGACAGACACCCTCCCTCACTGCAGCTCAGATGGGCTGTGAGGAGGCCGCTGGGAGCAGCCCTGGGCCAGCTTAGGGATCCAGGTTCTGGGGGGAAGCGGCTCCAGGGAGAGCCAGGTGTGGGTGAGCCAGCAAAAAGCAGGCTGGGGGATGGTGGCTGCCCTGACACAGAGGGTACCCCACTGGCTGGCCTTTCTCAGTGACTTTATTACAGTGACATGGGAATAGCGTGTAGCCGGGAGGCACTCACTCTTCCATCAGTGACAGACAGGCCTGCGAAGATGCCGCCACTGGTCCAGGGGCACTGCCTCCGGCTCTTCTTGTTCTACCATCACAAGTTTAACAGGTGGAGGAGGTGAGGGGCATCTGGGAGGCCCCTGCATTGTCTCCACAGCTTTTCTGTGAATCTAATACCCTATATAATAAAAGTGTAGTATGCAAATTGTCCCCTCATCCGGGAGTTGTCTGGGAGTTCGACCAGGGGGCGGGGCCGCCCAGGGGAAGTGAGGGAGGCCCTGGCCGGCAGCTGGCAGCCGCTAGGGACACTGCCAGTGTACAAATTTTGTGCACTGGGCCTCTAGTTCCAACACAAAAGGGTGACTTCTTCTTAATGTGGAGGACTTTTGATCTGTGCCGTGCCCTTCTGATAAGCACCAACCGATCCATTGTCAACCATTACCATTGACTGGATACCTGAGAGGGAAGGGCACCAGCGGGAGTGGAGGTGTGAGCAGTCCCTGCTCTCTGAGCTCTCAGATTTCCCTGGGGAAAGAAGCTGTGTCCAGTGAAAAGTTATTTCTAACAGGACGAGGCGGTGTGACAAGCACCAGCAACACAGGACTGCAGAGGGCGCTGGCGGGAGAAACCACTACTGGGAGCATGTTTTTAAAATAGGGACAAAGACCATCTCCTACAGAACAAGCTGGCGGCGTTTATGACTCCATGCGCACTCTCCGAATCCATGAGCACTTCCATCGATCGGACGGACATTTTCCCAGTCTTCATGCATTAGTCATAAAGAAACCCACCAAGGCATATTGATTGTGCATCCTAAACACCCCTCCCATCGACCGCCTCCTTGCTAGCCCTCGCCGCCGCTGTCATGTCATCTCTGTCTGGGGCTAATACATTACCCTCATCGATCCCCAGCTCACCTCGGCGGCTGGCCATCAAGTCCCTGCCTACCCTGCAGCCTCATCTTCCCAAGGCACCGAGCTGACTCACCTTGGGAGACTCACCTGCACGCGGCAACGGCACCCGGGCTCCGTCCAGCTCTGTATTCCCGTGGCCCGCCAATTTCCTGTTCCCTCAGCCCCCATACCCTGCTTCAGCCACAATGAGGGTCTTCCCGCTGTTCAACCAAACTTGCCTCTGTTGAGCCTCAGTGCCTTTGCACATGGTGCGTTCTCGTCATGGCAAGCTCTCTGTCTCTTCTCTGTCTACTGAAGTTGTATTTATTTTCCACTCGCAGCTTAAACATCTCCTTCTCGGGCTCCTCGATGTTAATCGCGTCCTCCTCCGTCTTCCCGTAACATGCAGCCACTATGGCACCCATGCTCACGGGGCAAAACTTCATTGGACTCACTCATCTAATTCTCTCCACAAACATTTATTAAGCAACCACCACGTGCCAGGGCTGTGACAGGCTGGAAACATAGGAGCAGTCTCTACCCTCTTTCAAGTTCCTGACCGCTGAGGGGTGCAGCGACACACAGAAGCAATCACAGAACACATGGCGGTACTGGGGCGAGGGCCACGGGGCAAGAGAAGTACATAGAGGGGCCCTGGCCCAGCCCGGGGTGAGGCCTGATACTGGGGAACCAGAGAGGGTTTCCTAGAAGCTAAAATGAGACCTGAAACCCCAACAGGAATAACTTCAGTAGACAGAAGAGGCAGAGAGCTTGCCATGACAAGAACGCACCATGTGCAAAGGCACTGAGGCTCAACAGAGGCAAGTTTGGTTGAACAGCGGGAAGACCCTCATTGTGGCTGAAGCAGGGTTTTGGGGCTGAGGGAACAGGAGAGTGGCGGGCCACGGGGATACAGAGCTGGACGGAGCCCGGGTGCCGTTGCCGCCTGCAGGTGAGTCTCCCACCAAGGTGAGGCTCGGTGCCTTGGGAAGATGAGGCTGCAGGGTAGGCAGGGACTTGATGGCCAGCCGCCGAGGTGAGCTGGGGATCGATGAGGGTAATGTATTAGCCCCAGACAGAGATGACATGACAGCGGCGGCGAGGGCTAGCAAGGAGCGATCGATGGGAGCGGTGTTTAGGGTGCTCGATGCATCGGCTCACTTGACTAAATGAATTCGTGAGCCAACAAAAGGAATGGGCAGAGGAAACCCACCTTCCTTTTGAACAAGTGGACGACCTCCGCGGGGCAGTCCTGCTTCCAGCACCGGTGGCTGCTGCAGTGCAGGCGGGTTTTGCCTTGGCAGGTCACAGGGTTCGTCGTAGGACTTGCTTTGGACCTTTGCGTTCAGTGTAGTCATACTGAGTGAGTGATGAGTGGTTTCACGTGGTTTTTTTTTTAATGAGTTTGTGGTTTTTGTGTCAGTATGCTGCAGAACGGAGACTTTCATTTAATTTATTAATGTCTGTGGATTTTGGGGGTAATATGTTCCTTAGAGTGCTTCACATTTTTCTCAATGTAAAAAAAAGAAAAAAAATTCAAGTTGTGACGTGGGAGTGGAAATTGTGAGGCTGACGGGTAAGAGACAGGGAGAAGAGGTAGAGTCTTTAAGTCCAGGTGTTCCAAGAACTTTCCCATATGACCTCTCTCTCCCCTTCTTTTTTAAATATATGTGTGTGTGTGTGTGTGTGTGTGTGTGTGTGTGTGTTTTAAATTGATTTTAGAGACAGAGAAAGGGAGAGGGAGAGATGAAAACATCGATGAGATGCTTTGGTCACAATGTCTTGTTCACAACCAGGGCCAGGCCTTTCTCGAGACTGTCTCTATTCTCACGGTGTTTTGGTTAATTTTATGCCAACTCACTGGGCCCCAGGTGGACAGATATTTGCTCAAACATTATTCTGGGTGTGTCTTCGAGGGTGTTTTTGGGTGAGATTAACATTTACATGCGTAGACTGAGTAAAGCAAAGGTAGATGGGCCTCGTTCAATCAGTTGAAGGTCTGAATAGAACAACAACAACAACAAGAAAGCTGGGCCCTGGCTGGTTTGGCTCAGTGGATAGAGCGTCGGCCTACGGACTGAAAGGTCCCGGGTTCGATTCCAGTCAAGGGCACATGCCTGGGTTGTGGGCTCGATCCCCTGTGGGGGGCGTGCAGCAGGCAGCCAATCAATGATTCTCTCTCATCATTGATGTTTCTAGCTCCCTCTCCCTCTCCCTTCCTCTCTGAAACCAATAAAAATATATTTTAAAAAAAAGCTGGCCTGCCTCTGATAAGACAGAACTCCTCCTTGCTGACGGCCTTTGAATCGGGACAGCACCGTCTTCCTGCCTTCAGACTCGAACTGAAACGTCAGCCGGGCCTGGAGCCTGTTGGCCCCCAGCCGGGAGCCAGTCCACGGCTTCCAGGCCTTGCTGTCTCCATAACTGCGTGAGCCAATTCCTTACAATAAACCGTTCTATCTAGAGAAACCAATAGCATCATTGATTTTCTAGCTCCCTCTCCCTCTCCCTTCCTCTCTGAAACCAATAAAAATATATTAAAAAAAAAAAAAGCTGGCCTGCCTCTGATAAGACAGAACTCCTCCTTCCTGACGGCCTTTGAATCAGGACATCACTGTCTTCCTGCCTTCAGACTCGAACTGAAACGTCAGCCGGGCCTGGAGCCTGTTGGCCCCCAGCCGGGAGCCAGTCCACGGCTTCCAGGCCTTGCTGTCTCCATAACTGCGTGAGCCAATTCCTTACAATAAACCGTTCTATCTAGAGAAACCAATAGGAAACTACCTATTGACTGATGACTAATTAGTCATGACTAATACAATGAGGTCTTATTAACACCACATAAATCATCGGCTCGCAGACACGCAGACACCGGAGCTGGAGCGTAAACATCCCCCTCAGTTTACAGGCGATGAAATGCGGCCCAGAAAGGAAGGCACTTTCCAGGGCACATCCCACCAGCCTGGGAAAATGATGCCCTGACGGATTCGAAAGAGCATGCGGATGATTTGATAAAATGCCTTTTGAAAGAGCAGGTTTTGGTGGGGGAAGGCAGGGGGACAGGGTGAAGAGAGACACAGTTCCTCCCCTCTCGGAGGTCCTCGCTCACCGAGAACTTCAGAGATGTGCAGAAGCAAACGACACACAGTTTGGTTCTTTTTAAAAAATGTTTTTATCCATTTCAGAGACTGGAAGGGAGATGGAGAGACAGGGAAACATTGATGAGAGAGCCATCGATCGGCTGCCTCCTGCACGCCCCCTCCTGGGGATCAAGCCTGCAACCCAGGCACATACATGCCCAGACCCCGAATCGAACCGGCGACCTCTGTGCATGGGACAACGCTCAACCAACTGAGCCACACTGGCCGGGCCATAGTTTGGTTCTTGAAGGTGAAAGGTGGCACTCAGAACAATGGGAGGTGGTACGGGAGGGGCAGGGCGGGCCCACAGGCCTCGCCCCTGTGGTCTATGTTACACTGGGAAGCTGAGACTGTACACATCTGGGCGGGGGAGGGGGGATAAATGGCTGGAGCTGGCCCAATCCCTCACTTCAGTGAGCTCCCAGAACATTTCTGAAAATACAGACTTTTCGCTGCTGCTTGCATGTTTTTGAACAGGACATTTTTAGCGCCTGCTGCCTGCTTTCCTGGCTACATTGGGAAGAGTTGTGGGTTGCGTGGGCGGCAGGGTGTTTGGAGCAGGGAGGCAACCCGTAGCCTATTTTCAAACCTTATGTGTAACTTTTTTTTGCTTTTTGCCTGTAGGAAGCTTATGCTTGAATTTCCCCCTTAGGTCAGTATCTTGAAAAAGCAAGCCGTGTTCTGCCCAATGTGGTATCAGGATTGTCCATCCGACTTAGAGCAAGGGCAACGGGCAAAATGGTGAAGACACTTGGAATCCCATCCCCTGGGGAAGGGGGGATGGAAATGGAGATGTGTTTGGCTTGGCATCCTCAGGAGACGGGAGGACAGCCTCCAGCTATGTAAAGGGCTGTTCTGTGGAGGAAGGAATGGGTGGTTCTGTTTTCCAGGGAGCAGGGGGCCGGAGAGAGGCACGGGAATCCAGATAGTGATGGAGTCAAAGGGTAAATTGAGGTAGGCAGTTCTCTTGGGATGTGGGCTGGACCAGTGCTTGGTGCAGAGTCATGGAGGAGATTCAAGCGTTAAGAGATGGCGAGTGTATCATAAGCACCTTCCAACCCCGAGGTTCTCTGAGAGAAGGCGGTAGACCAGCGGTTCTCAACCTGTGGGTCGAGACCTCTTTGGGGGTCGAACGACCCTTACACAGGAGTTGCCTAAGACCATCGGAAAACACATCTATAATTACATATTGTTTTTGTGATTAATCACTATGCTTTAATTATGTTCAATTTGTAACAATGAAATTGGGGGTCACCACAACATGAGGAACTGTATGAAAGGGTCGCGGCATCAGGAAGGTTGAGAACCACTGCTGTAGACAGTGGCCAGTGGCCACAAGCACAGATGTGTGAAGAGGCTGGAGTCCGACGCCTCACTCAACCAGAGGTGTTGGTCTGTGGCGAACAAGCACTCTATTTGGCTAGAGATACTCAGTCCCCATCCCAAAGACACAAATGGCTACAACACAAAAGAGAATGTCACACAGGCTATAAAGAGGCTCAACGCTTTTCTTCTTTTTCTGTTAGATACGCCTGGTTTGGTTAGGACAATGTGGCAGAGTTGGCTAGCACCTAGGAGACTGTTTTAAGGCAGCTAAGGAGGACCTGTCGGCAGAAGGGAGATGGGCAGTAGAAACGGAAAGAGACTCGGTGAGGAAGGTGCGGAGTGATTGGCCCCACGTTGTTGTTGGGCGGGGGGCGGAGGCGGGGAGATAAATGGGGGGGCCTCTCTCTTGCCTGTAGCCCTGTTGTGTAGCTGGCACATCTCATTATCACATGCTATGGACTGAATGTTGGTGTCCCCCCCAAATTCGTATGTTGAAATCCTCATGCTCCAAGATGCTGGTCTTAAGCGATGGGAGGTGCTTGGGCCATGAGGGTGAAGGAGATCGGTGCTCTTAGAAGAGACCCCTACACCCTGTGAGGCCCCAGAAAGAGGCTCAGCTGTGTCCCAGGAAGCACACTTTCAGCAGGATGTGACCGCACCAGTTCCACCCGCATGTACGGAGCAGCTCCTGGGGCAGGGGCTGTGCTGGGCACTAGGCTGCACAGGTCAGCAGGTCTCTAGGGGACCCAGGCCCACGGGTTGGGGAGATAAATAAGACACTTCAGGCCAATGTGGGGGTGCCACAAACAGGGCTGGTACTGTACACAAGGGAAGACACTGGAGGTCACACTCCCAGTGTAGGGGTCGGGGGGACTCCCTCCGGCAAAGGCCATCTGAGCTGAGACCTAACGCGGGAGATGGCCGGGGGCGGAAGAGCAGGGGAGACAGCATTCAAGCAAACTGCATCCCTATAACCTGTCTCCCCCCTCTCCCCCCTCCAACTTTCTCTACATCCCAGATACCCTGGAGTGCGGTGATGTTCTGGTGAGAACATGATGTTCCTCCTCGCCTGCTCCCCGCACCTAGTCTTCACCCTTATTTAACTGACACCCCTTCCTGTACCCAAGTGGTCTTCACCCCTCACCTACTAGAAACGCCTGAAGCGAAGAGGCTGGTCTCAGTCATCTCTGCATCCCCTACAGCAGCGTGTGCAGCCCCCAGAACAATGTGATGCATAAAAACACTGTGTGATGTGAGATCCTCTCAGGCCCACGGACCAGTATCACGGCTCATACATTTTCAAGGGGCCTCTGGCAGGGTTAAGACCTGGAGGTAAAAGGGGAAGGAAAGGTAGACACCGAAGAGAAGAGGCTGGTCTCAGTCATCTCTGCATCCCCTAAAGCAGCGTGTGCAGCCCCCAGAACAATGTGATGCATAAAAACACTGTGTGATGTGAGATCCTCTCAGGCCCACGGACCAGTATCACGGCTCATACATTTTCAAGGGGCCTCTGGCAGGGTTAAGACCTGGAGGTAAAAGGGGAAGGAAAGGTAGACACCGAAGAGAAATAAGGCTGAGAGAGCGGGCTGGGACGAGGGGCGAGGAGGAGGCAAAGGAAGGTGAAAGGAGCAGAACCTCACCAGAGGGCTCCGTGCCCACAAGGCCTTGGCTGGGGTTCCCTGTCCCTCGTGGGAGAACCCCAGGCCTCTCGCTGGTTTCTGATTTCGACGGCATTTTCTGAGCGGCAGGGAGAAGCTGCTCGAAAGAAGGGAGAAAAAAAGCTCCACAGACACAACAGTTCCCCCCTTTCCCCCCTTTACAGAGTT
>NW_005371683.1:1561189-1565437 GCF_000412655.1 Myotis brandtii
TGTCACACTTCGGGACTGTCTGCACAACTCCAAAGCCAAGTTCTCGAGCAAGCAAACCTCATTCTGCTTTGCAGCTGGATAAATAAAGGAGGGAAGAGAGGAGCTGGCATTGCACGTCGGAATTAGCACCACGTCTCTCGGCCTCCACCCCTCTCAGGAAATGTCTCATTGCAACGGAGGAGGACTCTCGCTCCCTCTCCCCTCCTCCTCGCCCCCAAAACCCGGTGAGAGCTGCGCTTCCCCCTGCACTTGTCAGCCCGCCTTTGCCCTCCCTGTCCTCGCTGGATCCTTAGCTGGATTCTTTGTCTATGTCAACAGGATCAAAAGATGATGTGAGAGAACTCTAACACTGATGGAAGTCATAGACAGTGAGGATGGTCTCTGAGGTTTACTGGTCCAAGATGGAAAATTCCCAGAAAAAACCACAAACCCTTCTGGAGTGTACTCTATAGTAAACAGCATAGTATATACAGCATAGTATATAGTAAACAGAACAGTATTACACATTCCTTTCCCTCTTTACCTCCAGGCCTTAACCCTGCCCGTGGCCCCTTGGAAATGTATGAGCCGTGATACTGGTCCATGCGCCCGAGAGGATTTCATTTCACACAGTGTTTTCATGCATCACCATGTTCTGGGGGCTGCACAAGATGCTTAGGGCCACGGTGACCAACCTTCGGACCTCACGAACCACCAGTGGTCCACAGACCGCCGGTTGGCTACCGCTGCTTTAGGGGATGCAGGGATGACTGAGACCAGACTCTTCGCTTTAGACGTTTCTAGTAGGTGAGGGGGCAAAAGGTCACTAGGGTGCAGGAAGGGGTACAGTTGAATAAGGGTGAAAACTAGGTGCTGGGAGCAGGGTCGGGAGGAACAATTGAAAAAGAAACATTTTCCAGCTGGTTATCATAAGATATACAAGAGAGGGGACGGAACTTCTGGCTTAACATGCCAAGCAGTATGTATCCTACAAGGAGTTGGTCAGACTACCCAGAGCCTCATACAGTTTACGCAGGAGGTGGGCTTCATGAGCTTTTACCAGGTACATCTTTTCCAAAGGGCCGTTGGGAATCAAGTGCCCAGCGCCCTCCTTTCTCTAGTACATACTCCATATCGATTTCACAAGCCCAGAAAAAGTGCACTCGTGAAAGACCAATAAAAATATTAGCGGAGGAGGGAAGAAGTAGACTGGGTATAGATTCCAAAGATTAAAATGAGATGAAGTGATTCCTGAGGAATGTTTGGGATAGGTCATTAACTGTAGTAGTTGCTGTGCCCGGGCACGTAACGGCAATAAATAACTCATGTCTTGTCATGTCCTCTCCGGGGAACAGTGTGCTGTGGAATTACAGCCAGGGCTGGAGGATGCTGCCACAAACTCTCCTCATAATATAGAGGCCGTAAGTACCTTGTTCACGGACCTGCTCAGGGGTCTTTCTCTGGACCTTGAATACCTTCTGATTTAAGTCTTATTTTGGGCATTAAACGTCTTTGCCCAGATAAGAGCCTTGGTCATCTTTGGTGAATTTCAGGGCCTCAATCAGGAGTGTGGTTGCAACCCGTAGTAGCTTGAGTGGGGTTAGCAAATGCTGCCAAATTCAATATACAATGAGCTTGCATTTTATTTAAAAAAAAAAAATTTTAAGGTTTATTTACTTACTAGAGGCCCGTTGCACGAAGAGATTCGTGCAATAGGCCTTCCCTTCCCCTGGCTGCCGGCACCGGTTTTCCTCCAGCACCCGGGACCCAGGCCTTCACTCTGGCCGGAGCCTTCAGTCTTTGCTCCGCTGCTTCCAGCCTACATATCCAAATTAACCGCCATCTTTGTTGGGTTAATTTGCATACTCCCCTGATTGGCTGGTGAGCGTAGCGGAGGGATGGTCAATTTACATGTTTGTCTATTATTAGGTAAGATCTTTAAAATCCTCACCGGAGGATATTTTTCCATTGGTTTTTAGGGAGAGTGGAAGAGAGAGGAAAAGACAGAGAGGAATATCGGTGTGAGAGAAACACATCAATTGCTTGCCTCCTGCATGAGCCCTGACCAGGGCCTGGGCTGGGGAGGAGCCTGCAACCGAGGTACGTGCCTTTGACAAGAATCGAACCCGGGACCCTTCGGTCCGCAGGCTGAAGTTCGTCCACTGAGCCAAACCAGCTAGGGCCTGCATTTTCTTTTTAAAGGTAGATTTTCTTCTAAGATTCAATTCCCACATATACAATAATTACAGGGTCATGTAACAAGAGCTCAAAGCAAATTTGATTTGAGATAGTCCTCAACAGCTAAGGCTAAGATTAGGAATCCATCTATCTGGAGGGAAAATGACCCAACAAGATAACAAAAAAAGCACAACCGTTTTGGTTGACCAATGTAACCACGAAGGAGTTTGCAAAAACAGGACCATCTGCAGTGTGAGGAGCCATGGAGAGAGATTCTGTATTTATAGAATCCTGAGTGGGAAAACCAGGCACACGAATAAACTTTTTTCTCCCGAGTCCACTACTCTGAAATCTATTTTTCTTCTAGTTTCTGTCAACATATACTGTTGTTGTTGTTTTAAGTCAATTTAATAGCAGACAGACTGGCTATGAAGAACTCCCAAAGTAGCATATTTTCCTAAAATACATTGCAATTGACAATACCGTCAGCTCAGTCTAAGGGGGTTATCATACAACTGTGGACCCTGAGGCTGACTCAGATGTTCATTGCTCACCAGGGCAGAGCAGGGTAGAAGAACTCCACAGCCATCAACTGTTCTTAGTATTGGCCTTTACAAAGGAACCTTTCTATAAACAAATGTTTCCAGGGGATGTACCTTAATCAGCCGACCTGAGAAATTCTTATTTTTCCTCTTGGTTTTTAAAATGGAAGCTATTGCAAGGAAAATTTTTATGTTAGGTGCCGAGAGTGGTAGGCTGTTTCATTTATTCCATGTTCCTTTAAAAACACTCTATTTCTTTTTAAAAAAAAATATATTTTATTGATTGTAAATGGAAGCATTGCAAGGAAAATTTTTATGTTAGGTGCCGAGAGTGGTAGGCTGTTTCATTTATTCCATGTTCCTTTAAAAACACTCTATTTCTTTTTAAAAAAAAATATATTTTATTGATTGTTTTTAACAGAGAGGAAGGGAGAGGGATAGAGAGTTAGAAACATCGATGAGAGAGAAACATTGATCAACTGCCACCTGCACACCCCCCCACTGGGGATGTGCCTGCAACAGAGGTACATGCCCTTGACCAGAATCGAACTTGGGACCCTTCAGTCCGTAGGCCGATACTCTATCCACTGAGCCAAACAGGTTAGGGCAACACTCTATTTCTTACATCCTTTGGTAAAATTAGAGAATCTGACATCCTTTGATCGTGTTGCTTTTCCAGGAATCCCTCTGTGTATTAGAATTACTCTGTATCATGGTGGAGAAGGTTGGAAAGGGAGAGATGATTCCCTTTCAAAAGCCTATAAAGTAATGCTAGGGTTGTGTTTCACTCAGTGAGTTCAATTAATTTTTCCCTGAATCCAACTGTGGGGTGGGGGAGGAATAAGGGGCCATCACCATTTACCCGGTGCCTACTATGTGCCGGGTAAAACCTGAGCACATTCATGTAGCCTTTATCTCTTTTCGTGTTCTCAGCAATGCTCCTCATCGCCTGCATTGCACCTGAGGGGCTGAGGTTCAGAGAGGTTAAGTAACTCACTGCAGGTCACACAGCCCGTAAGTGGGTAGGCACAAGTAGCTGACACCGGCCCGTCTGTGGTTTCCTGTTAAGTAGAACGCAATCTTTTTCGTGGAGGTTGTGTTCAGCAGCTCAGCTAATTGACTGTGTGTCCCTTCTGCGGCTAAATTATTTAAGGAGCCTCTTGTACCACGTGTGACCTGGTTCCTTAAGGATGATGGTTAAAGAGAACCGTATGGGCTGGAGACTCTGCGGGGTGATGTATGCACCTCATCTCCTTTCATTATTGCAGGTGGAAGAGGTGGCGTTTTCTCCATCTAACGGATGACGAGCTGTCTGGGGAGGTTTAGAAAGTTGCTAAGATCACCGAGTTCGTGGGGGGGCAGAGCCAGGATTGGACTCAGGTCTGACGCCAAGGCCAGAACCAGCTGCCCCCCGACGCCCGGGCCCCACTTGTCAGTTCCCCCGCTCGAGAGCCTCGGAGCGGCTTTAAGATTCATCAAGAGTCTGCGGTGCCCGGGATCGGGCACGTGGACGAGAAAGCGGCGGTGGCCCAGCTTCTCCGTCCTCGCC
>NW_005371683.1:1566409-1580981 GCF_000412655.1 Myotis brandtii
GCGCACGGCCACCCGCTTCCTGCGCTCCGCGAGCTCGCGCTCATCCGGTGTCGAGTTTCATTGCTTTTTTCCTACCTCTCGCGCCTGCAAATCGCCGGCCCCTTCACTGTCCGCTTCACGTGGAGCTGGGCCGGTAGCTTCTTAATTCCTAGGAGGGTCCGCTGGAGTCGTCTTGCAGGGGCGGGATGTTAACTGGTTTTGCTAGGAAGGGAGAGGTGTGGAGGGAAGATGCGCGCACCCTTGGCGCTTCCCCAGCTCGTTGCTGCTTGAAGTTTTAGGGCATTGGAATAAAGGCTCGGAGTTGGATTCATCAGCCCATCTCTCGGGTGGTGGGGTCAGCCCTTCCCTCCCCACTGCTTGCAAAACCTGGTGCTTCAACGTGGAAGACCGGCGGAGGTGTTTGTGTGAAAATGTAGTTATGATTCAACCCCTCCCTCCAACTCTCCCTTCTTTGATTTTACTTAAGCATCAAAGTTGCATAAGTGGAATTCATTACACTCCTAGGGAGCTATCGCCTTCCCGTTGTATTGTAACAGCCGTATATTTTCAATGATATTCTCTTAGTGTAGGCTCCTGTACAGTTAGACAGCTGGTTACTTTTTGACAACGACGATGTTTTGATTCCAGACAGGTCTTGATGCATTTTCTAAGTCGGTGTTTCATTTGAGCGGCCCGCTGAATTCGGAGACATTTCTTTTTCTGGATCTTAGCTACTGTTTCTGAAAAAAAAAAAAAAAAAAAAAAGTTGGGCTGCGGGTCACCACAGCAACTGGACTGTGTGTTATAAACATATTTAGGGTGGAAAAGTTTTCATTTAATAGAGACTTCCTTTCCCTAATGGGTTATTTCAGCATGCTCCCTCTTTCATTTTAGCACAGGGATTTGTCTGCTATCTTGGAAGTGTTAAGGTGGAATCAATTGAGTTTTCACCATTCAGTCCCTCAAAAATCAGATTCCTTTATTTGGATCAGGTGTTTCCCTCCCTCATTATACTTCTAAAAAAAACCTTTTAAAACTGTAATTGTAGGAAACTTGAGATTTTTGTGAAAAGGAAAATAAAGGGTTGTTTTTATTTATTTTTTGACTGATAGGTGGCAAGAGTAAAAGTATATTTTTTGACTCTTCATTTCACCTTTGTAATTTAAAAACTGTCTTCTGAAACCTTTTTCCTCTAGTTCTCTTTTATGGCTGAGGAAATCACTGAATTTCATACGAATAGCACACCTTTAGGAATTA
The DNA here is from genome assembly GCF_000412655.1 of Myotis brandtii. NCBI lineage: Eukaryota > Metazoa > Chordata > Mammalia > Chiroptera > Vespertilionidae > Myotis > Myotis brandtii. The sequence continues at coordinate 1,567,646 of NW_005371683.1, forward strand.
AAATGAAAAGATTCAACTTAACCTTATACCCGGAGTATAAGTTTTCAAACAAGAAATAACGTGGCATCAAAATTGAATGAATAAAATGTCGCTTTAAAGTGCCCTCTGAAGCTGTCCATTGTATGTCTTTTTTTCCCCCCAAAAAGTAAATTCTCTTTCCAGCACTTCAGTGCAAAACCACAATGCCGTTTCTTTTATTCTCAACAGCCCTCTATCCCAAAGGCCGTTGAGGGGGTAGCACCAGCCTTTTCCACAGCAGTTAGGTTCTGTCTTAAAATATCCAACAGCTCAATACACTCGCACCCCTGGTAACCAGCCCTGTGAAAGCGCAGGCACCTTGGACACACCTGTACCTGTGGGAAGCTCCCCTTTGCTCAGAAGGCACCTGCGTGCTCACGAGGGCGCTGCTGATGCGATTCTGTCTTTGCATGGATAGCTTGGCCAAGCATGATCTACATGAGAGGTAGCAAGACTCCAGGATTTGGTTTTGGGACTTTTTCCAAAAACATGGAATTCTAGGCACCGAATGTGTAGTAGTCTTTACTTTCTTCTTCCCCTCCCCTCTTCCCTTCTCCCCCCCCCTTCCATCACATGATCTTCGAATTCGCACATTCACACCCCTACTAGTCTTGATAATGAAGATGATAATCTGGAATTGGAGAGACTTGAGTTCTTTGGTTTGGCTAAAATTTACTAGGGGGTAGTTTTAACAGGTTTAGAGTAACAAGCAATTGTTTAAATGGGAAACACATGTAAGTTAAAAAGTAACTTGCCATGAACGGGCAGCAGAAGAAGGCCTCTCTGGTAAACTTGGAGAAATCACAGGGACCCCCTCCCCTGTCACCCAGTGCTTGATGGATATAATACAAGCCACTCTTTGAACCCAGCTTAAGCGAGGCTTTGGGAAACTGTCGTTTCTAGTGGGCTTGGTCACTTAGCATTAAAGTAGCACTTCATAGTTGTGGGTTATTTAGTATCTAATATGCAGTATTTCTTTACAACCGACTGGCCAGGTGTGAATGCTTCTGTCCATGAAGGGAAGTGCTTTCCCTGATGAACAGCAGGTGACTGGTGGTGAAAGCGAGTTGGATTCGTGGCCTGAGCTTCTCCGTGAACTCTGAAACTGGGGGAGGCATCTCCCTCTTTCTGTTCTTTGCTGTTTGCCCATCTCTGCTTTTGGATGACAGTACCTCTGTATAACCGGCTTTCAACGTGGTAACTCTGAGCGTAGTTGGAGGACATTTTGAGTGTCTCAGAAAAGTTACAGAAACCCAAATATTTTCCACTTAAGGTCCTTATCTCTGCCCTTCTTGGAAGCATGCATGGGTGACTCCTAAGGTTCCCGGCCTCTGTGAGTTATACATTACTAGAGGCCAGGTGCACCAAATTTGTGCACGGGGGGGGGGGTCCCCTAAGCCCAGATTGGGAGAGGGTGCACGCCAGGCCAAGGGACCCCACTGTTGCACAGTCGGGGCTGGGGAGGGACACGGGAGGTTGGCCAGCCAGGGAGGGACCGTGGGAGGGCTCCAGGGCCTGTCTGGCCCGTCTCCCTCAGTCCCAATCAGCAGGACCTCAGCAGCAAGCTAACCTACCAGTCGGAGCATCTGCCCCTTGGTGGTCAGTGCACATCATAGCAACTGGTCAACTGTCTGCCTCCTGGTGGTTAGTGCATGTCATAGCGACTGTTCAGCCGGTCGACTCTCTGCCCCCTGGTGGTCAGTGCACGTCATGGCGAGCGGTTGAGCGGCCTTAGCATATCATTAGCATATTATGCTTTGATTGGTTGAACAGACAACCGGACACTTAGCATATTAGGCTTTTATTATATAGGATTGGATTGAGCTTCTCAGGCCTAACTTTTGTAATGTTTATAGTATTAGTTTGTTTTTAACATCTTTGTTGAGATATAATTCACGTACCATAAAATTCACCTACTTAAAATGTAAAATTAAATGCTTTTAGTTTATTCACAGAGTTGTGTGACCACCACTACAATCTAAGTTAGGAAATTTAAATCACTCCATTAGTAGTCACTCTCCACTCTTCTTCCCAACCATCCTCCATCCCTCAGCAATTGATCTACTTTCTATGTCTAATAGATTTGCCTATTCTGGACATTTTATATAAATGGAATTACACAGTACCTGTCCTTTTGTGTCTGGCTTCTTTCATTTAGCATAATGTTTTCAAGGTTCGTCCATGTTGTAGCATGTACCAGTACTTCATTCTGTTTTCTGGCTGGATAATATCCTACTGTATGATTGTATTACATTTTGTTTATACCAGCGGTTCTCAACCTGTGGGTCGCCAACCCCTTTGGCGGTCGAACGACCCTTTCACAGGGGTCGCCTAAGACCATCCTGCATATCAGATATTTACATTATGATTCATAACAGTAGCAACATTACAGTTATGAAGTAGCAACGAAAATAATTTCATGGTTGGGTCACAACATGAGGAACTGTATTTAAAGGGCCAGAAGGTTGAGAACCACTGGTTTATACAATTATCAGTTGATGGACATCTGGGCTGTTTCTGCTTTTTGGATATTATGAGTAATGCTGTTGTGAACATTCCTGTGCAAGTGTCTGTGTAGACATAAATTTTCGTTTTTCTTGGGTCTGGAGCTAAGGGTGGAATTGCTGGGTCCTGAGGTAACTCTGTATCTAGCATTTTTAAGAAACCATCAAAACTGTCTTCCCTGTGACTATACCATTTTACATTCCCATCTGTAATGTATGAGGGTTTCCCTTTCTCCACATCCTCGCTAACACTTGTCACTGTCTGTTTAATTACAGCTATCCTACTAAGTGTGAAGTGGTATCTAAGATGGTTTTCATTTTCATTCCCCTAATAACTAATGATGTTGAGCATCTTTTCATGTGCATGTTGGTCATTTGTATATCTTTGGGGAAATGTCTTTTCAAATCCTTTGCCTATTTTTCTGTTTTTTTCTTTAATTGTAAGAGTTCTTTATAATTTTTTTATATAGGTCCCTATGATTTGAAAGTATTTTCCCCATTCTACAGATTGTCTTCTTGATGATATTGTTTGTAGCACAGAAGTTTCATTTTTATTATTATTACTTTAAATAATTCTTTATTGTTGTAAGTATTACATATGTCTCCTTTTTTTTCTCCCATTGACCCCCCTCCAGCCCGCCCCAGGCCCTCACCGCCCCATACATGCATGGCCTCATCTGTGTCCATGGGCCATGCATTATGCATACAAGGTCCTCCCCTGCCTTTCCTCTGAGATTCCGCACTCTGTTCCATGCTTCCTTGTCCCTGCATCCACTCCGTTCATCAGTTTATTTTGTTACTTAGATTCCACATATGAGTGCGATCATGTGATACTTGTCTTTCTGTCACGGACTTAGTTCACTTAGCATGACACTCTCCAGGTCCCTCCATGCTGTCTCCAAGGGTAAGAGAGTCTTCTCTTTACTGTGCAGCACAGAAGTTTTGAGTTTTGAGTTTTCTGTAGTATTTTAATGGCTTGATTGAATTGTTTTCAAGTCCTATTCTGATTCATTGAGATCTCATTTCTAGATTTAAAAAAAGGAAGTTTTTGTTTTTGTGTTGGTATAGTTCAGTCATAGGCTTCTTAGATGTGCTTATATGTATTTGGCCAGAGTTTTCGCCCTAAAGAATTCTTCCCTTTCAACAAGGTGTTTTGAAGTTTTATGAGAAAAATAATTTGGTGCAAGCGTTTCCTTGCTGCTCCATTGCCTAAACCAGTGGTTCTCTCCTGGATGACTCTCTACCCCAGGAGAACATTTGGCAGTGTCTGGGGGCATCTTTGATTGTCCCAGTTGGGCGGGAGGTGCTACAAGGCACCTGGTGGGCAGAGGACAGGGATGCTGTTAAACAATGCACAGAACAGCTTCCAGGAACAAAGAATTATCTGGCCCAAAATGTCAGTAGTTGGGAAACTCTGGCCTAACTAGGGAGGTCCCAAAATTTGGGATTTTGAAGGATTTTTCAGCTCATGTCTTGATAATCAGATAAAGGCTGCTAATCCAATTAAAGGTGGATTGCCCCGGCCAGTGTGGCTGGGTTGGTTGGGCATGGTTCCGTGCAAGGAAAGGTTGCTGTTGGATTCCCGATCAGGGCACGTGCCTGGAGGTTGTGGGTTCGATCCCCAGTAGGGGGCGTACAGAGGCAGCCAATTGATGTTTCTCTCTTACGTGGATGTTTTTGTCTCTCCCTCTCCCTTCCTCTCTCTCTAGAAATCAAAAAACGATTCATAAATAAATGGCGGATCTGTGCGGAGGAAATCCCTGTGGGCAGATAGATGGTGACAGAATTTGCAGGTTAAATCAGGGAACATTCTGCCCAATTTTCAGTGCTGCCAATTTATATGTAAATTATAGTTACGATAATGGAAACAATTTGAAGGGGAAATACCAGTGGAACAGAAGTAGATTATTCTATACCCCCGGGCCACACTGAGACACACACATACACATCCTGGCAAATAAATCAACTGGGCTGATTAAGATAGATGCCGAAATGGTGGTCTCCTCAGAGAATGCGACCATGCGCTTATAAGATAAATTTAATAACAGTGATTCTCTAGTGATTGGCAGGCATCAGGCTGCTCCTATAATTCATGGAACTGGCTTTGTCTCCCAAGCAAGACTTCCCTTCAGCAGCGTGGCATGACTGAGCGTTTAGACTGGATGCGACTGCCGAGGTTTAAGTCTCCGCTCCCATCATTCGCTTGTGTGACCTTAGACAAATTATTTAGCTCTTTTATGAATCAGTTTTTTTTCTTCCTTTATTGATTAAGGTATTATATATGTGTCCTTATCCCCCCATTACATGCCCCCCCCACTCATGCCCTCACCCCCCTGGTGTCTGCGTCCATTGGTTAGGCCTATATGCATACATACAAGTCCTTTGGTTGATCTCGCCCCCTTAACCCCACCCTCCCCTACTTTCCCTCTGAGATTGACCATCTGATCGATGCTTCTCTGTCTCTGAATCTGTTTTTGTTCATCAGTTTGTGTTGTTCATTGTATTCCACAAATGAGTGAGATCATGTGATAGTTATCTTTCTCAGACTGGCTTATTTCGCTTAGCATAATGCTCTCCAGGTCCATCCATGCTGTTGCAAATGGTAGGAGTTCTTTCCTATTTACCGCAGCATAGTATTCCATTGTGATGTACCACAGTTTTTTAAAAAATATATTTTATTGATTTTTTTACAGAGAGGAAGGGAGAGGGATAGAGAGTTAGAAACATCGATGAGAGAGAAACATCGGTCAGCTGCCTCCTACACACCTCCTACTGGAAATGTGCCCGCAACCAAGGTACATGCCCTTGACCGGAATTGAACCTGGGACCTTTCAGTCCACAGGCCGACGCTCTATCCACTGAGCCAAACTGGTTAGGGCTGTACCACAGTTTTTTAATCCACTCGTCTGTAGTCCTAGAAGTGGGATCACTGGGTCAAATGGAAGTTCCATTTTTAGTTTTGTGAGGAAACTCCACACTCTTCTCCACAGTGGCTGCACCAGTCTGCATTCCCACCAGCAGTGCACGAGGGTTCCTTTTTCTCCACATCCTCGCCAGCACTTGTCGTTTGTTAATTTGTTGATGATAGCCATTCTGACAGGTGTGAGATGGTACCTCATTGTCGTTTTGATTTGCATCTCTCGGATGATTAGTGACTTTGAGCATGTTTTCATATGTCTCTTGGCCTTCCTATGTCCTCTTTTGAAAAGTATCTATTTAGGTCCGTTGCCCATTTTTTGATTGGGTTGTTTATCTTCCTTTCGTTAAGTTGTATGAGTTCCCTGTAAATGTTGGAGATTAAACCCTTATCGGAGATAACATTGGCAAATATGTTCTCCCATGCAGTGGACTTTCTTGTTGCTTTGTTGATGGTTTCTTTTGCTGTGCAGAAGCTTTTTATTTTGATGTAGTCCCTTTGGTTTATTTTCTCTTCAGTTCCCATCACCCTAGCTGTACCAGTGAAGATATTGCTTCGGTATATGTCTGAGATTTTGCTGCCTGTGGATTCCTCTAAGATTTTTATGGTTTTCCATCTTACATTTAAGTCCTTTATTCATTTTGAGTTTATTTTTGTGTATGGTGTAAGTTGGTGGTCTTGTTTCATTTTTTTGCATGTATCTGACCAATTTTCCCAACACCATTTATTGAAGAGACTGTCTTGACTCCATTGTATGTTCTTGCCTCCTTTATCAAATATTAATTGAGCATAGTGGTTCGGGTCGATTTCTGGGTTCTCTATTCTATTCCATTGGTCTATATGTCTGTTCTTGTGCCAGTAGCAGGCAGTTTTGAGAACGGTGGCTTTGTAATACAGCTTGAGACCTGGTATTGAGATCCCTCGTACTCTGTTCTTCTTTCTCAGGATCGCTGCAGCTATTTATGAATCAGTTTTTTCATAAATAAAATAAGGCTGCAATCGTGTCTGTTGTGGGGATGAGAAGAAGTACTATATTTGGAGCACGTGAAGCAGGGCCTGACGCACGGTGCTGTGGGAGCGTTGGCCGTTAATGTGCCTGTTTCTCCCTGTGCCTCCTCCAGCTCATGGCTATGGACAGTGCTATCACCCTGTGGCAGTTCCTCCTTCAGCTCCTGCAGGAGCCGCAGAACAAGCACATGATCTGCTGGACCTCCAACAACGGGGAGTTCAAGCTTCTGCAGGCGGAGGAGGTGGCTCGGCTCTGGGGGATTCGCAAGAACAAGCCTAACATGAACTACGACAAGCTCAGCCGAGCCCTCAGATACTATTATGTGAAGGTAATGCCCGTCCGCCCGAAAACAAGAAGCGTCCCTTCTCTTCTGTTCAGGGTATAGGTACTAAGATGCTGCTTTATTTATTTAATTTTTAAAATCTCTCTCTATAAAAGCCTAAGCGACTGTTACGACGGGGTGACCGGTCGCTATGACGCACATTGACCACCAGGGGGCAGATGCTCAATGCAGGAGCTGCCCCCAGCCCACAGGCCCCAATCGCTGATGGGGCCTACCAGCCAACCTCCTGGTCCCTGCCCCCGGTCGGCAGGCCCCGATTGCCTGATCGAGGCTGGGCCCTCGGGCTGGGATGTGGAACCGGGGGTGGGCGGTGGCAGATGTGAGTGGCAAAGGAAGGATGGGGTGGGGGGAGGGGGAACCATGCGGTGGTGGTGCGTGGGTGGCGAGGGAAGGAGGTGGCGAGGGAAGGAGGCGGCGGGGAGGTGGGGAACTTGATGGGCCCTGATGGCTGGCCAGGCCTAGGGACCCCACCTGTGCATGAATTTCGTGCACCAGGCCTCTAGTTGAGATATAATTGAAATATGTTAGTTTCAGGTTTACAACATAATGATTTGATACTTGTTTCCATTGCGAAATGATCACTGTCCCGGTTTATTTTAATCCCATTTATTTTATAACTTGAGCAGTTTGGAATTAGGACGGAGGCTGGAAATGTTCCAGTTGCTTTCTGCAAACTGTTATTCAGTGCCCCACCCCCACGGCACCTATCTTCTTCCCAACAGTTGTCTTTAAAGGAAAAGTAAGGATAGGGTTGAAATAAGGAAAAGGAAGTCTCAGATTCTTGAGGACAAATATTATTGTGTATATCATGATTTACTTTTAAAATTGTCATAGATACTTGTTTCCTAGCTTTGCTTAGTTTTTACTTTTCAATTTAATCCAGAGAACACAACGCATGCCTGTTTACCCACAGAATTGATTTCTTAGTTAAAATTTTTAAATTTCTCATTTTGAATACACTTTGGGCCCTGCAGTAAAATAAATGGCTCAGATGGATAGAACTGGAATGAGAAGCTGAGATCTTAATTTCTTTCACCTTCAAGTGGTTGGTCTTAATCTGCTTTGCTATCTGAGACACACATAAAAGCAACAACTGGAATTTTTGAAGGAAGTGGGAACCTTAGTAGAAGTGATGTTTTCAATTCCTTTTTGCTTACTCAGCATGTGGATGGCTTGTACCTTTGGACTTATTTTAGATTGTGTGTAGGTCAGCGATTTTTGACGACACAGATAATTGGTTGAGAGTGTTGAGCAATCAGAATCTTTCAGCTTTTACGTAATGTATCAGTTCAGTTGTTAATACAACATGTAAATGTTCTTAACTTATGCTCCACAACAGCAGGCACTGTGTTGAGTATGCCTGGATGACTTAAGGTGATGTTAGATCAGTGGTCGGCAAACTCATTAATCAACAGTACGACGATTGAAATTTCTTTTGAGAGCCAAATTTTTTAAACTTAAACTATATAGGTAGGTACATTGTTATTAACTTAATTAGGGTACTCCTAAAGCTTAGGAAGAGCCACACTCAAGGGGCCAAAGAGCCACGTGTGGCTCGAGAGCCGCAGTTTGCCGACCACGGTGTTAGATGAATTGGAAGCTTGAAGTAAGCTGCTTGTCACACAGGACACCGTTAGGTCAGTTTTTACAGGAGCTACTCGAGATGAGACTATAAGAAAGTATAAGAACACTTGTTTTATTTACCTACAGAATATCATAAAAAAAGTGAACGGTCAGAAGTTTGTGTACAAGTTCGTCTCTTACCCGGAGATTCTGAGCATGGATCCGATGAAGGTGGGCAGGGTTGAGGGAGACTGTGAGGCCCTGAGCGGCGGTGAGGGCGGCGGCGGCTCCAGAGACGCGGAGAGCGGAGGGAAGGAGCGGCCCCCGCAGCCCGGTGCCAAGGCCTCGAGCCGCAACGACTACATACACTCCGGCTTGTACTCTTCGTTCACCCTCAACTCTCTGAACTCCTCCAAGAGGAAGCTCCTTAAGTCTATAAAGATTGAGAATCCGGCTGAGAAACTGGCAGAGAAGAAACCTCAGGAGCCGGCACCATCCGTCATTAAGTTTGTAACCACGCCTTCCAAAAAGCCACCGGTGGAACCTGTGGCTGCCACCGGTTCAACCGGCGACAGTATCTCCCCGTCTTCGGAAGACACTCTCCAAGCGCTGGAGACGCTGGCTTCCCCCAAGCTGCCTTCCCTGGAAGCCCCGGCCTCGGCCTGCAGTGTCGCCGCCGCGTTTCCCAGCACCCCTGTCCCGTCCCCTTCCTTCCAGGAGCCGCCCAGGACACCCTCCCCGCCGCTCAGCTCCAACCCGGACATCGACACGGACATCGACTCTGTGGGGCTGCCAGAGAGCTTGGCACTGGAGCCCAAGGACCAGGACTCGGCCTTGCCGGGGAAGGACAAAGCCAACGGCTCATCCAGATCGAAGAAGCCCAAGGGGCTGGAGCTGGCCCCCATCCTCCTGATCACGGGCAGCGACCCCAGCCCCCTGGGGATCCTGAGCCCCTCGCTCCCCACAGCGTCTCTCACGCCAGCACTGTTCTCACAGGTAGCTAGCGCTTTCTTTCTCTCTAGAGCCACCGTTGTTTGCATGTACTCGCCTTCCCGAACAAATCCAGATTTATCACCTCAAGTGTTCATTCTGTGTTCATAGGTTTTTAAATGACCCCATGAAAGTAACCCCCAGTCCCTTAGCTCAGTTAGGATCGCCAACACAGAAGGTTTGGAGCACTGTGTTCAATAATTCATTGTTCTACAACTAAAGAAATATTTTGGTTTTCCACTTCCTTCTATAGAAAATAAGCATATTTTCTCTCTCTCCTCTCTCTCTCTCTCTCTCTCTCATATAAATCTTATTAAAAACAAACAAACAGGGATAATCTCAACTTGCTTAAGTGTAACATTTAAATGGATGGCTCACTCACAGACCTTCTCATTATTGAGGAAAAACTACGTGTGTGACTCAGTGACCCGTTATTTTTCCATCCCTGAATTCAGATCGGTTTTTCTGTTTGAGAAAGACCCTACAAAAGATAGGTTAGAAAATATTTTGACCTTTATCTTTCTTAAGTTGTAAAAAATAATTTCTGAGTGTTTCCCCGTGATGAAATTTCAGACTCGGAGAGATTTATGGCGAATAGGACAGTATTTGGGTTCAGGGCTATTGTTGTATTGTTACCAGGATGGAGCAGAACCCTGACGTGCCCCTCAGTGAACGCTGTGCTTTGTGTGTTTGCAGACGCCCATCTTACTGACTCCCAGCCCCTTGCTCTCCAGCATCCACTTCTGGAGCACCCTCAGCCCCGTCGCTCCCCTCAGCCCGGCCAGACTGCAAGGTGCTAACACGCTTTTCCAGGTAAATGGCGGGAAGCCCGTCTCTCGTCAGGGGCCATGGTAAATGAAGAGAGAGGCAGACACACAGGACCCCCCTCTTCGGTTGAAGCGTTATAAAACTTCTATTTAAGAAGTCCTCTTTAGTTTTGGTTTTGAATTTCTAAGTGTTCATTTCCTAGCCAGCAAACAGTTCAGATAAATATTCACAGGAAAGTTTCCTTTTCATCGTTGACCATTTACATGCACTGGAGTTAGACCAAGAACTGTTCAACACTGGAGTAGATTTTGAGACCACCCAGTTTTTTGTCATTTTTAAACTGTAGAAATCCTCTTTTATTAGGAAAAATATGTATGCACATATATATTCATACACACACACATATACATATGTGGAGGGGGTTTCTGGACATATGTTTCCCCTTTTAACTGAGGATGAAAGAAATCGAGGAAACTCTTGAGAATAGTATATTAAATACTCCATTTCCCCCTCAGAATATATATTTATCAACATTTTAAATACATGTTTTCAAATGACTATTGTATTATCTCTTAAGCAGGATCTTAGGAAACGTCTCACAGCTTTTAATGGTTATTTTGCCCAGAACATCTAGACCTTATAACTGGTAGGCTTTCTTACGGTTGATTCATTTACTATTGGGGCACTCCCTGGAGGATTGTCTTATGTTTCTGTGATCTAACTCTTCACTAGTTCTTTTGAAAATGAAATGTTAAAGAAGAAAATAAGTTAAAAACACTCCTACTTCTGGATTTTTTGACAAAAAGTTCTAAATTATTGAGTAGAAAACGTTGAGAATCTTCCTTGTTTCATTTTTCTTTGCTTCTCACAAACTGGTGATTGCGTAACAGAGGGATCTGAGACCTTAACCAAAGTCATGCTCAGGTAGCTTCGGCCTAGAATCTCCCTCTAGAATTGGCCTCAGAACGTATGTTGAGAATCTTCCTTGTTTCATTTTTCTTTGCCTCTCGAAAACCGGTGATTGCGTTATAGAGGGATCTTAAGCAAAGTCATGCTCGGGTAGCTTTGGCCTAGAATCTCCCTCTAGAATTGGCCTCAGAACGTATGATGGGGAACCCTTTTCTGCGATGAGCACCCTATAGCTATTTGCACCAGTTACAAATAGAGTTAACCGGTGGGTGTCTCTTTCTGGACCTCTCTTTGACAGTCTGCGATTTGCTTTGTAAGTGAATATACTCTGTAGGGTTATTTACCGACCTTTCTAAAACCTTCAACTGAAGGTAAATGCACTCCTGTGCACCTTAGGATATGAGGAAAGGTGTAGGTTTGTGCTTTGCATTCCATCAGGGCAAGCTGGAGAGTATTAATATTGAACATTCTTTTCTTTTTATTTATTTTTAATTATTATTGATTTCAGAGAGGAAGGGAGAGAGAGAGAGAAACATCAATGATGAAAGAGGATCATTGATCAACTGCCTCCTGCATGCCCCACACTGGGGATCAAGCCTGCAACCCGGGCCTGTGCCCTGACCAGAACCGAACCGCCACCTCCTGGTTCATAGGTCGACGCTCAACCACTGAGCCATGCCAGCTGGGCAACATTCTTTTCTTTAAAGTTTTGTCATGACATCATATTCTTTCATCATAAACAGTTACTGCCTTTGTCCTGTGAGCCACCGCTGGTGGCTGTCATGTTCTGGCTCAGGAAACATAGAAGGGACAGAAAGTGAACGTTCGGTTGAGTCCAAGGATGATAATGTGTTTTCTTTTCTTTCTCAGTTTCCTTCTGTTCTGAACAGTCATGGGCCGTTCACTCTGTCTGGCCTGGATGGACCTTCCACCCCCGGCCCCTTTTCCCCAGATCTGCAGAAGACATAACCGATGCACTTGCAGAAAGAGAACCAAGGAACAAAGGAACAGAGGGACACTCCGCATGACCGCCTTCGAAGTGAGTGATGGATGGTTCCACGTGCTGGTAATAGATGATCGTGACTTTTGCTATTCCCATCGAAATGCCTTGTTAGGATTCCCTTCCAGGAAGACTTACGTTGGACTGTGCTTGAAAATGCCTTAATTGGAGTCTGAACTCCACCTCCCTCTTTTTCTCTTATTTTTCTAACAAATACTTGAGCTTTGTGTTAAGGACATTTTTGGTGGGGTTTAGCAGCTAGCTATGTTTTGCAAGAGCAGCTAAGAACAAAGTTATTCCTTCTGCCTTATTGGGACCCTTTGGTCAGAAAAAAAAAATTCCGCTTTGAGCATATTATTTAAAGTAATACGAGTTAAGTGAAATTGGCCATATCTCTAAGAGTAAGTGTGCTTTGTTGGATAACGAGAAGTGAGCTGTGCATAAGCAGGAGAGGAAAAAGAGTGATTTCTGTTCACTCGGAGGAAGACTGGAGCAGTGCTCTGGGGGTGGTTCTGTCTATGTTGCTGTGTAGTCTAACCTATGAAAAGCAACTCTGCAAAGATGCATCCTACTTACATTTGTTTAGGAGGGTCTCTCGGCCATACATACGTGTGATCTTGTCCTGTCTACAGAGCATGGAGCTAGTCCATTTTAACGGAGGGAGATTTTTAAACCTGGAGTGAGAATAGGGGACCCCATCTCTCGCACAGAAAAGCGGGCTGCTCGCTGGGTGTTATAGTTCCACATCCGTGGGCGACAGCGTGGTAAATGACCGCTTCTAGGAGAATAAGCCCGGGCTTTGAAATTTAGAGGCATCCCTGAGTAAAAGATCCAGTTGAAGAACTTGAAACAACGTGTGGCTTTTCCCAGTTAGAGGATACATCCCGGCATGAAGGACCCTTTCTCTTTCCTGTTCATTGTACCTCATTTTCCACTGTATGTTGCTCTTCTTTCAAATGTAAGGTTGGGAGAGGCCGTGATAGTTTTGAGGATGCAATTAGGAAGATGAAAAGCCTCCAGATCTGTAGTGAGGTAAAGGTGTGCTGATGTCTTTGCATGTTTCTTTTTAAATTAGGGAGGAGCAGAATTCCTTTGGGAATTCTCATGCATAGGAATTAGATGGTTCCTATTAGTAGTGAAAAATGTGGGCCCTACAGTACCCACCAGTCTCTACAGTACCAAATTCATAAAATACTACTTTATGGTCATCAATGCCAGCTTTGTTGATCCCCCAAACTTGAATCGATACCAATGTCTCAGTGGAATCTTTTGGAAATCTTGGCTTTAAAGTCCAGGATTAGATAGTATAGGCGGC
>NW_005371683.1:1581038-1584788 GCF_000412655.1 Myotis brandtii
CCATTAAACTAGTCTTTTAACCCTAGAAAAGTTCCTATAGTTCAATCACAGGAACTAAATGGAATGAGGGAATAAGGAATTGAGGGCTCAAAGGGACCCTGATACAAACCAGCACCTTCCAGGTGTGCAGTCTGTAAGTGTGTTTCCACCCAGGGAGGAGCAGCGCTCGTGTAAGACGGCTGTGCTAGTGCAGTGGTAGCGGAGGGACAGTGTTCAGGGAGCTGCCTTTGCTTTCGGAGCGTTGGAGACCCATTCCTGCTTCCTCGGTGGTCTCAGCCGAAAGGCCTGTTCCCGAGACGTGCAATAGCAGTGTGGAGAGGTCGTGCTGTTCAGTAGCGATGCAGACAGACTTCCCGGACTCCCCCCATATTGAATGGTTTAGTCCGCATGCCTGCTTGAAAGTGGCCCTCTCAGCAGCACTTTGGAATAGTTTCATTAGGTGGCTTAACATTTTGTACATTAAATAAGTAAATACTGATGGGTTGACTGAATTAGATATTTAAAATTGTGAAAGCACGAAAAATACCTTTTGGAATTAAAGGAGAAAAGCCATTGGTTTGTTTTCCCAGACGCTCTCTTTCATAATTAACTGTTTCAGCACAGGGGTGCCTGGGAAGCGAGGACACCATTGGAACTGAGTCAGAGCAACTTCCTAGGAACGAGTGTTGGTGGATCCTCGGTCCGTAAACCTGCCCCGGAGGCCTCTGCGTGGTGTGGGCCTCTAGGAGGCTGATGGTGACCCGCTTCCTCTTTGAGATCAGTTAATCTGGGGAAGCTTTTGTGTGTGTGTGTGTGTCCTTTTTTAAATGAAAGTTTACAACCTTAGCTCAAGTGTCTGAGACAGACCGTTCTGTTTGTAAACTACCTCCTCCCTGGAGAAGTCTCAGATCCATATTTTTTTGGACATCCACGGAGTTCTTAGCATCCACGGGTGACGTACCACTTCGGACCAGTACACTGGGGAGACTTCCGTTTGGTAGCCGTCGCTGGTATCCATCACCAGCCACTCAGCCAGGATGAGTGTTGGTGGGCGAAGGCAGCCTAAGTTGGGACCGGGGAGCAGGTTGCATGAGTCTTTGAGACATCTGCTGCGATTATCTTAGCTCTCCGTCTGCTCTGGTCCATATCTACTCAGTTGTTTGCTGGAAACTGTTTAACTGCCAGGCTCTCTGGAGGGGAAAAGAAGCCCTGACGTGTAGCATTTGCCGATTCCCATGTGAGATTTCCTCCCTGTAGGGCTGATTTTAGCTACCACCTTGGAGCTGAGAGGGGACGCGCACAGCCGCACCCTCAGCCAGCAGCCCGCTGCCTTCATTCCGCCCTGGGGTGGTGGATTTTCACATAGTTTCTAAAACATTCTTTTTTTCATATGCTGATTTTTAAAAATACAAAATTAAAACCACATGTCTGACTTCAGTAATCTTTTTTTTTATGGTTTGTCACTGCTTTTGTGATGTTAGATTCCTCATGGAATATTTTGTGTGTTCAAACAAAGGTGGAAACTGCCATTGATTTTTTAAAAAATTTATACGTAATGAGAATCCAGAAACCCTCTAAAGGTCAACCTTCAGCTTCTTAGAGTTAAAATATAGGTTGAATTTTTCTTCTTATTTTTATGGTTAAAAAATAAGTTTAATTCTTTTTCTTTAAATGTTGATGGGAAAAGTAAGCTCATGAGCCTATACTACATAGTAAAAGGGTCTGGAATATATATATATATATATATATACACACACACACACACACACACACACACACACACACACACACATATTTTAATTGATTTCCAAGAGGGAGGGAAAGGGAGAGAGAGATAGAAACATCAATGATGAGAGAGAATGATTGATCGGCTGCCTCCTGCACGCCTCCCACTGGGGATCGAGCCTGCAACCCAGGCATGTGCCCTTGACTGGAATTGAACCCAGGACCCTTCACTCTGCAGGCCGAAACTCTATCCACCGAGCCAAACCAGCTAGGGCTGGATTTTATTTTTTTAACTGGAAGAATTTCTTAAAGATTTATGTACTATGTTAGAGATAAAAAAAAGGCAGAACTATTTATCTGATACAGTTTCTAGCTTCTCCATATTATGTGTCACTTAAGCTGTCTGTTGCTAGTATTACTTCAGCTCCCTTCACATCTGTCAGTGTATCATGTCCTCTAGTGACATTGTTTCATCCTGACCTCAGAATTTGTGTTATGTTTCTAAAGTTCTAAAAGGCAGTTCTCTGTGTTTCTAGTGAATTTTAAGCACCTTAGAGACACTCATTGGCATTTCAGCAAAGCAGTCTCCAACCTTTTTGACCAGACACCTTGATCAGTTAAAGTTTTTGAACACCAATTCCCTCTTGCAAATTCGTACCTGTTAAGTTATATACTGCTATACTGAAGTAATATGTACATAAGACATACACAAAAATAGAAATAGGATGGCATAAAAAGTAAGTCTTGAGGCCCTGGTGGGTGGCTCAGTTGGTTGTAAGTTCGTCCTGCACACCAAAAGATGGCAGGTTCGATTCCCTGTCAGGGCCCATACTTAGGTTGTGGGTTCGATCTCTGGTTGGGCGAGTACAGAGGCAACCAGTTGACGTTTCTCTCACATCGATGTTTCTCTTTCTCTCCCCCTTCCTCTCTCTAAAGGAAAAAAAAAGTAAGTCTTGAGTAGAAGTTCTGTTTTTTGCTGCACCGGTGGCTTGTCTGGCCACACGCACTCTAAGGACCACTGACTCAGGATATTGCTTCTCAGTTTAATGTTGAAAAAAACCAACCAACCGTGGATGCTTTTGTTGGATGTATAGAGAAATCCTTTACATGTCTGATCTGATTTTCATGTAAAATCTCTCGTGGAGATTTGGAATTTTTCAGGAGAGCTTGTCATCAACTTTCTGAAATTTCATATTCATCCTTTTTCATAAGTCACCAAGTAACCCATTACCAAATGGTTTCCAGAGCTTCATGAAAATTGTTTTGGACAGGCTATTGCCTCTTTTTCCTTCATAGTAGGTGTAACTCTGTAATGTGCTTTTATTTTACTAGTCTGCTCACAAACTTCTCTGGCCTTATTAGTATTATATTTTACCAATAAATTCAGAATTATTTTAAGTTGCTTTATGTTAAAATACTTTTCTTGATGGGTCTGTTCTGTGTGTCACTTCATTTATTTTACTTATCCATGCCAGAAAGCTAGGCCTGCACTGAGGCACCATTCTTAGGTGTGTAAACAGGTGTGGAGACAAAGCAGGTCTCTGAGCAGAAACCTGGAGCTCTGAAGAATTAAAAGTTAAAAGACGCATGATATATGCAGTCTTTTATCTGAGGGTGTGAGAATATATCGTTTCTAAAAAGGAATCAAGAAGCTAATTAGTCCATAGTAGTGAAGTGGAGGTAAACCATAGTTGTGTTTTTTTAGCAGGTACTCTGACCAGAAAATGGGTTCTATGGAAAGTATTTTGTTACCTTCTCGATTTGGAGCAAGTAAATGTTTTGTTACTGTTTTTAATGCTGCAGGCATAGCCTGCAACAAGGTGCTCTGTTATTCCTCTTAGGTCAGAATTCTGCTTTCCGAAGCCAATGTTTTAATCTTAGGATCTGGAAATCTTGTGGGTGGTAGTGTATTAAGCAAGAAAAGAAGGCGGTTTGATTTCATTTCTCATACTTGGTGGAACCTGTTATATATAAAAATCAAGTTTTGACCTGTAAGCAGAGCAGATCTGAAAGGTGAGTTGTTTATGTAGTATAAATATTTTACTT
>NW_005371683.1:1585015-1605007 GCF_000412655.1 Myotis brandtii
ATCGATCGCCATAGATTGACAGCCTGTCAGAATATAGCAGTTTCTCGATGCAGCCATTCATGCTTCGCCATTATGAAAGCTGGAATCCAGAGTGGTCTGTGGACAGGGAAATGTTGGCTTTAAGCTTTCTTTAGAAACCAGAAAACTCAAGTTGTCGTTAACATCATTTAAAATGAAACCTTTAACAAGAAAATTCATGAGGAATACAATCAAACATAGTAAATCGCTTGAACATTAGTCTTTTGAGTATAATATACATCAGGAAGTTTTATGAGGTTTAAAGTTTTATTTTTAAATATTTAATTGATACTAGAGCATTTCTTCCCAAGCATTCTTGATTTATTGACTGAGTGTGTGTGTGTGAGATGTATTGACTCTGTGTGTGTGAGAATCTGTTTTTCAGAGGAACCATTTATTATTCATCCTCTAGGATGGCTCCTGGGCTATTTTATACTAAAACTTAAAAAAAATTGGCGCACTTTGCAGTTGCCACTTTTTAAAAATCAATGCTTTGCACATTTCAGGTTTTTAAAATGCGTAGGCTCATAGGCCTTAAAGACTAATTGCTTGCCAATATTTTAGAACTACAGCGCCGTATGTGACATATGTTAAAGTCATCTTAATCTGTTCTCTAATTTCATGTATTATTGAGCAAATAAGGATGTCCTGTCTTAAAATTTCTACATTTACTTTTGCTTTTGTGTAAAACCCTTATTACATTGGGTTCTAAGTTTCTCAGAGGAGAGGATTATGCTATAATATTTCTGAAGTACCGATTTGCCCGTGGATTGATATAATAGTGGAGGAATTCTGACATTGTATTTAGCTTCATTTAACCTCTTAAACTGTACGTCATAAGTATTAGAAACCTCAGAGTATCTTGGGCTGAATGTTCTCAGCTTTGCCTTGTTTTCCATCTCATATGGGCCCATGCTGGTTCTTGTCCCCTCTGAGGATTATGAGCTGGGCTAGGACAGGCCTGGGGTCTTCTGGATGGGGTGGGGTGTCCTGTGGCTGCGCCAGAGTTCTAGCCAATGCCATCATTACAGTGTGCCTGGAGTTCAGGGGTGGGAATGCCAAATATTGGTATCAATTCACGTGGCACTTTTTTGGGCACCATTATTAGCACTGTTTTGTTTTTAATAACTGGAAACACTTAATGATTATTTTGTTAGTCTAATTCCAAGTAATGGATGTTAAGAGTCAGGGAATTAAAGTTTATTTCTCATTTATGTTTTCTGGAACTTAAGACTGTTTGGAGAAGGGGTGAATGGATTACCATTCTTCTAGGCTCTGTAGGCATGCTCTTTGGCCTAGGATGTTTTAAATAACTTACAAGCTTTTAATATTCTGCTTGGTAGAAATGTATGGCTTTTGATGATTTGCAATTGGTAGATTATATTCAACTTTGTAAACTATTCAGTTTTAAGTTTCTTTTCTGTTTAATCATGGTTGTTTACTGTCTGTTATTTAGGGGATGCAGTTCCGTTTAAGACATTTCATATTTTTTGTTTTTGAGGGCTGTATATTATATTCATTGCTTATGTGGTGAAGTAGCATATTTGATGAACGTCCCTGCTCCGTATCAGTGAAACTAAGATGCAGATAGAAATCAATACAATTAATGTTTTATTGCTTAAGGCCTGTTTATTCCGTTTGGCCATTCAATTGTCTCTAATTATAGTCATATCTAGTCATATCTGTTTCTTCACTTTTGTCTTCTGGCAGTTTCGTTTATCTTTGTGGGTAGGGAAGGTTATATATGAAACTCAATCCAGTCATTTTGCTACCAGTTAGCTTTGGTTTGAGGCAATAAAATGTTACTAAAATTAGTTTTTTTAAAATTATGCCCTTTAGTCTCCCAGTAATCAAGTTGGCTAAAAATAAAGTGTTTAACTTTGTATTTTGAAGAACAAACAATTTTTAAATGAGCTCTACTGGATTTTCAGTGTTGCCATCACTTGAGAATTAAATGGTGTTAAATAATAAACTTTTAACTTCCATTCACCCAATCTATAATTCAGAAGGAAAACCTGTTATGGCATTAACACAGAAGAGATGTGTTTTTCTATGTCAGTGTCTTAGTTTTAGGATATGTGGTAATAAGAACTTGTCAGGGTGCTTTCCTTAAACCTGGATCAACTCAACTGAGACGACCGTTACTTCATTCGTTACTTACCCCCTTGTTTATTTTCTTGAAATCTGTCCCTCATAATACCCAGCATCCACCACTCTTGTATAAATAGAATACTTATCTATAAAGTGCAAGTGTCATTAGGAACTTGTTTTAATTTCGGTGTAATTTATATTAGGGAGACTTTCAAAGTATTAAATCTTTTTCCTTAAAAAAAAAGGGGGCAATTAAAATGATGGCAACTGCTAACATTTATTAAAATCTTTAGTTTTGATGTGAGTGAGAGAAACTGCCCTCTCCCCAGCTAACCTGTGGGAAACAAAGGATGTTGTTTTGAGTCTTGAGTTGTATTTATTTATGACGGAGAAACAGGACCCCAAGTTTAGGTGGGTGAGGGGGAGGATGCGCCAGCACTTTGAATCCACTGCTTTTCAAAGAAAAAAGGTGTGGTTGATACCCCGTGGGTCTTCAGACATTGCTCTGAATAACTAGTCAGATTATTTTTTTCTATCACTTCAAGTTCTATGCAAAAATGTTGTTAAATTCTGTAATGATGATAAGCATTTTATTAGATGACATTGAAAAACTATTTTATATAAGGACAGGCACTTGCTTTGTATAATGAAATGGCTAACTGGCTTTAAGCACTGTATCAAATTTACTAAAGCCCAAAATTATATAGATACGTTAATAGATACATGTGCAACTAGATATGGACAACTGTATTTTTTTAAGTAAATATTTTTAACAAAATGGCTTTCTGAATTGATTATTCGTTTCCCTCCTCTCACATCTATGTCCTAGACACCATCTCCTATGCAGTTTATTGCAATTGTAACCTTGCCTGTGTCCACAAGTTTATTTTTGCCCCTCACCTGCTCACAACTCTCCTAATAACTCACGTAACTAAAAAAAAAAAAAAAAAAAAAAAAAATCTATACGCCTAACACGGCTTCTATGATCTGGCCCTCGCTTCCACTCTCACTTCCTGCCCCTCTTCTCCTCCCTCGTGCATGGAGCACACGGCCTCTCGCCAGCCCTCACCGTGCAAGCACATGCAGCCTCAGGCCCTGGCACTTGTGTCCCCTGCCTGGTGCAGTCTCTCCCGGCTACTTGGATGGCTTGCTCCTGTCCATCACTCAGGTTTCTGCACAAACGGCACCTCCTTAGAAAGGCCTTCCAGACCATCGCGTGACATTCCCTCTCCCACCCCTTTCCCTACTTTACTCTTCTCTGTGGCCCTCCGTTATCACGCATCCTGTGGCACGTTATCTCTGTTCACCGTCTGTATGTCTTCAGCTGCAGCGTAATCTCTGGGAGGCAGGGACTGGCATCTCATTTTCTGCTCTATCTTTGCACATAGATCAGTGCCTTGAGCATAGTAGGTGCTCAACAAATCCTTTTGAATGAATAAGTGAATTCTCTCCAGCACCTGTCACGATACCTCCCGTTAGTGAACCTGGCGCACTGATGCTGGGTCCCGTCCCCGCGTCTAGTAGCAGAAGGAAATCCGGAAATGGCAAGTCCACAGCAGCCTGGAACCTCCGAACTCTTAAAAAGAAGATCAGAAAACTGAGTGTGCAGCCTGGTATCAACACCCACCCGCCTCTCCTTATCCAGATTGTGTGTAAGAGGGAGTCGTGGTTCTCAGGCCCGTGTGGTAAGATCTTGTTTCTTCTAAAACATTAGCCATGTGAACTCACACTACGATAAAGACCTGTCTCTGGGGGAACATTTGGTCATTTGTTTCTGGGGTTATATAAAAGGATCAATTGCCCTTGATAATAGATAACACACTTATTCCATTTAAAATGTTTTATTTTAGAAAAGGCAGTCTTAAATTTGTTTCAATCTCGTTTTCTATAGTCACAAATTAATCTTGGTCATCGTAGATATAGCCACGGATTCTTCTTTCTAACTCTGTATAAAAAGGATGTTTTCTTGAAAAAAGCCACAAGAAAAATACAGCTGTTTGCTTTTTGCCCCGGTTAGTCACTCCCTACCGTTAGGTTACACATTTAGGTTTGGCTGGCATGGAATACTTTTAAGTGTTTACAGACATAGTTAAAACTATACCCCTAGCCCACCAGCTTCCAAAAGAATTTGGATCTGTTTGACTTACCATAAACATACAACAAACATATGAACAATTTCTAAGCTGTCAGGCATATGAATAATTACACACATTCACCAAATTTTTTCAGAATTCCTTTGAGGTAGGGTAATTCCTTCTAGAAATGTCACTTTACAGATTAAAACAGCGAAGCCGGAAGAGCCTCCGTGACGTCCCTGCCCAGGGCCACAGCGAGGAGCGGAGGCCAGCGCCGTGCGGGGTCTCCGCAGGCGGATGTGAGCGCCACTCCATGCTGCTGGCTGCTCACAGCCGCGCCTACAGGCCCAGACACACCTTTTCATGTCGGGCATGCGAACCGCGTTCCTGGACAGGTTACTGAGAATCAGGATCCACTTACTTTTTATAGGTGTACACGTGTATACAGACAGAAAGAGCAGGTGAACTAAACACAGTCACTGTGACAGCCACCTCACAACTTACAGTTTCAGGGCTCACCCCTTTCCAGGTCGCCGAGCGTGTAGCGCTATGGGACTTGCTCTGGACGGGCAGGCACGGCTTTCAGGATACTGCGCAGCTTGAATTGCTCAGAAGTCCCATTTTTGTCCAAGAACTTGACATTGGTACACAGGCATACCTCATTTAATTGTGATTTGCTTTATTGTGTTGCCTTTTTTTTTTTTTTTTTTAACAAATTGAAGGCGAGAGCCTCCACCAGCAAAAAGATTGCAACTCACTTTATTGTGACACTCGCTTTATTGCGATGGTCTGGAACTGAACCCGCCATATCCCTGAGGTATGCCTGTAAAGAGTTGTTTTCTCTATAGAAGTAAAGTTTAAATTGGATGTTTTTGAGAAGTTCTTAGAGCCGTTTCTACACCTTTTATAAGCTAGTCAATGTCAGTAAAGAAAAATAGAACATCCATCTCATTCTCTCGGGCAGCTTCTGGACCAGTTCGCACTGATGACTAGCAGTGGTGCGCGGGCAGATGTTTAACACCTGCACCTCCAGGGGAGAAAAGCCAGGCTTTGTAGCCTTTGCCGATTTCTGTGGTGTAAATACTCCCACTCTGGCTGACCTCGAGTCAGCAACACCTCATCACTGAAAGTGATAGTGTTTCTACAATACAGACACGACAGTCATCAATTCCTCCAAGAGCACAGACATAGAAAAATCAGGAAGTGATGAGTTTTGAGTAGGCATTACCTTCGTCTTTAATGTAATTTAATTGTAAGTTTCTATCATTTAAATTTTAATAACGGCCGCATTTAACAGACAGCTCTCAAAATGAAATTTTAAAGATCAGCCTTTTTTTTTTTTCTTATAAACTGGTAGGAGCTAGCCCAGCATACCGCTGAATTAGTGTCCCGAAGAAAGCAAGATTCAACGTTTCCTTTTGCTGTTTTAGATCATGGATGAGCTACTGATACCAGCAGCAGGAATTTGGGGGACTCTGGACTGTGAATAAGGAAAAAGCACATAAATCCTAGGAGCATGCCACGGAGGAACGTGGGGTTGGTTCTGATTAACTTAAAGTAGATCTACATAGAACAGTGATCATCAAGCTTTATGATTTCAACCTGTATTTTCAAAATCATCTAAGAGTGATCTTCAAACCTGGGGTGTGGTCCATGCAGGAGGCGGCCAGTAGAGTGAAGTGACAGTCTCCTCCTCCTCCTCCCCAGCGGCATCCTGGGCAGCTCTGACCAAGTCCCCCCAGGGAGGAGGGAAGTCGCTGGACTAGCCGAGTAAAATCCTAATGATTTGCCCAGGGAGGACCCAGGTACCAGAACGCGATTTAATTCCTTCTACGCCAGTATTGAGTGGAGAAGACCTGACCGAGGCGCCGGGGGACCGATGGCCTCCGCTTCCGGCCAGCTTTCTTCCACGCTTTGGTCTCCACTGGTGCTCGAGAGGCCGATGTATTCGCCTGCCTCCTTCCCCCACTTCTACCTCTGGTAGCATTCGGAGCCTTCCGTCCCGCATGGTCTGTCCTGGGGAGGAACTGCAACAACAACAATAAAAACCAGGCAGCACGTCTCAGCTGCAGGCAGTGCTGGTTCTGAGAGCTTCCCCCGCCTCGCTTCTCTGCCGCCCGTGGCTCCTTAGAGAGCCAGGTGACAAGTTAGACCTACTGGTTCTGGCAACTGTTGGTGGAGGCAGTTTGTTGAGATCAGTGTCTGGGGCTTAGGGAATATGTATTTCTTTTTGTCTCCCTTGATTAGGGAATTTGTTCAATGTCACTCATTTGACATTCAGCAAACACTTCTTGAACGTGTGGCCTAAAGGGAGGCTCTGTGCTGGACTAGACGGCTGTTGGTACTGGCCACCTCACGGCACGACTGTCGTTAGAGCTGATTGGGGAACCCCCCCACCCCCCATTGCTCTTCTGGGCTTCTACACTGATTGCTCAAAGCGGGCATGTGTCCACTGCCCAGAGAGGACTGTGGCTGCCTGTCCCTCCAGACTTTGCTTTTCATGGGGATGACGAGGGCTCTACCTGGGCACCTTCCCTTAGGGCAGTGGTTCTCAACCTTCTGGCCCTTTAATTAAATACAGTTCCTCATGTTGTGACCCAACCATAAAATTATTTTCGTGGCTACTTCATAACTGTAATGTTGCTACTGTTATGAATCATAATGTAAATATCTGATATGCAGGATGGTCTTAGGCGACTCCTGTGAAAGGGTCGTTCGACCGCCAAAGGGGTTGGCGACCCACAGGTTGAGAACCGCTGCCTTAGGGCCTGGCCACATGCACGGCGGAAGCAGTTGTGGGGATGTTGAGAGCTCTGGGCGGAAAGGCCGGGAAGGGCGCAGGCAATGAAAATAGCTGTGGGACTCCCCCAGCCTGGGTTCTGCAGCAGTGAGACTGTTAGGTGTGCCTCTGTCCTGAAGGAGCTTTTCTTTGCCACTTGGCCCGAGGACTTCTTTTTGACAAAAAGATCTGGACTCGAGTCAAAATCCTAAACTGCAGAGAGAGGGCCAATTGGGCTGCTGGGCTGAGTTCCAGCCAAGGAAGGAGGCAGGCTCTGCAGCTCAGGGCCCCGCGCAGGCCGGGAGAGTCCTGGCCCGCGGTCCTGAGGCCCGTGGGATGCAGGAAGCCAAGTTCACGTCCATGCCCCTCTCCTAGTAGAGAAACCATGAGCCAGCCCCCCATTGCTCGCAGCGCAGACAATCGCCTGGCAAAGCAGGAAGAGGGGAGAGGAAGCTGTGGAAAAGTAAACATTTCCTTGCATTTTTCTTGGACCAGAACAGCCCTGGTGGCGTGCTGAGGTCCAGAGCATCTCCCACGTCCTCCCCCCTCTGTTTTCCTCCCCTTGTGCAGAAACGGCTCCTTTCCCTACCTGATGAGAGTCCAGGGTGCATCCTGTGGAAAAACAGGAGCAAGATGTAGAAGGTAAAAGCCAAGCAGGCAAAGATCACGCCACAGACCAGGAAGCTGTAGCTGCCCCGAGCCTGGAATACCTGCCAAAGGGGAAACACAGAGACAGGGGCCATCAAACCCTCACATGAAGCTGTATGGGCGGAAGCGGCCTGCTCCGGCCCTCGGCGGGTTTTCTAGCCAAGCCGAGGACGGTCACACCGACAGACAGGAACGTGGGCAGCAGGAACATGTTGGCCTCGTTTCAAGGTCATGTTTCTGGAGGAGACAGAAATCCTGCTCCACGGCAGGGGCTGGGCCCGGGGACCCCGGCAGTCCCTTTCAGCTCTGTGCCTGGAACCTTCTGAAAAACGTCCCTGTCTTCCTTAAAACTCCAGTCACACTAGGTGTTCCTCTCCCCACGAGGCCTGACCAGAGCTTTGCAGAGGACACACACACACACACACACACACACACACACATACACGTGTCAAAGTTGCATATGGAACGCCCATGGACCCACCACCAACTTCAGCAATTAGCACCAGTTTCCTCCGTAGCCTCCCCGAGACCACACTGAAGCCCATCCAAGCCCCCTCGTCTGCACGCAGAGGGCCCTGGACGATGCAGCTCTTCCCCGCCCGGCAGGCCAGAGCAGAGGGCAGGGGAGCAGTGAGGAGGGACTTTGGAGATGGAAAGACCTGGGTTGGAAGTCACCCGACAGTCACTAGAAGTGTGATGACTGAGGGGAGCTGCTTAGTTGATCTGGGCTACAGTACCCTCCGCTGCAGAAAGGGGGTGACAATGTCTACACTCCAGTATTCGGTAAAAAGCAGACTTACTTTCCCTGGTGAACACATGCATGGTGGGTGTGGGACAAGAACTGAGAGCCGGCCCAGGGCCAGGGCAGGGTCCGGGCAGGAAAGCTGGGCCCTTTGTAGGTGGCCAGAGGCTCCGAGAGGCAGGCTGAGGGAGTGGCCGGTTGAGAAGCGATGGACAAAGAACTCTGCAGTGCAATCCATCCCAGGCCCGGGAGCTAAACGTTCCCACGGGGCCCCCTGGCCCTGCTCCCAGACATGACTTGTGTTTGCCTTGGCCTCTCGCATCCCTTCCCAGCTCCGGGTTCCCCATTTGGAGGCTCAGCTTCCAGGGCTGGCTCAGCAACGGAGGCAGGTAACACCGAGTGGGCCCGCTTGCCTTCCCACCTGCCTGAAGGAGTGCACCCCAAGTGCTCCTCCCCCGCCCCCAGAGTTTTCCACTTACCCAGCCAACCAGCATCTGGAGGGACATCTCGCCAAGTCCTGCCCCTGTCACCAGCACCGTGGTCGCACAGCCTACCCAAAAGAGAGGGGCTTGGTTTAGTGAGAACAAGTTAGGAGACAGGCAGCCGGCGTGTTCCGTGTTATTCTGGGAGGTGTCCGGGAAGCAGCATGGCTGCCTAGGAGGACTCCTTGCCATTCTTAAGGCTTCTCAGACTTTAGCTCTTTTTTTTTTTTTTTAAATATGTTTTTATTGATCTCAGAGAGGAAGGGAGAGGGGGAGAGAGAGAAACATCAATGATGAGAATCATTGATTGGTTGCCTCCTGCACGTCCCCGACTGGGGATCAAGCCCGCAACCCAGGCATGTGCCCTTGACCAGAATCGAACCTGGAACCCTTCAGTCCGCAGGCTGATGCTCTACCCACTGAGCCAAACCAGCCAGGGCCAGACTTGAGCTCTTCACCGGGCTTTGGGGATGCTCAGGTCCTGCCGTCATTACGACCCTCCCCGTTCTGAGACCTTCAACGGTTCACCCTTGTCTCCTTGGTGAATTCCAAGGGGCTTAACCTGGCATTCAGGGCCCTTCCCAACGTGCCCGCCCCCCCCTTTCCGACAGACCTCCTGACCCCAGGCCGCCTCCACTCTGGGCAGAAGGGTGTCCTGACGCCCTGGCACTGCCCCAACCAGCGCCCCGCTCACCAGCCTGGCACCGACTTTCAGAGCCCACACTTCAGAGTCAGCCTGGCCCACGCCCCGCCGTGCCCCCTGCAGCTCTGTGACCTGAGGCAGTTCTCTCCCTTTTCGGGGCCTCGGTTTCCTTCTGTGAAATGGGCGTCACAGGGCTGGCGCGTGGGTCCCACCGGTGCGAGGCACGGAGTGCTTAGCACAGCCCTGGACACGCAAACCCCCGAAGCCAGGCCAGCTCCCTGCTGAAACCCTCCAGCGCTGCCTCAGGATCCAGTCCGAGCGCCGGGCCGGGGTTGCCAGGGCCCTTTCTAACCTGTGCCTGTTGGGAGCGCAGACTCAGCTCGCACTCCCTGCTGGCAGGCTGCCCTGCAGCCCGGAGGAGAACCGTCAGCTCCGCACCTGTGCACTCACACTCGCCCCCTGGTCCCACATGTGCATTCCCTCCTCCTCCTCCTCCTCCTCCTCCTCAGCTTCCAGTCCTGCTTGGATTTCCTTCTGTTCTCTCATCCCATCCCTCAACCTGGGTTTGCTGCTCCTTTGTGCACCCTCAGCCCCCTCATCTGTCTCATGTTCCCCCCCCCCCCCGTCTGTCTACTGGGCAGCTTCGCCCACCAGGGTTAAGCCCCTGAGAGAGGACGGGCCTTGGCTGTTAGTGCAGTGGACACATCACTGCTTATCACACAGTGGCCCACGGACAGACGGACGGTAGACACAGTGTTTTTTTAATAAAGCAGATCATTTCCTCCTGTCTCTGCGCCTTTGCTCTCACACTGGCCACTGCCCCGCCCCACCCTTCCCCGGATGCCTTTCCTTTTTCCTTCCGCCTTTCCGAACTCCGGGCCAGCTCACGTCCCATCTCTTCCATGAAGCTACCTCGAGATTTAACACTGGTCACTCGCTTCTCTGAATCCCAGTGGCACCCACTGTCTGTTCCACTCATTCATTCAAAAACCTTCCAGTACCTTCTGAGCATCAAGTACTGTGGTAAACACTGATGAGTAATTAGCGTTAACATATATATATTGGGTACCTGGGAGCCAGGTAAGCGGCTGAGTCAAGAGCTTTACATTTCCTCTAACGCGCAAAGCAATCCTCACAGGGAAGTATTGGCATCCCCACTTTTCAGATGAGAAAACTGAGGCTCGGAGAGGGGAAAGAAATCGAATCACACCAGGCCACAAAGCCAGGGAGAGGCAGGCCGGACGGATACTCGGGTCTGCTGATGACCTCACAGCCCTCGCCCCGGCCCTTGTCCCTCACTGGTGCCCATGGGGAGTGTGTTGTCAAGGAGAAGATGCAGATAACTAGGTACAAAAGCCTTGAGGGGATCAAACATGAGAAGCAGAGGAGGGGGTACCTTTTTAGTGGGGATCAGGGAAGCTTCCGGGAGGGACGGAGTCGAAGGCTTTCCATGCTGAGGATTCATGTGCTGTCAGGGAGTAGCCGGCTGGAATGCCAGCTCTGAGGGGGAGCAGGGTGGGAGAAGGCCGGGCAAAGGAAGAGAGCCCCATACCCCACGGGAAGACAGGAAGGCCAGGGCCAGCTGTGGAGGCAGCCCCCGGTGGCAGTGCCGGGGATGGCTGCGTGAATGAGTGGCCCTCGCCCTGGCTCCGCGTTAGAATCACCCAGCAGCTCCCGACCAGTGACATCAGACTTGGTGGTGGAGCGGAAGCCCAGGTGCTGGGTTTTGTAACAAGCGCTCCAGGGGATTCTCATGGGGAACCAGCACTGAACCTCTGATGGGGGCAAAGGTGAAGGCAAGGAGACAAGCCAAGACCTGCCAAGGCAGCGAAGGAGGTGATCAGACACCGGGGAAAGCTGGGTGCTGGGTGCTGTTAGAGTCCTAGCAGGTAAGTGATGGAGCCCGAGCTAAGGCAGGGTGGGGAGAGATGAAGAGAAGATGGGTCTGAGTGACCATCTGCAGGCAGAACCCACCACTATAACTCGCTGTTACTCCTGTTAAACGCTGACATCTGTTGGTCACTTAAAACTGTGGGATATAGTGTGACATACATCACCATTACTCCCGACTTAATCTACTCGCTTGAGGTTTGGGGATTATCCTTAGATTTCAAGGACTCGGTCTCCTGTCTCATTGCTATGGGATGGAGCTGGGTGCAGCTCTAATTGTTCTGACCCCCCCCTCCCCTGCCCCCACCTCCCTAATAAACCACCTTCCTCCTCTAAATAAACCACCCATCTTTAATGCTGCTTTTCTGACACTCTAGGCCAGTGATGACGAACCTATGACACACGTGTCAGAGGTGACACGTGAACTCATTTTTTTGGTTGATTTTTCTTTGTTAAATGGCATTTAAATATATAAAATAAATATCAAAAATATAAGTCTTTGTTTTACTATGGTTGCAAATATCAAAAAATTTCTATATGTGACACGGCACCAGAGTTAAGTTAGGGTTTTCCAAAATGCTGACATGGTTCTCAACCTTTTGGCCCTTTAAATACAGTTCCTCATGTTGTGACCCAACCATAAAATTATTTTCGTTGCTACTTCATAACTGTAATGTTGCTACCGTTATGAATCGTAATGTAAATATCTGATATGCAAATGGTCTTAAGCGACCCCTGTGAAAGGGTCGTTCGACCGCCAAAGGGGTTACGACCCACAGGTTGAGAACCGCTGGTCTAGGGCATCTCCAGTTACTTCTAAAGCAGCGGTCACCAACCTTTCGGACCTCGTGGACCACCGTTTGGCGACCACTGTTCTAAAGGTTACGTTAACTGTTTGAAACACAACTATTTTCAATGAACTCGTTTTACAAAAGATTTTTTCCATCTGCATTTGAGAGGCTACAGAAAGAGAAGGAAACTAGGGAAGAGAATTCGAGGTTTCTGACATCAAAGAAGCGGCGTCACAACCCACAGCAGCTGTGAGTGCTGGCTCCAAGCCTCTGGGTGTGGGGCCACTATGACTGCTGAGGTGTAAAACCCCTCTCCTAGGCTGTGACTTCTGTGCTACTTGGAATGTCCACGCATGTCACACAACACGCCAACTGTGGGTCAGCAGAGATCACTCCGGGGAAAAGGAAGTGGGCGAGAGGAACGTACTGCTGCTCTGAGGCCTGAAATCACACACTGAGGTATCCTGTTGAAGTGGGAGCCACCTGGATCAGAACCTGTTCCCACCAGCCAGGAGCATCGCAGGAGACGGGGAGGGCGGGAAGCGGCGCCGGCCAGAGGGAGCGGCCCGCCCTGCGCTCACCCTGCGCACGTGCACACTCACCCTTGTACTGCAGGATGTCCTCCGTGTGGGCCAGCAGGCTGGGGAAGGTGCTGCTGAGGAACAGGCCCAGGCAGGCGGTGCCCGCGAACAGGAAGATGACGTTGTAGGAGAAAGCGAGAAGCACCAGGTGTGTCACCACCGCGCCGACCTGTCACGGCGGTGACGGAGGTGGTTAGAAACTGGGAAAGGCTGGGTGTCCGTCAGAGAGAAAAACCCGCAGGAGTCGGTCTCCTGACCTGGACACTCAGGCATGAGGAACAGCGCTGTGACCAGCGTGCCACCCTGTGGAAGAGGTGGGGACTGCACCTTCCGCAGTCCTGGCTGCCAACCCAGCCCAGAGAACGTGAGGCTGGGAGAAGGTGCGCCCCCCACCCCCCGCCAGCCATCGCCAACAACTGGCCTACCACACACGCTCAACAAGTGCTTGATGAGGGGTCCTGACTGCCCCCAAGGCCCTGCCTGTAAGCACAGGGAACTCCAGCCAAGTCATTAGCTCTGTTCCTGCTGCTAGAGGCGGGGTCCTCCACTCCTCACGAAGAGGAACTGCTTCTTCCGTAAAGGCCCGGAGCTCACGGAGGAAGCCCCGGTCACAGGAGAGTGGTGGTGGCTGCAGGGTCCCCCAGCGTCCAGGAATCCCGGCAGGACTCCCAGAGATGGTCAGCGGCTCTGGCAGGCCAGCGTGGCTCCCCCCAGATTCGGCTCAGACTCCACCGGCAGATGGTAGCCCCTGCGATGGGCCAGGGGACCAGCAATCTTTCTAGTTCAGTCAGGGGACTGCCCCATGGTAATGTTTTTGGTAAAACAACCCTTTAAAATTTCTTTTTAAAATGTGTTTGTCGCCCTGGCTGGTTTGGCTCAGTGGATAGAGCGTCGGCCTGTGGACTGAAGGGTCCCAGGTTCCATTCCGGTCAAGGGCACATGCCTGGGTTGCGGGCTCGATCCCCAGTGTGGGCCATGCAGGAGGCAGCCGATCAATGATTCTCTCTTCATTGATGTTTCTATCTCTCTCCCCTCCTCCCCTCCTCTCTGAAATCAATAAAAATATATTTTTTAAAAATAAAAAATGTGTTTGTCAATATTGACTAATTTCTATACAAAGTGCATCTGGGCCCAGCTGGTGTGACTCAGTGGTTGAGCATCAGCCCAGGCACCAGGAGGTCACCGGCTGGGTTCTGGGTCAGGGCACGTGCCTGGATTGCAGGTTCAAGGTCGGGCTGGGTGTGAGTCCAGGCACAGAGGTATTTGTGGAGCTGGATGATGGGAAATTTCTTTCTGGAAGGTCATAAACCAGGACAAGGCAAATCCAAAACCTTTCTTGGGACTCATCGTGTTTGGTCTGTGTAGCCCAACAGTATTTCCCAACCCTCTCTCTGCTAGAAACTCAATCCAGGGAAGGACTTTCTGACAACAGATGGGGATACGAGGTCAGGGAATGAGTTCCCAGTCCCTGGGGGTTTGAACAGGCCGTGTGCCCCTCCTCTGCACAGGGGTGTTATGGAGGTAAGTCCAGCCCTTCCAGGAGGTTGGGTGGAGACCTTTCTGGAATCTGGAATCCGGACCCTTTGTCATAGGTGGTGCCAGAGATACATTTCAGGGTGAAAGCTAAGACCCATCACTCAGGCTCCGACCTCCCGCCTCCTGGGCAGACCAGTTCCTGGAAGGCAGCCCACATGCCAGCCTGGCTGCTAGAGAACCACCTGGGAGAGTTTCAAAATGCACATGCCAGGTTCCAGCCCAGAGAGGGTGATTCTGAAGGCCAGGGTCCCCTGGCTTCCACTGGTCACAGGCTCTGCCAGCTGGGCACCAAGGTGGACACGGAGGACCAACGCCAGAACCTGCTTCCCTTGCAGGCAGTTTGTCAGCTGGGACCTACCCACACACAACAGGAATTGTCTCCTTCCTTGTCGGAGTACAGATGGGGGGAGGGCAGAGGGAGGAAGGGACATTTCCAAGGACGCAAGGGTAGGCTCCACCTCCTGGATCTCCACCCTTCTTCACCAGCATCTACCCCTCCCTCTACCCCGACTTGCACCCCATTGGCAGAGTTCAGTCCTGAGCAAAGGCCTGGGGCGGTGGTAGGGCCAGGAGTGAATGCTTCTCCTGAGGCTCCAAGAAGTGAGAGGAGGCTACTCACCACGTTGATGAAAACCATGGTGGCCGGCCTCACGCGGGAGGAGATGGGGATGGAGACGAGCTGACCCAGGGTGATGAAGCCCCAGAAGAGGCTGGGGAGGTAGCCAGCCATCCTGTGTCCCATCGACATGGGCTTCTCCACGGCATAGCTGTACACGAAGGTGGAATATGCGCCCTGTGGAGACGAGCCCGCTGAGCACACCTGCAGCGTGGCCAGACCAGACCCCTGGGAAAGGAAGCCCTGGCCGGGCAGGTGTCGGGGGACCCTCCTGCTCCACAAAGGGTGGGCTTGGGGCCAAGATCACACAGTGCACACAGGCCGGAGCCGAGGACAGACCCTGGGCGCCACGGCTCCCGACTGCACCTGCGCTGGCCTCTGGGTCCAGGGAGGTGCGGGAGCTCCGTGGCCCCTCACCAGATCCGGGTCCCACTACGTATCTTATTTGTCCTGATTCCACAGAAAGCTTTTTGTTGAAGGACGTTTGCTAAAGAGTGTGTGTACCAGCATCTCATTTTACAGATGAGAGGGTGGAGGAGCGACTTGCCCGAGGTCACACTGCGAGTTGGAAGTCAACCAGCGCCGGCCGACACGAGCACCTTCCGCCAGGTCGCCGAGGGTGCGGGCTTTCTCTCTGGAGAGCCCCTCATGTGGCCATCAGTGCGTCAGCCATTCACACCATCCTAATCTAACCCTTAGAGATTTCTAGAAAAAGGCATTACGTGGTGTGACAGAGGTCACCAGCAGACTGAACCGCTGGGCCCCGCCCCGATATCTGTGGCTCGTTTGTGCGACGTGGCGAAGGAGCCCAGGTGCGGGATGTATTCCAGGGAGCAGAGTGCTCCTGAGTTCACCTGGCATGACCTCTGCTTGGCAGAACAGGGCTCTGCCCCTTTAAAAAACTCGGGGTGGGCCCTGGCCGGTTTGGGTCAGTGGATAGAGCGCCGGCCTGCGGACTCAAGGGTCCCAGGTTCGATTCTGGTCAAGGGCATGTACCTTGGTAGCAGGCACATCCCCAGTAGGGGGCATGCAGGAGGCAGCTGATCGATGTTTCTCTCTCATTGATGTTTCTAACTCTCTATTCCTCTCCCTTCCTCTCTGTAAAAAATCAATAAAATATGTTTAAAAAAAAAAAAAACTCGGGGGGGCCTGCACTTAGTAACAAACCCATAGGCCCCTCTCTCCAGAGTTAACGAACATGTAAACTATTGGCTGGGACAGAAGACCGTAGTACCAAGGGGCTGTGAGCAATTCTGGAAACAGCCACCCCAGAACTTTTATTCAGTTTGAAGTTTTGGATCGACTGAACTACAGGTGAGGGCTCTAGGAAACCTTGATGCCTCTCTCCTTCTCTTGCCATCCCCAGATTGGAGTCTCGGGCGGAGGGTCCCCAGGGAGGGGCGCCCCGGGGGCAGGCTCACCGTCATCCCGTCGGTCATGAACAGGACCAGGGCAGCTGTGACGTGGATGGCGAAGAAGGAGTAAGGGGCTCCTCTGAAGTTCCTCCTCCGGCAGCAGCTGAACAGGTCCTCGTGCGCTGGATGAGATGAGAAGAGCAGGGCTGAGCCTCGCTCCCGCCCCGTGCCTCTGCGTGCCCAGGGGAAGCGGCTGGCGGCATGGAGGACCACTTACGGCCTCCTACCTTCTCTAGCTTCAACCAACCATCTGTTAGAATCAGCCCCTGGCCACCTCACAGTCCTGGTGGAAGCAAGGCTCAGAGAGGTCAAGTAACTTGCCCAAGGTCACACAGCAAGGTTGGAGCTGGAAGTCTGCCTTCCTGGTTCCCTTGGCCAGGCTGCTCCATCTCCTGCCTCATGAGACCATTGGTGCCAAGGTTCTTTTCCAACCTCTATCGCCTGTGACCTATGGTCACCCTCTGGGGGAGGGGTTACCGGAGGAGCCTCGGTGTGGGGCTGCGACATGAGGGTCCGTGAGAGCCCCCACCTGGGTGTGACTGAACCTTTGGGGGCAGCGAGGAAGCGGCTTCCTTCTCGGGAGGCTGTGTCTCCAGGGCGAGCTCATCTGCAGACAGGAGCAGCGGCCTCCTCTGCGGGCAGCAGGTCAGCAGCCGCTCTTTGGACAGCAGATACAGCACAGCCATGGGCACCGGGAGCTGGGGGTGGGCAGAGGGTCAGGAGAGCCCTGTTCCCGCCAGGCTCCCCCCTTCCCACGCCTGGCCCACTGCGTTCGCCCGCACGGTCGTGGGGCGCAGGTCTGCACGGTCCTGGGAGAAGACAGCTCCTTTCCAAGGGTGCCCACCTAAGAGGCGCCCCCAGAGAACGCAGCCTCGACCCCGCACAGGCTTGGTGGAATTGCTGCCCAACCTGGACTGCCTCTGTTTCCCTGAAAAGACAGGTACGTGCCACCCGCAAAGCGTAGACTCGCACCGGGCCTCTGCTGGCCAGGAGAGGTGCCAGAGCTAAACTCGTTTCCAAAGAAGTTCTGCTTTGGTTCATCACGGCTCTATGAACCGTGCTGGGGGGATTACCATCCCCATTTTCCAGATGGGGCCAGTGAGGCTCAACGTTATCACTTAGTCAGAACCCGTTAGAACTGGAAGAGACCTGAGAGGTGAGCTACACAGCGAGCATTAGCGCGGGTCACACAGCTGACGTCAGGCAGAGCAGGGCTGGCACCCGGGCACCCTGCTTCTGCCCAGTCCCATCGCCACCTCAGGAGTTGTCTGGGTGATGTTAAACCCCAGGAGGCAGAGGCTGTCCTCGGGGGCTTGGTGTCTAAATGGGAAAGAGACTCGGACTCCTTTTGATTTAAAAATGCCGGCTATGAGCAACACACCCAAGCCCAGTGTTATGGGGGCCGCTTAGGCGTCACGAACTCCCAGAGCAGGGAGGAGGGTCTCCTGTCTGAGGAGCCCGGAGAAGCCTCAGCCACCTCCCTCGGGTGCCCTGCACGAGTCCAACCACCTGCTGCCAGGAGGGCCTCATCCAGTTCGGCCTCTGCCCTCGATGCTGCCTCCCACCCAGTTCCTCCTCTTAGGAAAGAGGAGGCTCGGGAGCTCTGGAAGTTTCCCCGAGGCCGCGGGCTCCTCTGCCTGACAGAGGGTAGAGGGGAGGTGCGCCTGGGCAGCTGTGAGGGAGCCTCCTCAGCCGGCAGCCAGGCTGGCTCGCTCCAGCATTTTCCAAGCCACCTGCACGCCAGCCTGTGCTAGCATGCCCTGTGGGCACCTTGGGAGCCTCCCTCCACCCTCAAAAATAAGTCCAAGGTCAGACTCTGCCTGGAGAGTGAGAGCCACCGATTGGGCCCGAATGGAGGGAGACAGTTCCCGCCCTCAGGAGGCCCGGTCTGGGTGACAAAGCTCTCCCTCTGGTCCGATGGGGAAACAGGAAACCCACGCGAGGCCGCTGGTGCAGAAGGCCAATGCCGAGTGAGGGCCAAGGCACACGGCTGCGAAGGGGCCAGTCACTCAGGCGGGGCTTCCAGGGAGGCAGGTGGTGGGGAGACGCACACCTGGCATTGCCACAGGAACACACTCCATCTCCAGAAGAAGCCACCTTGAAAGTCAGAGAGTGCCAGGTGGGCTGTGTGTGTGTGTGTGTGTGTGTGTGCGTGTGTATAAGTGTGTGTGTGTGTGCGTGCATGTGTGTGCACAAGTGTGTGTGCGTGCACATCCACCCACTGCCCACATGCTCACTTGCATGGCTCATTCTCTTCTGTGTGGGCTGTTTACCTTCAGACACAAAGCGATGGAAAAAATACGGAAACCCTGCAGCCAACAAAGCGCCTCCAGCCTGCACCTTGGGGGGCAGGAGAAAGCACCTCCAGCCTGCACCTTGGGGGGCAGGAGAAAGCGCCCCCAGCCTGCACCTTGGGGGGCAGGAGAAAGCACCTCCAGCCTGCACCTTGGGAGGCAGGAGAAAGCGCCCCCAGCCTGCACCTTGGGGGGCAGGAGAAAGCGCCCCCAGCCTGCACCTTGGGGGGCAGGAGGAAGCGTGGGGCTTTTGTGGACCTTCCAGCCTCCTGGCCCCAGAGCCCCAGCTGACATGGCGCTGACACTGCTCCTTCCCGGTGCAGGGTCTCCTTGGACATCGCGGCCCAACACGGCCTTGTTCCCAAGCAATGATGGGCCGGCAGGAAAGGGAGGGAGCGGAGTGAGAGGGGAAGAGGGGGATATTCTGTTCTGGGGAACAGAAAGTTATGAAGGAGAAGGAAGGACAATGAGCAGTGGCTGCAGGTGGGAGGTTTGTGCTAGGAGTCGGGCTTCCAGCCCAGCCTGGCCTCTTGCTGGCCCCCATCAGGGCATGAGCTGTGATGGTGTGACACCGAGGCTCAGAGGGACTGACCAGGTGGTCTCAAGAGCCCCTTTCAGTGCTGCCTGCACAGCAGCACTCAGTCCCAGCAGCAGCCGGGCAGCTGCCGGTCTTGCCTGAACCCAGCCGGCCGGCCTCTGGGGGTGACAAGTCCGCTTAGTGCAGGAGAAGCTCTAAGTCAGAGTGACAAGCCGCACGGTGACTCCATCCCACAGCCAGCAGGCCAGGGGCCACCGGAACACTCCGCACTCCCAGCCCCTGCTGGGCCCAAGCCAGGGGGCCAGGGCTGCTCCTGACAGTCCCTCCCAAGCAGGGCCAGAGGTTGGGGTCGGGGAGTCTCCCCACCTCTCCTTCTGCCCCAGCCCAGGCTACCATGGGGGAACCCGGCGTGGGTCAAGAGCAGCCGAGGAGGTTTCCAGCCAGAGACCAGAGTCTGTGCTGATGGCAGGGGGGGCGGGGGGTGTGAGCTGGGGGCTCAGAGGGGCCTCAGTGCCTGAGCCAGTCACAGTGAGGTAGTCAGTCTCCATTCAGGAGCCCAGAGAAGGGCCCGGCCTGGCCCGCAGCCTCCGGCCCAGGGTCACCTTCACCTGCCGACTTGAAGGCGGGCCCCGATTTCACTGGGCCAACCCTGTGGCCTGCTCTATCTCCCCGGAGAATTGCAGTCACAGGGTGCCACCCTGAAGGACCTGGAGGTGAGCTTCTGCAGCCCTCCTGTGCTCAGATAAACCCTGGGGGGTCAGCTCTCCCATCCTCTTGCTTTCCCGAGGGCACACTCAGCCTCAACCCGTTTCTCAGAATCAGAAACATCCTCAGCAGGAGCCGGGATGGACTG
>NW_005371683.1:1605086-1616012 GCF_000412655.1 Myotis brandtii
CATCCCAGTGGCACTCACGTTGATCAGGGCCATGATCCAGAAGGCGTAGGACACGCGGGTTCCTGCTCCGTCCGGCGGGGACAGCCCAGGGAGCGTCTGGTTGGCCCAAGGCCAGGCCCCCGCGTGGTGCTGGCCCAGGACCCTGGAGGCGTGGAAGAGGCGACGGCCGGAGGTGACGTTGACCGTGCTATTGGCCGGCAAGCAGCTGTTCTCCGACAGGAAGGGGTCGGCGATCAGGGGGCTCAGCAGAGCCCCAAAGCCCACAAAGAAATGGAGAACCTGGGGAAGGAGGAGAGGTAGCGTGGGGGGTGATGGCTCAGGCCTCATACCCCACCCGCGTCTGTGTCCCATCTGGGAGCCCCTGCCTGGCACAGGTGGGAACGAGGGAGTGGGAGGCAGGAGAGGGAGTGAGCTCCCCAGCCACCCGCATGTCCTGGGACGATGATGACAGTGGCTGCTCTCCCTCCTTCCCCAAATCTTAACCCCCAGTGCGGACTGTTCCCATGTTAGCACCCACCAAAGGGAGGAGGGCTAGTGAAGGGAAGGGCTGGGCTGGAGTCCCGGTAACTGGAGGACGAGGAAACAGAAATGCAGAGGGGGGGGAGGAGAGAGGAGGAAGACAGCCCCCCTGTCACGCCACTTCCCAGTGACAACAAACTCTCTGCTTAGCGCTCAGACTCCTGTGAGCGCCCTGCAGGCAGGGCCAGTGCAACGCCCAGAGACACCGAACTGTGCCCCTGGTGCTGTTCCTGCATCAGCACCCTGAGGCCCGGGCAGAGGGGCTGGGAGAGACGGACAGAGGGACAGGCCCCTCCCCACCCTCAGCTCGTGCCCGCGTGGACTCACCTGGAGGAAGATGGCCGAGTCCTTCTGGTAGATCCTCACCAGCTGCATGTTGGCCACAGTGTCAATGCAGCCCATGGCCAGGCCCGCCAGCGCCATGACGGAGGCCAGCACCTTCACGTTGCGGCAGAAGGGGATGACGGCGAACACCAGGGAGATGGTCAGAGAGGAGGTGAAGAGGGCCCACAGCGACTGCGCCAGGCTGCGGTCAGGGAGGGGCGCGGTCAGTGGAGGGGCCTGGAGCCTGCGGGGCCGGCCCCCCACACACTGGCGGAAGGGGACGGACGCTGGGAAGAGGCTCTGTCACTTACTGGCTCTGGGCTGCGGGCAAGATGTTTAACAAGCCCAAGTCTGAGAGCAGCCCCCTCAGGGGCCATGTTGTGAGGACTCGGAGAGTATGTGCGGGTACACGATGGCCCTTAACAGAGTGTAGCTGCTATTATTTTGCTTACAACAAGTTTGTATTGTTTACCTGTAAGTGACTAGAGGGGAGTCTGGTTTGAGGATTTCAAGGGAACTGGGCCACATGCATGAAGCACAGTTCCCTGAGCCCAAGGCCCACAGCGAGGTGTCGGGGCAACTTGGTAACACCCTCGATGGGCAGAGCTGTTGGGCCCTGTATCTGGCCAGTATCTGGATGGGGGGCTCTGTGGGCACCCCCATTGAGAGGCATCCCCCGGAGGAGCCCATCGCAGGCGGGCGGAAGGCCTGTCCCCCGAGAGGGAATGAATGGGTGAGCGAGGGAATGAATGGGGCGCCTAAGGCTCTGTCCAGGTCTTTTCCGTACACCCTGCTTGATAAGCTCTCTCAGAGGAAGGAAGGAAGCCTGGTATTTTCTGGGACCAGCCTGCCAGGATAATGTGGGGAGGAAGGAGACTGGGCAGCAAGAGGTTCTGGAAGGAAAAAGTTGTGGAGAAACTTCTCGACTTATGAAGAGTTGGGGAGCCCCAGCCAGCCTCCGTGGCGGCTGAGCATGGGAAGGGGCAAGGCACGTGGCGAGATGTGTCTGAATAGGCAGCACCGTGAAGAAAAGCGAAACGCGCCCCTCCTCACCCCGACCCTGCCTTCCCCGGAGGGTCCGGCCTCTGCGCCCTGGCGCTCAGCTCTCATCTTGCCCATCTTTGATTAATCCGTTATCAGAGGGCTCGGCTGACCGCAGCAGTCCGTTACTTTCTCTTTCTTGTTTCCAGGCTGATCTGCCCGACAGATTACTGACCATGACCCCTGCCTGTTCCCACTCTGAGCTGTGTGAGGGGCGTGGGAAAGCTCGCTCACCCTGGCCACTGTGAGGAAAACAGGGATCCCCGGCCCTGCCCCGGCCCCGCCAGCCCTGCTCTGTGGGCCCCCAGCGCTGGCAGCCTGGGCGCTCACTGAGCTTCTGCTTCCGGCAACCTGGTGGCTGCGGCTCCCCTACCTCTGATGCCAACACAGGTGATGCCCACGCCTCCTCGGGGCACTAAAAACGCAGGACTTTCCTAACAGCTCTCCCTCCCTTCTTTCCCCTACACACATGTTTAAGGAGCCCAGATGTTGCACCCTCCTGGCTGGCCTGACTTCAGGGACCCCAAGAGGGCCCCTCTCTCCTTCAAATGTCCCCTGTGCTGACCCAGGACACAGTGGTGACAGCCCCACCACTCGGGGAAAGCACAGGTGCCCGGGCACAGGAGCGCTCCTGAAGGGCTGGCACATGGCACCTGCCCCGGACCCGAGTGAGCGCTCAGCACTCAGTCCTGGGCGCGGGAGAAAGTTTACACGACAACGACTAACCCTTCAGGGTCCCAGGCACCTGCACATGACCATGCTGGGAGGTAGACTTTGCAATTGTTGACCCAAAGTAAACTGAGGCTGAGAAAGGCCGAGAAAGCAGCTGACGGAGCCTGGACTTAACCCCAGGTCTTCCATGCCATGCTCCACGTCCTTGGAGGAGGGCACACGTGCATGTGTGTGTGCATGCATGTGTGCGCGTGTGCGTGTGCATATGTGTGCGTGCATGTGCGTGCATGCACGCATGTGCATATGTGTGTGCGTGTGTGTGTGTGTGTGTGTGTGTGGCACGTCCTTGGAGGAGGGCACACGTGCATGTGTGTGCGTGCATGTGTGTGCGTGTGCGTGTGCATATGTGTGCGTGCATGTGTGTGCGTGCGTGTGTGTGTGTGTGTGTGTGTAAGGCTGGAAGGCTGGTGTTGGGCCACAGCCCCAGCCAGGGGGAGGGGTGGCCAGCAGGGAGCATGAGGGAGCCTGCAGCTACGGTCGCTGGAACATGAGCCCCAGGGTCCCTCTGCTGGTGTGATGGGAGCTCCAGAGGCACGGCTGGCCTCGTCGCCCGCCTCCTCCCACCACCCAGGCTTCTGCTGCCACCTGTTCACTGTGGGACCCCGTGCCCAGCACTGTGCTCGGCCCTGAGAAGGTGCTGGATGCGGCTGGTGAAATGGGAGGACGCTCCTCCCACCACCCAGGCATCCGCTGCTGCCGCCTGTTCACTGAGAAGGTGCTGGATGCGGCTGGTGAAATGGGAGGAGGGGGGAAGCCCTGTCTCATCCCAGCGCACAGGATGGCGCGGAGAAAGCACGGGAGACTGGGAGGCTGATGGGGGAGTGAAGGGGGTGGCAGAGGCAGCGGCAGAGATGCCAGGAAGGTGCTGAGTAGGACAGCAGGGGCTCAGGAAAGGGGCTGGGGAAGGGCTGGTGGCAGCGGGCTGCCCCGTTCAGGCCTCTCCTCTCTCCCATCTGGACCCTCTCACCCGGTCATTCTTGAGAAGGACACTTGATGCCCACAGGTAGGAGGGAGGCAGAGAGGCCCAGCAGGAAGGAGAGGCGGGGGAGCCTGCCCGGGAAGTGCCCTCCCTGCCTCTCCTGCCCCTTCTGGGCAGTGGTGGGAGCTTGCCACCCACTGGCTGAGGCGGGCTGAGCCCATATGGGCCTGGGTTCCTGGGCCTGAGGGGATGGAGACTGTTCCCAGCGAACGGGGGCAGCTGTGTGTGGATCCCGGGCTGCCGTCCTCCCCGCTGGTCGGCAGGGCCATTCCTGGGCATTCCCAAACCAGCCTGAACCAATTTCTTCAGAACAGAGAGGGACCCCTGGGGCTCATGTTCCGGGCCAGAGCTGTGCGCCGTTGCTTCCTGAGACCAGGCTCTGCACAATCTCCCTCGCGCTCCCTGCTGGCCACCCCCTCCAGCCACGAAAAGGGAGTCTCAGAGCCAGAAGGAAATAAACGAACTGGCTTGGCCACTTAATGGTTTGGTCAACGGCCCCTTCCAGGACTATGGATAAACTGAAAATTATAAAATAAAAATGTCAAAACAGCTCTGGCAGTGCGGATGCGGCGGGATTTATACTAGCAATTGGAAGACTGGTCCGGCCCACCTTTGCCACTGCCCAGGGGGTGGCCTGGGGCGGGCCACGTACACATAGCCTCTGCGCCTCAGTTTCCTCCATATCACATGGGGATAGTAGGCGCTGCCTCACGAAGCTGCTGGGCAGTCAGTGCTGTTCCAGCCCGTCCTCCTTGGCTCACTCACCGGGATCTTCCCCTGCCCCCTGCCCCATGCTCCCCCTCCCTGCGGACTCCCCCAGAGAGCACTGCCAGGCCCAGAGAAGCATGCCCCACAGGAGGGGCACAGGCTGGTGCTGTGCCCGCTGCAGCACCCTCTGGGTGACTCTGAGGCTGGTCCAGGGACAGCTAGAGTGACAAGGGCCTCGGAGGCCTCCCCTCATATTACAGATCAGGAACCGGGCCCGGACACGGAAGGAGGGCAGAGTAACGCTGAGCCAGGATCCAGTTTCTTGACTCCCAATCCTGGCAGAGGCCAGCGCAGTGTCGTTGGTCTGCCCTCCCCCGGTCCTGGGTTCAGAGGGTAAGTCAGGCCGGTTATGGGAAGAGCCCCAGGCCCAGGAACAGCGTGGACAGTCCAGGGAGCCGGTCCTTAGGGAGCCAGGGAAATGCCCAGGTTACTCATTACCAGCTCCACATGGAAGGTTAAAGAGAACGGGAGGGAGGGCAAGGAGCCAGGTCCCCCCCGCGCGCCCCGCCTGGGGTGCCAACCCTGCCAGTTTGCTGGGTGACCTTGAGCATACTGCTGACCCTGTCAGCCAGGTGCTCTGCCTTACCCAGAGGGCACACGTGACCCATCACCTTGACGTGGCTTTGTGTGGTCAAGGGGCTGCTTGGCTTCAAAACAAGGAGGACTGAAGCAGCGAGGTGTCCGCAGCCTGTCCTGCCTTCCACTCCCCAGGGTTGGGGGGAATGACTGCCCCTTGTCACCACAGACTGAGCGACCCCGGGTTCCAATGAGTGACCCCAGGAGGGGCACTGACATCCTCCTCACATTCTGCCTCGGGGATCCCCTACCCTGGATGATCTCCGGCCTTGAAGACCAGGGCAGAGGGGCGGGACGCAGAACCGAGGAGGGTCAGAGGCATCCTCAACACCCATTCACCCCGAAAAGACGGGCAGCCCCCACGACAAGAGTGGGGGCCTGGGACAAGGGCTCCCCCTGGGAGCTAGGGCAGGCTGGAGACTGCAGCTCCAGCCAGGGCGATGGCTGAGGAAGGGGCCGGGGGAAAAGAGGCCCCCCTCTAGCTGGGTCAGCCCAGCACGGACACCCCAGCTTGTTCAGGGCTCTGTGTGATGGCTGGGGGTACCCGGGGGGAGACCCCAACCTGAGGCCGGCTACACTATGCGCCCGATGATGTGCCCCGGCCCAGTGGGGGCTGGGCTCCCACGGGTGTTCTTACACACTGGCTGGACCTGAAGTTCTGTCGGCCTAGAACGCCTCTCCCCCAGTTCTTTGCACGCGTGGCTCTCATTCAGGTGTCAGCTCCAATGTCACCTCCTCAGAGAGGCCTCCCCTGACCACCCCTGTAACTCTCCCCAACTTCTGCTCCTCTCCATCCTTACTCTGTTTATTTCCTTCGTTCCACTGGAATGACCCTCCAGAACGCAGGCTCAGGAGAGCAGGGACCTTGTCTGTTGTGCTCACCCCCCAAAACGGGGTCTGGCTCAAGAGGTATTTGTTGAACGAGGGATGAGTCTTGTTCGTAAATTTAAAAATTGATCTATAATTTACATACCATCCCATTCAGCTATTCAACATGTACAGTTCAGTGGTTGTTAATATGTTCAGAGCTGTAAGCCCACGACCACAATCTAAGTTCCGAGCGTTTCCATCGGCCCCAAAGGAAAGCCGTGCCCATGTGCAGGCACTCCCCTCCCTCTCCACACCCTGGCGCCGCCCTGGGCGAGGAATCTACTTTCTGGAGCGATAGATTGTCCTGCTCTGCGTTTTCGTGGAAACGAAATCATACGATATGTCCTGTGTCTGGCTTCGTTCACTCAGCACAGTATTTCAAGGTTCCTCCATGCTGAAGCGCATGCCAGTACTTCATTCTTGTTATGGCTGAGCAGTAGACTGTGTAGATGGACACAACAAGAAACCAGGAGACAGGGCCCCCCCTGGGAGCTAGGGCAGGCTGGCGATGACGGAGGAAGGGGCCCGGGGAGAAGAGGCCCCCCTCTAGCTGGCCTCTTTTGTGGATGGACATTTGGTTTGTTTCCACTTTTTGGCGATGCTGACTAATGCTGCTCTGAACATGCACATGCTTTGAGTAGACAGGTTTTTGTGGGGGCGTATGTTTCTAGTTCTTTTCTTTGAGGCGCACACCTAGGGGTGGACCTGCTGGGTCACGGCAACTCCGTGGTGAGATGGACTTTTAAA
This sequence comes from Myotis brandtii, assembly GCF_000412655.1. Taxonomy (NCBI): domain Eukaryota; kingdom Metazoa; phylum Chordata; class Mammalia; order Chiroptera; family Vespertilionidae; genus Myotis; species Myotis brandtii. Next base: position 1,611,643 of record NW_005371683.1, read on the forward strand.
GCGAGCAGCACACCTGGCTGACCCTGGTAGGGTTGTGGCATGCTGCAAAGGCGAACAAGCTGCTGGCGAAAGAGGCACAGGCTCTCTCCATGGGAGACCAACCGAGGGCCCAGACTAAAGGAAGGAACCGGCTCTTGTACTGTGTCCCCTCAGGGGCCAGCGTCGTGGGGAAGCAGGTCTGAGAGTGGCCTGGGGAATCTTGCACAGAAGACTGGGTCTTGTGCAAGGGGTAGGAGGGAGTTGGAGCTGGGTCATGGGCAGGGCAGGACTTGCAGGAATTTGAGAGAAAAAGAAAGGTAGAGAAGGAGATAGTGAATAGGGCAAAGGGGGGAAGGACTCAATAAGGCTTCAGTTAGCAGGGTGTATCCAGGGGAGAGGCCAAGGTGAGGCTGGGAGGAAAGCCACTCACCTACCCCGATGCCTTTCAGATAAAGGGGTCCCCTAAACTGCCCAGGGTAGTTAGACAGGTCCCCAGGAAACCAGGAAAGGAACTCTCAACTGTTGTCTAAATACCCCTCCTCTTTCCTGTCTGACAAAGCACATACCTGCACACCCTGCCTACCAGGTGGCTGTGCGTTTTATATGAACTATTTCCTGCTCTTCTGGCCCTAATGTGCACCCTTCTCCCTCTTGGCCTGCATGTGATGGCCTCCTTCAACATCTCTCTGCTAGGAGAGAGAGAGAGAGAGAGAGAGAGAGAGAGAGAGATAACAAACAGCGTGCACACTGGTTCCTCCCCTGCACCCATTCTAACAACCAAGGCTTTCCACACCCAGTCCCTCCCATGCATGTCCCTACGGAAGCATCCAGAAACTATTCAGCCCTGGCCCTGGGTCTGGGGCAAGCAGCAGGCAGAACTGAGCAGGAATCCTAGAGAAAGCAGCTGCCAGGACTCTCCTCTCCAAGGCTCTGCGCTCGCCCCACTCCTCTGCAGCAGCTGGCCCTCTGCAAGGCTCAGCCAATCCCCCACTGACAAGCAGGAGCCTGTGCAGAAGCCAGTAATCACTTAAGCCGAAAAGCACTTGCAGGGTGTTAGCACTTTAACTGAGAGGTGGGGAGGCCCAGAGGAATCAAGCTTTAGAGGCTGGTTTCAGGGCTGGTGGAGGTTGTGTTTGCTGAGGGGGGCTGGAGAGGATGGGGAGTCATGATGAGCTACCCAGCCCTGGCGAGGTGGTGACTGCCATTTACACACAGGCCAGCCTGTGATATCCCTCCATTTCCACTGTTTGCTCTGAACCAAAGGAGAGGGTTCTTTGCAACATTTTGCCTTGGGGATGGAAGGACTAAGGTTCAGAACTTAAACCCGAAACACTGCCAGGACCTGCTCCCCCTCCCCCCTCCCTCCCATCCAACCCGCCCTGCCCTACCCCCACCCCTCTGATTATAGCAGGAAGCCCCAGAGGCCCACAGTTTCCTCCCCAGGGGAGTCAGCCATGCCTGTGCCCAGGAGTACAGGGTATACCTTGTACCCCGCAGAGTTGAAAATGACCTACTCATAGAGCAAGAGGCATTTTAAGGTCTCTGGTTCTAGAGACAAACGCCTGGGTCCACACCCAGACTAGGCCTCTTAAAGCTGTGGGACCCGGGGCAAGTCTCTTAACCTCTCTGTGCCTCAGCTTCCTTCTGCAAAACATGGAAATAGTAGTAGTTCTCTTCAGGGTTGTTGTGAAGATTAAATGAGCTGATATCAGTGAGGTACTAAGGGCAGTGCCTGGCATTGGGTGAGTGCTCAGTAAAGTTAGTGGTTATTGTTGCCATGATCGTTTTTCTTTTCTGCGAGTAGGTTTCCTGCAGCAAGACCCTTTCCACTGCCTGTTCAGAGCCCCCTGTTGAGTAAGGAACCTGAGGGAGGTGCAGAGCCAGCGAGGAAGAGATGGCTCACCGGGACGTGTATCTGCCCCTCTCACAAAGACCGGCACAACAACCTGCCATTTAGAATGATACTCATTCCCCTTTTGGTTCAGTGCACGAAAAGGTTGCAGGTAAGGGAGTGTTTGCAAATCAAAATACTTAGAAAAGGAGAACAAAGCCAGAAAAACACCTTGCTAGGTCTCTAATTAAACTCTAGGGCGGCCAGTGGTCGGCAAACTCATTAGTCAACAGAGCCAAATATCAACAGTACAACGACTGAAATTTCTTTTGAGAGCCAAATTTTTTAAACTTAAACTATATAGGTAGATACATTGTTATTAACTTAATTAGGGTACTCCTAAGGATTAGGAAGAGCCACACTCAAGGGGCCAAAGAGCCGCATGTGGCTCGCGAGCCGCAGTTTGCCGACCACTTAGGCAGATTGCCTCACACCTGTCAGAAGAGCTATCATCAATAAATCAACAAACAAGTGTTGCCAAGGACGTGGAGAAAAGGGAACCCTCATGCACAATTGGTGGGATTGCAAATTGGTGCCGCCAGGATGAAAAACAGCATGGAGGTTCCTCAAAAAATTAAAAATAGAACTTCCCTATGACCAGCAATGCCACTCCTGGGAGAAATCTAAAATGCTAATTTGAAAAGATAGATGCACCTCTACATGGACCGCAGCAGTACTTACGACAGCCAAGAAATGGAAACAAGCCAAGTGCCCATCAATAGACAAGTGGATGAAAACGCGGTGGTACATATATACAATGGAGTATTACTCGGCCACAAACAATGAATGAAATCTTGCCTTTTGTGACAACATGGATGGACCGAGAGGGTATGTTGCCAGGTAAAATAAGTCAGACAGAAAAAGACAAATACCAGGTGATTTCACTTATATGTGAAATCTAAAAAAACCCCACAAGCAAACAAAACAGAAATAAACTCACAGAGACAGAGAACAAACTGATGGTTGCCACATGGGAAGGAGGCTGAGGAGGATGGGTGAAAAGGGTGAAAGGACTAAGAAGTCCAAATTTCCAGTTATAAAAACAGGCCCAGGCTGTAAAATACAGCATAGGGAATATAGTCAAGAATATTTTAACGACTGTGTATGGTGCCAGATGGGTACGAGACTTATCAGGGTGATCAGTTGACAAGGTATATAAATGCCTAACCACTATGTTGTACACCTCACACTAATATAATATTGGATGTCCAATGTAATTTATAAAACAAATTAAAAAACACCCCTAGGCAGAATCGGAATGGATCTTACGCTTTTAAAGATTTTCTGAATCTCATATACACCCAATCCTGTACAAAACCCACAGAAACATTAGTATACACAAGGAGAGGTGCTTATTAAGAGGAGAATTCTTCCATTTACAAGAGAATTTCGTAGTGGGGATAATTGCTCCCTAACTGATCCTGTTTTGTCACTTGAGTTGCTTAAAGTACGACACCTGTGCCCCTCTCCATCAGCTCTGGAAGTGAGGTGGACAGTAAAACCTACCCTCATGGATACCTCTAGGAATGAGCCCAAAGGGGTAGCCCTTGGCCCAGAGCGGCCCCCCCAGAGCTTTCTCTGGGAGAGCCCTCCTGTGGTTTTGCTCCCAGGCTGTGGGCCTGCTCCAGCCCATGCAGCCCATGCAACCCAGGAAACCGCCGGCCCCGCGCTCTCGGGGAACTAGAAAAATCTCCCAGCAGCTTCTGGCTTGCAAGTCATCTACCCCCAGTTTTGGCTCTGCTCTCCCAGGTGCTCTGGGAGAGTGATCCTGCTACCTCCCCACAGGGCTCCCTGGAGGCGGCCCCGTCCAATTCGAGCAGGAGATTGACGTTCTGCTATGAAATCCAAAAAGAAGTCCCTGGGGCCACGCCAGGCACTCCAGGGCCAGTCCTGGGCAGAGGCCAGGAAGGCGAGGGAGTGGAAGGGACCTGGCACAGGGACAGGGTCACCTTCCCCCGCTCTAGGTAAGACGCCTGCGCCTGCCCTACAGGCCCTGGAGGGAGGTCCCGCAGGTGAAAGGGCTCTGCCTCCAGGTGCCCTCTTCCTCCATGCAGGCCCCCGGCCCCTCAGGAGCAGGAACACGCGGGACCCTGGAGCCTGTGCCACCTGGGACCCGCGACAGCCTGTGGCAGCCGATCTGAACTGATGGTGGGCGAGGAGCCCGCCCCAGGGGCTCGGTCGAGCCTCAGCCCTGCTCCGGCCCCTCTCGGGCCGGAGGGGACACTCCCATTCTCCTTCCACCTCACTTCCAATCCCCCTGACAAACCTCGGACCCGTGCGGGAGGGGCCTCCCTGCAAACTCCATCACCCCTCTCCCCCCGGGGTGTGGGTGGGGGCAGCGGGGAGAGCTGGGTGTACCCCCTCCAGGAGTGAGTGGAGGCCGATAAACAATCCAGTCTCCGGGGAGAGTTTTCCGGGAGAGCTGGCGTGGGGGTGGGAGGCGCGGGGGACACGCAGTGGGCAGAGTGGGAGGGGTGGTCGCAGCGCCAGGCGGTGGGCA
>NW_005371683.1:1616192-1616402 GCF_000412655.1 Myotis brandtii
GGGTCGCACTCACGTCCGCTTGAAGACGCCCCCGAGGACGCTGCCCAGCAGGAGGCAGAGCTGCTGCGAGAAGAAGACCCAGGAGATCTGGGCGAGCGAGCTGTGCGTCTGGCAGCGCAGGTCCAGCAGCGTGGGCCCCAGGAAGGCGATGCACAGGCCGAAGCTGAAGAAGACGCTCCAGTAGGTGAGCGTGGGCAGCAGGTGGCGGCG
>NW_005371683.1:1616633-1628327 GCF_000412655.1 Myotis brandtii
CCACCCCGCCCTCCTCCCACCCGCTCCCGGTCCCGCCAGCCTCCCTACGCAGCCCCCAGGGCTGGAGGGGCCCGAGCGCCCATTTTAGAGCCGGGCACACCGAGGCCCGAGGGGTCCTGTGCGTGCCGAGCAGCTGGGAGAGCGCCTCCCCCATTCACCAGGGCCTGGGCTTCGGCGGTGGAGCAGCCCCCAGCCTCCCTCCTAAACTAGAGGCCTCACAGACGGAATTCAGAGTCTGCCAGCGCCCCCCATCTTCTGAACAGGAGGCACAAGCTCCTACATATGTTTTTTTTCTTGGGAGGGTATTCATGGTTTTCAATGGAACCCTTCAGACAGAAAGCCCTAGAAGTATCCATCCTCGCCCTGAGCTCAGCGGAAGGGCCTGTAGCCACCCACACCTGCAGGCGCCCCTTGCTCCTTGGACAGGTGCGGGAGGGGAAGAGGTGGATGCTGGTCTGGACTTTCTCCTTCCTATTTGGGGGAGCAGGGGGTCAGAAAGGGGAGGGTGGGGACCTGGGGAATCCCAGGAGAAATCTGGAAATAACCCTCTAGGGGAGAAGAGGGTTCTGGGGGAAATTCCTGTTTTGCTGGGAAAAGCCGGAAGGAATCGGGGTGGGAGGATGTTAGCCTCCAGGTGGGAGTCCTGGGACACAGGCGTCCCTCACCGCAGGTGGTCACAGGGCTGGTGATGCTGGTGTGGTCCTGCCCCGGAGCCCGGACACTGGCCCTGCATTGTTCCCAGGAGGCAGAGCAGTGAGGCCCTGCACTGCCACCCCTGCCCTGGAGTTCTGGTGGTGTGGGAGCCATTATTCATGCCCACTCGCAGCCCCCCCCCAAGGGGGACCAGGGCTAAATGGACTGAGGAGGTTGTGGTGCCCCCGTGACAACTTGGAATGAAATAGGAACAACCTGCTTCTCTTGCAGGTGCTGCCCCACCAGGGAGGGGAGCCCTGAGGTCTCTGGCTCAGCTGGCTTGTAGGTGATGATAGTTACTTATTCAGCCCTGATAATGGTGGGCCTTGCAGTACTTGTGCTTAAAAACGTCTCCTCTGGAAAAGAAACACGAACAATTCATAACCACAGCGTTTGACTGAGTCTTCTGAGCTACTGTCGCAGAATTCCGGAATCAGCAGTTCAGAGTTGGAGGGAGCCATCTCCAGTGAAGTCTCCCATCCACCCCCCTTTCTCCCCCCGCCCCTCCCCATCATCACTGATAAAGGTTTGTCAGCCCTATTCCAGACGGGTACCTTTTATTAATGGGAACCTTATCATTTCCTGGGGGTCGGCACTGTGGTAGGAAGGGTTTCATGCTTAACTGAAATGCGCCTCCCTGTGGCTCCCCACTGCCACCTACAGGACGTCTAGTGGCTCTTGCCCTGTTAGTCCTTCTCACAAATAATGACCTCGCCCCAGCTCTTGGCTCCTGCAGCCCAAACTCCTGAAATCCTTTCCTAATTTCCTACGGCTGTCTACTGGCTCAGCTCCTCGGGCCACAGCGGCAGCGACCTGTGAATGGAAGGGCAGCCTGCAGGGTCTGGGCCACTAAAAACATCCTGTGACTTGATCTGGGTGGTGGTTTCACACAGGTAAGCGTATTGCATTGCTCGCTGGGCTGTAAGCTTATGATTGGTGCCCTTTCCTGTAGGTGAATTATATTTCAATAAAATTGTAAACAGACTATGGTGGGCGCAATACCCAGCCCCACTGCAATCAAAGGCCTTCCTTTTTTCTTTCCTTTCTTCTTTTTTTTTCTTTTGTGGGGGGCCCTTGAGTTGAGACAAGCCATAAGGAAGCAAGGACAGCAATGAGATACATTCTATACTAGGGGTGCTTTGAGTTCCTGGAGAAGGGTCCCATTTTGCCTGGGAAGGCTTCATGGAGGAGGTGATTACTGAACTGGATCTGAAGGATAAGTACGTAAAAAGTCTTGCTTCTTCTCTTTCCTTCTCTTTCCCTGTGTCACTATTTTCCAGCATCATCCCATTGTCCACCTCCTCCAGGAACTTTTCCCAGAAAAATTCTACCCAAACCCCAAATTCCAAGGAGCTCCAGACTTACTTCTTGCCCTCCTACTATCTTCACAGTGTCAGCTATCATACAGGGTGGGGCAGAAGTAGGCTTACAGTGGTTCATATGGAAAATAATACAATCTCTCTATATAAAAGGCTAAGCAACCGGCCAATGGCCGACCGGCCGGTAGTTATGACGTGCACTGATCACCAGGGGGCAGATGCTCAACGCAGGAGCTGCCGAGCGACAGCAACTTTGCAGAGTGCCCTCTCACACTCCGGGATCCCTCAGAGGATGTCAGGCTGCGGGTTTCAGCCCACTCACTACGAAGACGCCCTTCGAGCCCTGGCACCGCCCCAGGTGTGGCTGGCCAGGGAGGGACCGTGGGAGTTGACTCCAGGGTGTGTCTGGCCCATCTCGCCCAGTCCCACCCACTGGCCACCTTCTAATTAATTTGCTTTCAATGTGTGAGAATCCGAGCACTGGGCCTCCAGTGATTAATAAATAATAATACAAGAATAAACTGTGTTTTGTGTACTCACAAGTGTAAACCTACTTTGCCTCACCCAGTATTCCACCAACTGTTAGCTGCCTCTGCCTGCCACCCTGCCTCCCCTGAGGCCAGTTACACTGTGAGTCTTGAAGAGCTGGGACTGTATTTACCTGTATTTCCAACACTTCCCCGCCCCTGCCCAGGTGTCTCACAAAATACCTGCACATAGAGTGCTGGATAAACAGCTGGGGAAGTGAACTATTTGCACAACAACTTTACAATTGTTCTTGGTGCTTTATTGACATATCTTATTTGCCAATGAAAACAAGTTTCCAAGGACAGAGGCTGCCCTATATTTCCTTTGTGCCTTGTATTCAAATCTCTAGCCCTAGCTGGGCACCCTGTGGTTACCATTCAATTAGGAAGACATAACCTTGGCCCTGGCCCGCGTTGCGCAGTGGTTAGAGCATCAGCCTGCACACCAAAGGGATGTAGGTTCCATTCCTGATCAAGGGCACACATACCTTGGTTGCAGGGTTGATCCCCGTCCTTGGTCAGGGTGCGTACAGGAGGCGACCAATCGATGTGTCCCTCTCAGATGGGTGTTTCTTTCCCCCTCCCACCACACACTAGAGGTGTTCGCTCCCTTCTACTCTCCCTAAAAAATCAATGGAGCCCTAACCGGTTTGGCTCAGTGGAGAAAGTGTCGGCCTGCAGACTCAAGGGTCCCAGGTTCGATTCCGGTCAGGGGCATGTACCTTGGTTGCAAGCACATCCCCAGTAGGGAGTGTGCAGGAGGCAGCTGATCGATGTTTCTCTCTCATCGATGTTTCTAACTCTCTATCCCTCTCCCTTCCTGTCTGTAAAAAATCAATAAAATATATTTTTAAAAAATCAATGGAAAATATATCCTCAAGTGAGGATAAAAATTTTTTTAAAAGTCACAACCTTGCCTGGTCCTTTCGTCATACTCTGATTTCCCTCCTTGTAAATTGGAAGGGAATGATCCCTGCCCCTCAAGCTCTGGGAAGCAGTTTGAGACCCCAAATATGGAAAGACTGAATGGGTTGGCGGAAAGGAGCTGTAGGAGTGACGGGTTCTCAACTCTTGCCAGCTGAAATCGGTTCCTTTGCCTCAAAGGTCACCTCCTCTGGGAAGCTTTCTCCCACCTTCCCAGGCCCCTCCTCGGGGCTGCCAGCCTGAGCCATTGCTAGTGATGCGTCCTGCTGCTCCTCCAGGGCCAGGGGTTTGCTTTTCACTGGGTGCGGGGGAGGGGAGAGGGGGTGACTCCTGGGGGAGAGGTGTTCACACTATAGAGAGGTGCTTTCACTTACACCTGGAAGTTGCTTAGCAATAAAGCAGCGGCACTTCTTGGGCCACTGACAGGTGATCTACATCCTGGAAATACTCAAGGAGAAAGCAAACAAGATAATATAAGACAGAGCGAAATAAGAGCCAGATACCCTCACACGATCCTTTTACATGCAACACAGCTGCCCAAATTCCTTCGTGGGCAAACCCCTCATGTGCATTTTATCCTCTCACTGTTGCTGTTAGAATTGAACACCTTCAATATAAAAAAGAAAGTACAGAGAGAAAAGGTCTGGTTATCGCAGCCTCGTGGGCTCCTCTAAGTGACCAGGGGCCCGCCCTCGGTCCCCAGGACCCTCGAGGCGCTGCTTGCCAGACCCTCAGGAGGCCAGGCAGGCGCAGTAGAGTGAAGTCTCTAGTTCAAGGTCACCAAGCACATTCTGCCGTTCCCCTGGCCATTCTGGGGCACGAGGCCACCCCTCCTCCACCTCCAGATTTTGGTCTTCTCAGCCCCCACGTCACTGCCTTGCTGCCCAGGGTGTGGAGAGTGGATTGGCATGCTCGCTCTAAGGTTGGCACGGGGCAGGTGGCAGACAGCTTGGTGCCGAGGACTGCACCCGGATGAAGCAGCCACCCTACCCCATGCGAATGCAAACAGTAGAGCTGGGTGTGTGCACAAAGGGCCTCCTTTTTCAATATCCGGATGAACCAAGCTTTCAGCCCGCCTGGAGAGAGAGGGGGTGGCCACTGCAGGTGGCAAGGAAGAGAGGAGAGACGGAGAGACGGGCAGGCGAGACTGCACCGAGGCATCTTGAGAGTCAGCTTGGTGGCCACACATATCCTGAGGGAATGTTGCATAATACCTGGCATTTAGTTGGTGCTGAATATGTGTGAGTGCTTAAAAGTGCTGGCTGAAGCCAGTCAAACTTCGAGAGTCGGAAGAGCTCTCTGAAATGATCTAGTGCCATCTCCCACCGAGAAACAGAATTCCATTTACAGCATCCCTGCAGGGAGCCACCCAGCCTCCCCTTCAGCATTGGATGGAGTCAGAGAGACCCGTGAGGCCCGTGAAAAACTGAGGCTCAGCTCCCCCCGCCCCAAAATGGGGAGAATAACTGAGAAAATGTAGACACAGTGTGTAACACAGGGGCTGACACACCAGGTTCTCCATAAAGAATTCTTCTCTTTCCCCTCCTCCTCCTCCCCCTTCCTCTGCCTTCTCCCCCTTTTCTCCTGCTCCCCTCCTCCTCCTCCTCTCCCTCCCCTTCCTCCTCCTTCTCCCTCTCTTGCCCCCCTCTTTCTCCTCCCCCCTCCTTCACAGCAAAACAAACTGCTTCTCTGGGCTGGTGTGTAAGCAGAGTGTGGTGCTGGACCGGCGGCATAGCGTGTCCTGGGAACTTGTTAGAAACGCAGGTTCCCGGTCTGCCCCGGACCGGCTGGGTCAGACACTCTGGGGGTGCAGCTCGGGTTCTGCTCTAATAAACCCTCCAGGGGCCTCGGTGCAGCGGGGATTTGAGAGTCACTGCTCTAGAGCCACAAAGGGGAACGTCTAGTTCCCATTCTCGAGAGCCAGCCACTCGCTACCTGAAAACATTCCTCGTGCTCCTCCTCAGTTTGATTCCCACCGACACCCTCCCCACCGCTCTCAGCCACTCATTTACCGTGTGTTCCAGACCCTTCGCTGTCTCTTTCTCACCATCATGTCATGCTTTCATCGGCAGTGACGGGTTTGGCTCAGGTGTTGGCCCGTGGACTGAACGGTCTCAGGTTCAGTTCCCGTCAAGGGCACATACCTCAGTCGCAGGCTCGATCCCTGGCCCCAGTCGGAGCGCATGCGGGAGGCAACCAATCCACGTGTCTGTCTCACATCCATGTCTCTCTCTCTCTGACTCTCCCCCTCCCTTCCACTCTAAGAATCAATGGGAAAATATCCTCAGGTGAGGATTAACAAAAATACAGTGTGGCGCCTAGCACTATAGCAGGATTCCCCAGCAGTCTAAGCAGCCCGCAGTGCACGTGGCACTTTAATATATGTAAGGTTAGCCTCAGTGAAAAGAAACATCAGTGATGAGAGAGAATCGTTGATCGGCTGCCTTCTGCACACCCCACACTGGGGGTCAAGCCCGCAACCTGGGCATGTGCCCTGACTGGGAATCAAACCATGACCTCCTGGTTCATATGTCAAAGCTCAACCACTGAGCCATGCTGGTGGGGCCTCTATCTTCTTTTAAAATTGTGTTGTCTCGCCTTGGTCAGCGTAGCTCAGTTGGTTGGAGTGTCGTCCGGTGCACTGAAGGGTGTGGGTTTGATCCCCAGTAGGGGCGCGTGTGGGAGGCAGCCAACTGATGTTTCTCTCTCGCCTTTAAAAAATAAAAACATAAAAAATTTTACATTGGGTCGTCTCTCTTTTAAACTTTTATTTAGGACTTCTTGACCTATTCCGGCTGAGCCCTTTTTCAGTTCATTTATTGTACATACCTTCTCATTGTCTGCACCTACATGACCTTTGATCTTCACCATGATCCTGTGAGATAAGCACCATTTGGCTCCATTTTACGGATAAGGACACAGGCTCAGGAAGGCACACGGTCACATCGCTAGGGAGCATTGAAGCTGAATTGTGAGCCAAAATTCCTGACTCCGAAGTCCAGACCCTTCCCTCGGGGATCAAGAGGGAGTCCTTTTAGTCACCTTTCCCCGCTCCCAAGTGTCATTCACTTTGGTTTGTCCTCCTCTTCCCTGCCAGGCCTCTCGGGGGTCCCCGTCCAGCCACAGGCGGAAGGGCCGTTCCTCCAGCTGTTAGTAAGGAGGGCCCCTCATGTTATAATGTACTGTGACCGACAGTCCTCCGAGCCGCTGAGGCGAGTATTGAGCGCAGTGCACTGTTCTCTACCTTCTGTTTCCTGGTCTTCCTTCGGGGCTCCGTGAGCTATTCATTCTGCTGGGAACGCCCCACCCACCCCAGGCTGCCCAGGAGCCCGCCTTGTGTGCCGTCTACCTCCTCACGTACTACCCTTCCTGTGGTCACCAGCTGGGTGTCGGTGACACAGATCAACTGTCAGCTCCCTGAGGATGGAGGTTGGGCCACACAGGAACCCTTTTATCTCAGGAGCACGGCGCAGCACCTGCCTCGCACGCAGCAGGCATCCGAAAATATTACCTACCCTAACGTGTGTTTAATTACTCTAACCGTGAACTTATGAAAACCCCTGAAGCAAGAAATAATATTCTTGCCCTAGCTGGTTTGGCGCAGTGGCTAGAGCATCGACCTGCGGACTGAAGGGTCCCAGGTTGGATTCCGGCCAAGGGCACATGCCTGGGTAGTGGGCTCAGTCCCATTGGGGGGCATGCAGGAGGCAGCCGATCAGTGATTCTCTCTCATCATGGATGTTTCTATCTCTCTATCCTCCCTTCCTCTCTGAAATGAATAAGAATATATTTTTAAAAAGAAATAATATTCTTAGAGGATTTTATGAGGAAGGTACAATTTACCCATCTCACCCGTAGTTCTCGGACTTGGCTATATATTCGCATCATCTCGGGGTTCAGAAAAGACTCTCTGGCTGATGGAATCCTGCCCGGATATTTTGCAAAAGCTCCCCAGGGCTCGCTAATGTGCAGCTAAGGTTGGGAACCACTGCTGCCGAGAACCGACATTTTACCACCGGAGACTGACTTATCTATCCTGCACTGTGTAGGCCCCTCATGAACGTGCCTTTATTGACTTGTGCGTGGGCTTCCTGCCTCGCTTGCGTGGTCCCAGGATGTGCTATGGGAGTGACGGTGCCGATGCTGTGGCCACGGGGCCCCCTTCATGAAGACACACAGGACAGCTTTCGATTGGGCATCGGCATCAGGAAAAGCTGTGACTCCTGAGCAGCCAGTTCATGTTTACCGTAAGGAGGCTGGGAAGCCCGCACCAACACTATTTTCCAAGCTCATAGTGGCTGCTGGAGAGCTCGTGGCCAAAGTCAGGGTCCACCTTTATCGCCTGGGTGGAATGGTATGGCCTGTGTGTGGTGTACAGACTTGGTCTTTATTTTCTGTCCTTTTCTGTCCTAGAATCACCTGGGAGTCTTTTTAAAATCCTGATTTCTGGGCCTCTTGATTTCTGTGCAGCCAACGTTGAGAACCACTGCCCTACAGTCATGCTACTTAACTGAGATATAATTCATGCACCATCAAATTCACCCTTAGAGGATGGTCCAGTGGTTTTTAGTAGAGTTACTGGGTTTTGTGACCATCACACTACCTGATTCCAGAACATTTTCTTCCTCCGCAGAAGAAACTCTCTACCAGTGGTTCTCAACCTTGGCTGCACATTATAATCACCTGGGAATCTTTTTAAAAACCCTGATTTCTGGGCCTCATCCTCCGGAAATTCTGTTTCTTTGTTACTAATGTTGTGGCCCCACCCCATAACAAAGAAACAGAATTTCCAGAGGATGAGGCCCAGAAATCAGGATTTTAAAAAGATTCCCAGGTGATTTTAACGTGCAGCCAAGGTTGAGAACCACTGCTCTCTACCCATTGGCAGTCACTCCCCATTGCCCCCTCCCTCGGCCTTTGGTAACCAATGGTCTACTTCCTGTATCTGTGGACATTTCATATACATTGGAGCATGTAGTAAGTGGTCATACGTGTTGTAGCAGGTACAGCACTTCCTTCCCTTTCATGGCTGAATAAATATCCCATTGTATTGATGAACCACGTTTCGTTTATCCCTTCATCAGTTGACGGGCTTCGGGGTTCCCACTTTTTGGCTCTCATGAGGAATGCTGCTATGAACACTCATGCACAAGGTTTTATGTGAACATGTTTCCATTCTCTTGGGTATTGTACCTAAATGGGTGGATTTCTTGGGTCATGTAGTAACTCTATTTACCTTTTTGATAGTCATTTCTTATTAAAATTTCTTTTAATTTTTCTGTATTGCATGTATCTCTGTGAGCCACTGAAAATCCCCCTTCTTGGAACGAGGCGAAGTATAAATAAATAAATGAATAAGTCACAAAGCACTCCCAAGCCATCTGTTTAATAATCTGCACTAGAATTCTGCCAGGATTCTATATTGAGCTGCTTGGTCTATAGTTTCCAGAAATACCTTCTGTCTCTTTGTGAAAATCAGGACATTTTCTCGTCTCCCATGTCCTCCTCATTTATCCCGGTTATTTTTCAGTCCTACCTGCTAGGTAGCTCATAACTCCGGTGTCTAACTCATCTGAATCCGACCCCCGGAACTCATGGGCAGTCACATAAGCTCTCACCATCTACCTTCCTCTCTATGGGGTGATGTACTTAAAATTTTATATCCAAGTAACTCATGCACGTGGTTAAAAATAAAATAGAACAGAAGCTTCTACAGCGAATTGTCCTGCCTCCCCCCTCCCTCCTCCAGTCCTGCCCCCAGGAGGCAGAGCCCTCGAACGCCTTTAGCATCTCATTCTGGGAGGGACTTCCATCTCTCTAAACAACATGCCTATGCTGCTGTTTCTGGATTTCTCCATTTTATTATTTTTATTTTATTTTATATATTTTATTGATTTTTTACAGAGAGGAAGGGAGAGGGATAGAGAGCCAGAAACATCAATGAGAGAAACATCGATCAGCTGCCTCCTGCACGCCCCTCACTGGGGATGTACCCGCAACCAAGGTACATGCCCTTGACCGGAATCGAACCGGGGACCCTTGAGTCCGCAGGCCGACGCTCTATCCACTGAGCCAAACCGGTTCTGGCTGGATTTCTCCATTTTAAACATCCTTTATTGACCTGTAACTATGACAGATGAGGATTGAATTCACACATATCTCCCAAACGACCCTCCCCCACCCTCCTCCCAACATGGCTGAATAGCTGTTTTCATTTAGTTTCCTCTAAATAAAATAAATCTGATGACTCCTCTGTTGCTGTAAGTAACGTATGTGTATCTTTGTTTCTCATCCCACCAGCCACTGGCAATATCCACCGAAATCATAACTGCATCTGCCCTTTGCGCGTCCAGGAGGTTTCCTGCTCATAGGGTTGTACTTGTGCAAAATGACACAGGCCCAGACTGACTACAGCACTTTTGTGAGAGCAAAAGAGTGTAGACAACGCAACTATTAGCAGAGACTTGCTAAGTCATTGACAATACACCCATATAATGAAATATTATGCAGCCATAAAAGGGAGAAAACTCTTCATATATTGATAGGAAGTAGCTTCTAAGATCCATTCAGTAAAAACTAAAGGATGCAGAACAAGTGGCTAACACCTGCGTAGCATCTGTGTAAAAGGGGAGAAAATAATGTGTTTATCTTCTTGGCTATTCATTAAATTCCCAGAACGTTACAGCAACATCAAGGAGGCAAACGAGGTGGCGGGAGGTATTTTCACTATATGCACTCCTGAGCCTTTCGAATTATGGGGCACACGAATGTGTTGTCTATTAAAAACAAGTAAATAAAATTTCAAACTCTCCCTTTGTAGCATCTCAGTGTTGTTTTTTTAAGAAAGCACACATATTGTGCTACGTTATTATTCGGGGGTGGGCAAAAGTAGGTTCGCAGTTGTAATACAAATAAACAATACAATAATTAATAAATAATGATACAAGAACGAAGTGTTTCATGTACTCACAACTGCAAAGCTACTTTTGTCCAGCCCTGTGAAATAACTTGTATGTTACTCTGTAGATTCTCTGAATTCATATGCTCTAATATAACATAACCTTTTAATATTGGAGATGCATTTTGCTGTGCTAATAAGCCTATATATTACATATTGCATTTATCCTACAGATATACTCTTTTTAAAGGTCTCTTTATAAAAAAGGATCTGAAATGGAAACAGCAAAATGTTAACGGTGGTTATTTCTGGGTGGTTGGCATATGAGTGGTTTTACGTTTCTTTTTTATCCTTTCTCTGTTTCTCCCCCGAGCGGTTAGGATGGGGACATGCTGCCTCTGATAATCAGGAAAAAAGCATATATGCTACCTCCTCTCGCGTCCCCAGGGGAAAGCTCAGTCCCGTCAGTGTGCCTGTCAGGGCCCCTGTCTGCATGTCCATCCTCTTCCGTCATCCCTCGCTGCCCCCCACGGGAGGGCCTGTGACCCCTGAACAGGCCTCCTGCTGGCTGCTCTCCCCTGACCTGCAGAAATGTGACCGGCCTTCACTGCCCAGCTCAAATGTCCCCTCCCAGATAGAATCGGTGGCTCCCTCCTTTCGCCCAGGTGACGACTGGCTCCTCTGGACTGGATGCCACCTGTGTGTGGCCCTTGTCTTAGGAATCGCTGAGTTCCCAGGGGT
This sequence comes from Myotis brandtii, assembly GCF_000412655.1. Lineage (NCBI taxonomy): Eukaryota > Metazoa > Chordata > Mammalia > Chiroptera > Vespertilionidae > Myotis > Myotis brandtii. Next base: position 1,627,736 of record NW_005371683.1, read on the forward strand.
GGCCCAGGGGATGAAGGCTGGGGATGTGTGGCCCAGCGGCCTCCTGCTGCTTCCTCCCCGACCGACCGACCGACCGACCGCTTGTTGGAGGTGCTAACCGAGCTGCTGCTGGCAGCAGGCCTCACTTCACCCGGTGTCCCCTTTCTGTTTGTTCGAGCTCCTGGGGTGTGATCTTGGTGTTCTGCCTGCCCTGGCTGCAGGCCTGCTTCCCTCCTAGCAGGCCCTCTGCCTGGCAGCATCTTCAGGCAACTGCATCTTCCAAACCAGTACCTGCCTGGACCAGCCCCAGGGGTCCAGCTTGGGAGGAAAGGGCTCTCCCAGGATGGCTGGTCTGCCGGAGGGAGAGGAGGGGAGAAGGGGTCCTTCCCTCGTGTCTGTTGGAGCAAGTGGGGCTGGGAGATGAGGTGACATTTGCCCCAGAGACTTTCACACCCCCCTTCCCCCCAACTCCCCTTCCAGAGGAGAGGGATAGCCTGCTAATATCCCCAGGGAAAGTAACCGGAAGAGGAGGAGATGGGGCAGGAGGAGGGGCTAAAGCAGACCCCACCACCCACCTCCCTCCCCTGGGGGACTGAGTCTGTGCCTTCTGGCA
>NW_005371683.1:1637626-1638748 GCF_000412655.1 Myotis brandtii
CTATCCTTATTCTCAAGATTTACCCAGAGGATAAAGCCCGGCCGGAACTTGCCCACTGAGCTCCATTGACAGCACCTGGCGGTGAGGGCAGCCGGAGCTCATCTTGGATGTGGTGGGTGCACGGCCCTGGACGGACCCCGGCCGACCTGTGCAGTCCAGACTATAAAAAACCTCCCCACGTTCAAAGTCCTCCCACCAATAAGCAGCATGGCTGTTTCCTGAGCATCTAATATGTGCCAGACAGTTCCGAGTGCTTTCCCCGTGCTAAGGATGTGGACATGGTTATTGGACCTTTGTTTTACACAGAAGGAAATGGAGGCATGAGCATCTAATATGTGCCAGACAGTTCCGAGTGCTTTCCCCGTGCTAAGGATGTGGACATGGTTATTGGACCTTTGTTTTACACAGAAGGAAATGGAGGCACAGAGAGGTGACAGGTGGCCCAGCATCGCTCACCTAGTGAATGGCCTTGTCAAGATCTGGACCCTCTGGCCTGAGCCTGTGCCCTCACCCGTGAGGCTGTTCTGCAGGGGAGAGGCCCTCTCCCAGCCCCACTGCGCCTCTCTGGCACGTTCTGGTAGAGTGCAAGTGTTCCTGGGGATCATTGGCTGGGGATGTGGCCCAGCGGCCTCCTGCTGCTTCCTCCCCGACCGACTGACCGACCGCTTGTTGGAGGTGCTAACCGAGCTGCTGCTGGCAGCAGGCCTCACTTCACCCGGTGTCCCCTTTCTGTTTGTTCGAGCTCCTGGGGTGTGATCTTGGTGTTCTGCCTGCCCTGGCTGCAGGCCTGCTTCCCTCCTAGCAGGCCCTCTGCCTGGCGGCATCTTCAGGCAACTGCATCTTCCAAACCAGTACCTGCCTGGACCAGCCCCAGGGGTCCAGCTTGGGAGGAAAGGGCTCTCCCAGGATGGCTTGTCTGCTGGAGGGAGAGGAGGGGGAGAAGGGGTCCTTCCCTCGTGTCTGTTGGAGCAAGTGGGGCTGGGAGATGAGGTGACATTTGCCCCAGAGACTTTCACAACCCCCTTCCCCCCAAAGGGGAGGAGATGAGGCAGGAGGAGGGGCTAAAGCAGACCCCACCACCCACCTCCCTCCCCTGGGGGACTGAGTCTGTGCCTTCTGGCA
>NW_005371683.1:1638796-1642699 GCF_000412655.1 Myotis brandtii
CTATCCTTATTCTCAAGATTTACCCAGAGGATAAAGCCCGGCCGGAACTTGCCCACTGAGCTCCATTGACAGCACCTGGCGGTGAGGGCAGCCGGAGCTCATCTTGGATGTGGTGGGTGCACGGCCCTGGACGGACCCCGGCCGACCTGTGCAGTCCAGACTATAAAAAACCTCCCCACGTTCAAAGTCCTCCCACCAATAAGCAGCATGGCTGTTTCCCGAGCATCTAATGTGTGCCAGACAGTTCCGAGTGTTTTCCCCGCGCTAAGGACGTGGACACGGTTATTAGACCTTTGTTTTACACAGAAGGAAATGGAGGCACAGAGAGGTGACAGGTGGCCCGACATCGCTCACCTAGTGAATGGCCTCGTCAAGATCTGGACCCTCTGGCCTGAGCCTGTGCCCTCACCCGTGAGGCTGTTCTGCAGGGGAGAGGCCCTCTCCCAGCCCCACTGCGCCTCTCTGGCACGTTCTGGTAGAGTGCAAGTGTTCCTGGGGATCATTGGGGACCGGGCCACCTCCTCGGCTCGTGGTAGGGCCTGGGGCTCCTCATGTTTTCAAACCAGGATACTGCTCTTTTGGCTTAAGTCAGAGACCGGAGCTGGGCCCCCAGGCTGTGTTCCTCGACCTGTGTTATTTGCTCCAAACCTGACTTACTGAATTAGGATGGGGGAGGGCAGCAGGGCCCGAAGTCTGCATTCTGAGCCAGCACCCCAGGCAATTCTGATTTGGAGTGTCACTGGCCTGGGTTCCGATCCCAGATCTGCCATGAAATGGGCTGTGTGGTCTGGAGGCTCAGTTTCTTCATCTGTAAGAAATGAGGCCCCGTACCTGCTGGTCTTGCTGTGAGGATTAAGTTAAATCAGGAGAAAACCGATGCCCGTGGCACCCAGGAAGCCCTCTGGGGGCACCCCCGGCGCGTGGAACCGGGAGGGAGGCACAATACATGCCTTCGCGGGGAGGGCGTTGGGACATGGAGCATTACTCAGCCACGGCACACAAAGGTAGAGCTCCCCCAAAACCCCACTCCTTCCCAGCTTCTCAGGGCAGAGACCCAGGGGCTCCCAGCTGCCCACCCTCGTCTCACCAAGCCCTACCCGCAGCTCACGTGGAAGCCATACAGGCAAAGGCAGAGAGGAGCAGATGTCACACTCCTCTCCTGTCCATCTGGGCCCCGGCTTAGGAAAGGGTACGGTCTTTTTTTTTTTTAGTTTTATTCATTTCAAACGGCCGGATCCGGCCCGCGGGCCGTAGTTTGCCCACGGCTGACCCAGAGGATAAACCCCGGCCGGAACTTGCCCACTGAGCTCCATTGACAGCACCTGGCGGTGAGGGCAGCCGGAGCTCATCTTGGATGTGGTGGGTGCACGGCCCTGGACGGACCCCGGCCGACCTGTGCAGTCCAGACTATAAAAAACCTCCCCACGTTCAAAGTCCTCCCACCAATAAGCAGCATGGCTGTTTCCTGAGCATCTAATGTGTGCCAGACAGTTCCGAGTGTTTTCCCCGCGCTAAGGACGTGGACACGGTTATTAGACCTTTGTTTTACACAGAAGGAAATGGAGGCACAGAGAGGTGACAGGTGGCCCGACATCGCTCACCTAGTGAATGGCCTCGTCAAGATCTGGACCCTCTGGCCTGAGCCTGTGCCCTCACCCGTGAGGCTGTTCTGCAGGGGAGAGGCCCTCTCCCAGCCCCACTGCGCCTCTCTGGCACGTTCTGGTAGAGTGCAAGTGTTCCTGGGGATCATTGGGGACCGGGCCACCTCCTCGGCTCGTGGTAGGGCCTGGGGCTCCTCATGTTTTCAAACCAGGATACTGCTCTTTTGGCTTAAGTCAGAGACCGGAGCTGGGCCCCCAGGCTGTGTTCCTCGACCTGTGTTATTTGCTCCAAACCTGACTTACTGAATTAGGATGGGGGAGGGCAGCAGGGCTGGAAGTCGGCATTCTGAGCCAGCACCCCAGGCAATCCTGATTTGGAGTGTCACAGGCCTGGGTTCCGATCCCAGATCTGCCACGAAATGGGCTGTGTGGTCTGGAGGCTCAGTTTCTTCACCTGTAAGAAATGAGGCCCCATACTTGCTGGTCTTGCTGTGAGGATTAAGTTAAATCAGGAGATCTTGGATGTGGTGGGTGCACGGCCCTGGACGGACCCCGGCCGACCTGTGCAGTCCAGACTATAAAAAACCTCCCCACGTTCAAAGTCCTCCCACCAATAAGCAGCATGGCTGTTTCCTGAGCATCTAATATGTGCCAGACAGTTCCGAGTGCTTTCCCCGTGCTAAGGATGTGGACATGGTTATTGGACCTTTGTTTTACACAGAAGGAAATGGAGGCACAGAGAGGTGACAGGTGGCCCAGCATCGCTCACCTAGTGAATGGCCTTGTCAAGATCTGGACCCTCTGGCCTGAGCCTGTGCCCTCACCCGTGAGGCTGTTCTGCAGGGGAGAGGCCCTCTCCCAGCCCCACTGCGCCTCTCTGGCACGTTCTGGTAGAGTGCAAGTGTTCCTGGGGATCATTGGGGACCGGGCCACCTCCTCGGCTCGTGGTAGGGCCTGGGGCTCCTCATGTTTTCAAACCAGGATACTGCTCTTTTGGCTTAAGTCAGAGACCGGAGCTGGGCCCCCAGGCTGTGTTCCTCGACCTGTGTTATTTGCTCCAAACCTGACTTACTGAATTAGGATGGGGGAGGGCAGCAGGGCTGGAAGTCGGCATTCTGAGCCAGCACCCCAGGCAATCCTGATTTGGAGTGTCACAGGCCTGGGTTCCGATCCCAGATCTGCCACGAAATGGGCTGTGTGGTCTGGAGGCTCAGTTTCTTCACCTGTAAGAAATGAGGCCCCATACTTGCTGGTCTTGCTGTGAGGATTAAGTTAAATCAGGAGAAAACCGATGCCCGTGGCACCCAGGAAGCCCTCTGGGGGCACCCCCGGCGCGTGGAACCGGGAGGGGGGGGGGGGCCCACCTGGGGGAGACCACATTCAAGAGGCACTCTTCAACCCAGGCAGTTTACAGCCCAAACTCAAGAAAGAGACCTAGTAGATATTGCAAAGCTCGAGTGTAGACTACAGACAGTTAGAATTTCCAGATTGTCGGGCTTGACTGTAGGGCTGGGAGTGGGGTGCGGTGTGTGTAGAGGACTTACCTAGAACTCAGATTTCCTTACTAAACCCTGTTTTCACTTAGGGCATGTATATGCAGGTGGCCTTTTGGATGATGGAGGTTATGAGGGTCTAAGACCTTCATGAACCCCTTTCATCAGCATTGGTGTAGGCCCACTTGGTGCCAACAGAACCAGCCTATAAAGAGTGCACACAGTTGACCAAGGAAGGCTTCTTGGAGGAGGAGAGATTGAGGCATGCTTAAAAGAAGAGAAAGAAATGGTTCCTACAAAACACTAAAGTGGGGACAGATAGGGTGACGTCAAACTGGGAGCAGGGAGGACACTCAAAGGTCATCTGCTGCCCCCTTCATTACAGGGGCAGCAGCACTGAGTCCCAGCAGGGGCAAAGCACCTGCCCAAGGCCAGTGAGCCTGACTGAGCCGGAGCTGCAGCGGGAAGTCCAGGCCGAGGGAACATGGACAGGTGGAGGGGCCACAGCTTGAGGGAGGAGGCGCCTTCAGGGAAAGGCGGGTCCTGGGTCTAGTGGAGCGGGAGCGTGACCAACTTCCCCAGCTGGGCTGCACTCTGAGTGCAGAGCGTGCAGCGGGTGGTCAGACACCGAGCTGGAGAGAGAGGCGGTTCACTTAGGGCATGTATATGAGGGTGGCATTTTGGATGATGGAGGTTATGAGGGTCTAAGACCTCCATGAACCCCTTGCATCAGCATTGGTGTAGGCCAGCCGTGGGCAAACTACGGCCCGCGGGCCGGATCCGGCCCGTTTGAAATGAATAAAACTAAA
>NW_005371683.1:1643012-1651871 GCF_000412655.1 Myotis brandtii
AAAAAGCAAGGGGGGGGGGGGCGGCCCACCTGGGGGAGACCACATTCAAGAGGCACTCTTCAACCCAGGCAGTTTACAGCCCAAACTCAAGAAAGAGACCTAGTAGATATTGCAAAGCTCGAGTGTAGACTACAGACAGTTAGAATTTCCAGATTGTCGGGCTTGACTGTAGGGCTGGGAGTGGGGTGCGGTGTGTGTAGAGGACTTACCTAGAACTCAGATTTCCTTACTAAACCCTGTTTTCACTTAGGGCATGTATATGAGGGTGGCATTTTGGATGATGGAGGTTATGAGGGTCTAAGACCTATTTGCTCTGGAGACAGAGGGGCTCATGGGGTGCTGTGGGTGCCAAGACTGGCAGCAGGGCTCTGGGCAACGATGGGCCCAAGGGGCTGAGCTGCTTCAGGAAGGAAGGAAGGCGGTCTGACAAGTGCCCGACACTCGGCTGACCCGGGTCGCTTAGCAGGACAAAGGAAATGGTGGCCTGCTGGGCATCGGCCCTGATCACAGGGTCCAGACCAGACCATAGGAACAGGGTGACTGGGAGCCCACGGGAAGGGAGAGGTGGGCAGGGGAGCCAGCCCAGGTCCCATCTTCAAGGGAGCTGATGTGGGGCAGGGTCTGGCCTGTGACCTGGTGTCACCACCACCCTTGCAAATAGGACCTTCCGCCAGGCCCTGCAGGGCTCCCACCTGCGGGCACAGGAAAGGAACACCCAGTTGGAGCCCTGGGCATTCCTGACCCATCCCAGGAGCAGATGGCAGGAGGCCAGAGGGGGAAATAGCCGTCTAAAGGTGCTTTAGCCCGGACCCCAGCATACCTGGGTAAAATATACAGACGAGCATTAGATATTCAGGGGGTACACTGAAGCTTAAAAAGGGGGAAATAAAAATCTCTTCCACCAATATTCACCACTAATAAAAACTAAGGAGGTGTGCCTTCACAGACGAGCATTAGATATTCAGGGGTACATTGAAGCTTAAAAAGGGGGAAATAAAAATCTCTTCCGCCAATATTCACCACTAATAAAAACTAAGGAGGTGTGCCTTTTACCTAAACTGTTCCCTGCAAAGTCAACTAGCATCTCCCTCTCCCAGCGGGGAAGCAACCAAGTTGGTTGCCCAGTTTAAAAGAAGGCGACATGTTTAAGGTTTGAAAATAAAACAGCAGAAATTAAGGGTCAGTAAAAACTAAAAGTAAGGCCAGTGAGCGGGGAGCTTAAAATATAAAAGCAGGCAGAGGATGAACCCTTTAATGACGAGGGCATACAAGGGGTGGGGACCGGAGCTGTTTATACTTTTCCTTGAATCCCTGGATATGGGCCACACCAGGGCTCAGGGTACTGTGTAAACTCTCCTAAGTCCTCATCCTCGAGTAGACCCCTCGGGAATTCAGCTCAGCAGGCACTCCAACCCAGCCAGTTCGGCGGGTAATTCAAAACATTACAGCCTCTCAGGCCCTTTTAAATCACAGGCGAGGGACCTGAGAGCAGGACACGGGGTGTGCACGCTACCACGGGAGGCACGCGACGGCCTCTGTGTGAGCTCGGGTCCTCACCGCTTTTTGCCGCCGCTGCCTGTTGCTGAATTTGTTCATAGTCCAGCCCTCCAACGGTCTGAGGGACAGTGAACTGGCCCCCTGTTTAAAAAGTTTGAGGACCCCTGGTGTAAACTCTCCTAAGTCCTCGTCCTCGAGTAGACCCCTCTGGAATTCAGCTCAGCAGGCACTCCAACCCAGCCAGTTCGGCGGGTAATTCAAAACATTACAGCCACTCAGGCCCTTTTAAATCACAGGCGAGGGACCTGAGAGCAGGACACGGGGTGTGCACGCTTCCACGGGAGGCACGCGATGGCCTCTGTGAGCTCGGGTCCTCACCGCGGTGGTCAGTGCGGCTGGTCCACCCGGCCCAGCGGCCGTACGTGGGCAAGGAGCCCCTCACTCCAGTCTGAGAGTGGGGACTCCCTTCAGCCCTGGCCAGGTGGGGGACGCCTCACAGGCAAGGACGTCTTTGTAAACACAATGGATACAGGAAACATCCTTGTGCACTTTTTCTTCTTCTTTCTTTCAGATGGGAAGCGTGTTCTCTACACCACAAAAAGACAGCCCATTAGGATGTATCCTCAAGAATTGGGGGATTAAGTTTGACCCACAGACCTTAAAAAGAAAGCGCCTGATTTTTTTTTCTGCACTCAGGTGTGGCCACAATACCAACTGGCAAATGGGGAGAGTTGGCCCTCACAGGGAAGCCTCAAGTATAACGCCCTCCTACGGTTAGATCTTTTTTGTAGGAAAGATAGGAAATGGTCAGAAGTCCCATATGTCCAAACTTTCTTTACCCGAAGGGACAGGCCAGATTTATATAAAAAATGTCAAGTAAATCCCTGGCTCCTGGCAATAACAACCCAAAGGCCACCGAGGGAGAAGGCGGAGGCCGTGCCCCGCCCAGGGCTGAGCCAACCTCAGCTTGCCCCCAGACAGATGAAGGATCTGGCCACCCTTTAGCCCAGATCCCCTTCTTACCCCAGGACATGAGACAAATTACAAGTGACCTAGGAAAGTTCTCAGAAGACCCTGACAGACATATTGAGGTCTTCCAAAACCTCATTCAAGTATTTGCTCTCTCCTATAGAGACATCATGCTCATATGAAACCCGACCCTCTCAGCCACTGAAAAGCAAAATATACTAGAAAATGCAAGAAAATTTGGGAATGACCGTTTTCTTACGTGTGCTGGGGGAAGAGAGGACTCTGAGGGAAGAAACAGGGATTTCTTAACAGGACAAGAGGCAGTTCCCCCTGTGGGCCCTCAATGGAACCCTGACACTGAGACGGAAAATAAAGCACTGCCAGTTTTGTAGTATAGAAGGCCTCCGACGTAGTAAATCAAAACCTGTCAACTGCTCAATTAACCACCATTAATCAAGGGGCTGACGAAATCCCTCGGCTTTTCTAGAAAGGCTCCAGGAGGCACTAGCCAAGAATACGAACATTACCCCAGAGTCAGAACTGGGACAACTAACTTTAAAGAACAAATGTATCACTCAGGCTGCCCCAGACGTCAGGAGAAAATTGCAGAAATGGGCTATGAGTCCCGAGAATAGACAATCTCCTGAAGATCATCGCCGCCTCTGTGTTCTAGAATAAAGACCAGAATGAGGCAGAAGAACAGGGGAAGCCGGGCCAGAACCCAGGTTCTTTGTGCCAGGCTTTGGCAAGGCCAGGGCCCCCAGTCAGAGCCCGGAGGCGAACAGTCAGTCCTGATCACTGGCTACAACTGCAACAGGTTGGACTTATGCGCCGGAATCGCCCCAAGGGGCACGTTGGACTCCTGAAGCCCTGTTCGACCTGCCAAGGAAACCACTGGAAGTCAGACTGACCCTGGAGACTGAGGTCCCTTGGGGCAGGGCTGGTGACCAGCTGGCCCAACAGGACTGATGGGGCTCAGAGTCTCTCAATCTAGCTCCTCAGAGGACTGCCACCTCCACCCAGGAGCCCCGGGTAAGCCTGACAGTGGGGGGGAAAGGAAATTAATTTCCTCCCCGATGCTGAAGCCACCTTCTCATCCTGTGTGGGGGGGGGGGCGGGGGGGCAAGGAAATTAATTTCCTCCCCGATGCTGGAGCCACCTTCTCTGTACTCCTCCCAAACCCTGGTAAATCCTCAGAGGCTGCAGCCGTTACAGGCATGTCTGGGAAGCCAAGAGAGAGATCTTTTTTCTCAGCCTTTAGGGCGCAGCTGGGTAAGCGGTGCCTTCCTGATCCTGCAAAAAGCCTCACATTCACATCAGAAACACTGTCCTCTCAACCCTGAGGCTCTAGAACAGAGGTTCTCAACCTGTGGGTCGCGACCCCTTGGGGGGTCGAACGACCCTTTCACAGGGGTCACCTAAGACCATCTGAAAACACATCTATAATTACATATTGTTTTTGTGATGAATCACTATGCTTTCATTATGTTCAATTTGTAACAATGAAAATACATCCTACATATCAGATATTTACATGACGATTCATAACAGTAGCAAAATTACAGTTATGAAGTAGCAACGAAAATAATTTTATGGTCGGGGGCCACCACAACATGAGGAACTGTATTAAAGAGTCGCGGCATTAGGAAGGTTGAGAACCACTGCTCTAGAAGGGCTCAATATTCTAATCGGCCATCTATTTGAGAAGCCCAAGGTTTACTGAAACCTTGTCATCGTCCTTACAATACCCCATCTTAGGGCTACAAGAGCCTAATAAAGGGGGAAGACTCGTTCTGATAACTAGTAAATAAGACAGTGACTCCTATCGAGCCAAGAGTCCCTAACCCTTAGGCATTATTAGCCCAAATTCCAGAGGACACAGAGTGGTTTACAGTACTAGATATCAAGGATGCCTTTTTCTGTATACTCCTGCCTCCTCACAGCTCCTATTCGCCTTTAAAAGATCCCAATAATGAAAGCGGTCAGCTAATATGGTCCATACTGGCCCAGGATTTTCAGGAATGGCCCTCATTTATCTGGGCAGGCCTTTAAACAGCCCCAAAAGGCCCTGTTACAGGCACCGGCTTTAAGTCTCCCAACGGGTCGGCAGCATCGACTCCTCGATCCGTCTGTCTCCAGTGAGCCTTGAATGCCAGCCAGCACAGGAGGAGGACACAGCTGCATTGCCCTCAACTAGATCACCAAGATTTCTGCTCCTGTGAGCCTCTAAAGGACCTTAAACGTCTCTTTCGAAGGGATCCTGAGTCAATGAGTGCCAGATAAAATCAGGAACATTCCAGAATGTTCCAGGTAAGGAACATTCTCTGGTATTTCTAAATAATCAGTATTTTCATCTTTTTAACAATTCTTATTCTGTCTTTTCGTAAGTGTCACCTGAATCCTAGGCTGGTACCTGGAGGAGAGCTTCTCTGTCCTTACTGGGACCCAGAAACACCACAAGATATTCCTACTCATAGCCCCTCTCTGGAACCCTGGTATCGTAAATTTCTCAAGCCATACTGGCCCCCCAAGTCCCTAACTACTAAGTATGTTATAAGCAGCCCAATTCGGGGTCAAATAATCTCCGAGTAGATGTATATCTCCCACATCTCTTTCCGAGTAAAATGTGTTGAATCTTAGTCTATAGGCCCACTTATGCTACCCCTACCACCAACCAGACCAGAACCACTTCTTAAGCCTCTACAGATTTTTATTCACAGAGAAGCCCTCGATTGAGCAGGGCAAAGTCTGTGCCATGAATAACACTCTGCTGCAAGCAGCTTAGCTAAAAGGAAGGCCTCAGAGCCTCTTGCCCCAGAAGTCTGGGCACCAATTAAAGATATAATGCCATCCCCATTAGCTGACTCCCTCTCCCAGACCTTGGTCTATGCTGTTTTTCTATTACTCATCTTTAACCACTGCCTGTTTAATCTTTGGTATGTTTCATATCCTCCCATTTAGAAGCCCTAAAGCTACAGCCGATCCTCCGCATGGAACAGCAACTGGAGGCCGCTACATCCATCTTCTGTGGACCCTTAGACCACCCCCTTCCGATGGGACCCCGACTGCCGCCCCAAACTACGACCCCTTGGCCAGCAGGAAGCAGCCAGAAAGATGTGGCGTCCCCTGTCCCCAACAGCAGTTGGGGTTTCCTAATCGGAGGGGGGACTGAAACAGGAATTTTAGGGGAATTATAGGCAGGCTTAGGGAATTTTTAGAATTGGGGTCCATGGAAAAACACGGGGCTACCGACTGGGAGAAGGTACATCTCCATCACACAAGGAAGCCAGGTGCAGTTACATTTCCATAAGACAAGGAAGCAGCAACAGGTACATCTCTCTAAGATAAGGGAGCTGGAAGTAGCCAAAAATATCTAATTTACATAATAAAGAAGGAAGAAAGCCAGAAAGAAAAGAACAATGAGGGAGGCGGGCATCCCATGTCCCATGTGGGGGTCAACCTTTGAGCCCAGGAGTTACTATAGTAACCAGTCTAAGGGAATAGTGACCAATCAGGGGATATCAAGGCACCAGGATCTGCAGCCTTGTTAAGCCATAGGGAAAAGGAACTCAGGGGGACCCTTTACCCCTTCCTACTTGGGAGTCCATTCTGTGGGACTCTTTGTAGGGAAAAGGAACTCAGTGGGACTCTTTACCCCTCTCCACGTGGGAGTCTGTACTTGTTCTCCACTAAATCTCCACCTTTGCTATACTACCCTCTGTCCGTGGACTCATTCTTCGACTCCATCGGACAAAGAATCAGGGTTCCAGTCCAAAAATTCTGTTTCACCACCTCCCACATGAGCTTCCTCCTCTGGAAAGCATGCCAGCACACTGGAAGGTTCCTGCCAGAGCTGAGCCCACTGGACAGGGGAGGTCGGGGGTGTGGCTCAGGGGCCTCACATTCTCCCAGTGGCCTTGGAAAGAACAAACCTAGAGAGCAGGATGCCGAGAGCTGTGGAAGGTGTGTGTGAAAGAGGCTGTAGACAGATCCAAGGTCAGAGGCAACTGGGCAGCAGGAGGAGCCCCGGTGGTGGTGAGCACTGCTGGGCCAGAATCACCGTGAGGTTTGTACCCTAGTGTTTGCTTCCCTGGCCTTGGCCATTCCCCATGTCAACCCTCTTGAACCTTCCTCCCTCCCAAGAAGTCAGGGAGCCATCTGGTTGGGGGAGCACAGGCTTGGCTACGGCACCCAGAACTGCAGAGCCCTCCTCTTGGCTCCCTGGCTGCCCCCACTCTTCAGGCACCGGCCGGGGCCAAGGCTGGACCTGGGCCAAGGCTGGACGCAGGCCTCCTCCGCGCCCACGGGCATCGACCTGGCCCTCAACACAGCAGCGTTGGGAATACAGCTGGGAGGGTGCAGGGCGTCCTCCTACAGCCCAAGGGGGTTCAGAGAGACACACAAGCCAAACGCTCGCTCCACTTTATATATACACACACACACATACACACACACACACCCGCACCCCTGAGGCCCAGAAGGCCTCCATCTTTGGCATCAATCTGTCGGACTCAGCTTTTCTTCGCGAGACTGCGGCTCCTTTCTGTACATGAATTAAATATGGCGTCGGTCTCCCTGCTGAGTCCCAGGACGTTCACAGTACCAGTACCGTGGGGGAGGGGAGGGCCCTGCAGGAGGCAAAGACCCTCCAGGGCTGCCCCTCAGGCGGAGGGCGGGCAGGGCAGGGGCTGGTATGGAAAGGTCGGGCCTGGCTTCCCCTTGGCCTTGGTATTCGAGGTTCAGCCACCTGTGGAGGTGCCCTTGGGGACACAGCAGGCAGGCTCGGAAGGGGTGCTGGGGAGGCCCTTCTCCAGGGGCCCAGGCCCCTCAGACTTCCAGCCCCTGTGCTGGCCCACCCCACCTTCCTCTACCTCAGGCTGGCATTTACACTCGCCTTCTCATGACCACCCTTTGGGGCGGCTGGTGCCAGGATCGGGTGGAGCAAGGACAGGGCCACAGGGGCTGGGAAGGAGGGCAGGGAGGCTGTGCCAGGCCCAAGGAGCCAAGGCCAGCCTGGCACCAGTGCCGGGTGACCCTGCCTATCTGGGTGCTGTCCTCAGGACCCTGGCCCCGGGCTGGCTTATCAGCACGCGGGTGCGACAAGCAGGAGCTGCTCTGGGGAAAGGCTGGGCAGGTAGGAGCTCGGGTCAGAGCTCCAAGGGCAGTGCGTGCTCCCACCTTCCAACTTAAGGCAGTCAGTCCCCTTCAGACTAGGGAGACGGCGGGCAGCGGAGGCGCAGGAGTGCCCCTGGCGGTGCCAGGCCGCCGGACTCAGCAGGCATCCAGCAGCATACAGGGCCTCTGGCCAGGAGGGGGAATGGGAGCAGGTGGGGTGATGGAGTGGGGATAGGCCGACTATTTCCCCGGTGGCCCTGGGGGCACCTGCCCCTCAGGTGCTTTGGCACACAAACTGGCACCCAGGATTCCAGGGTCCTGGGAAAGGTGCCATGTCGCTTCCTGCTCTCAGAGGGGAGAAGGGAACGAGGGGCCCATAACGGGATCTACCAAACTGGTGAGACAGGCAGGCCCCGGGGGAGGCATGTCCAGGGCACCGTGCTCAGCCCGGCAGCTGGGTCCTCCTGGCCCCGTGGGCCCCACACTGGTGCCCGAGGGCTTTGGGATGGAAAAGCGTCCGAGGTCCTTCCTTGCCCCTCACCCCCTCCCAGGGCAGGTGATGGAGGGGTTGGTGTCTGGGCCGAGGCCACCAGGGAGACATGGGGAGCAGGTCAGGACCCAGCTGTGTCCAGCAGGGCTGCCAGAGGTCTTCTGGGCTGGCCTCGCCCTCGATCCTCCGTCCTCTGTCCTCCGAGGGCCGCATAAGCCACCCTCAGTGGGCCCTCTCTCCCTCTGGCCGCAGTGGGGTGGGCGCAGCTCAGAAGATGCTCTGTCGCCGGCTCTTCCCTCGTCCTGGAGAACAGAGGGGACTGCAGTGAGGCAGCCGGGGCCAGGGGGAAGGGCGTGCTCCAGAATGAGGGGTAGGGCGAGCAAGGGCACGCACTTGGTAGCCGGTCAGTCCTGGGTTCAAATCCTGTCTCCGCTACTTAGGAGCTGCATGCAATTGAGACTTAACCTCTTCACAGCCTCCGTTGCATTGACTGGGGAGCAGGAATAGTACCAACTTCAGGTGTTTTAAGGACTAAATGAGTTAAGGCATGGAAAGTGCCTATCACTTCCAAGGCCATCAGCTGTTTCCGAGACCAAGTACAGCTCTCGCGGGTTGGGGAGGAGGAGGGAGACACTAGAGGAGGAAGCCTGGGCTGGAGATAGGGAAACCAGCCCTTCCCTGCTCCCCACAGGCCCCCGGAAGAGAAGCCAACGTCCAGGAGGCCATGCTGATTTCCCATCACAAGAGGGGCTGCTGGGCCCCATCTCTGTTCCCCGAGGGCTGGGGGG
>NW_005371683.1:1670014-1671935 GCF_000412655.1 Myotis brandtii
TCCTCTCTCTCCCCCCACCTCGCTCCACTATATACACACACACACATATACACACACACACCCGCACCCCTGAGGCCCAGAAGGCCTCCATCTTTGGCATCAATCTGTCGGACTCAGCTTTTCTTCGCGAGACTGCGGCTCCTTTCTGTACATGAATTAAATATGGCGTCGGTCTCCCTGCTGAGTCCCAGGACGTTCACAGTACCAGTACCGTGGGGGAGGGGAGGGCCCTGCAGGAGGCAAAGACCCTCCAGGGCTGCCCCTCAGGCGGAGGGCGGGCAGGGCAGGGGCTGGTATGGAAAGGTCGGGCCTGGCTTCCCCTTGGCCTTGGTATTCGAGGTTCAGCCACCTGTGGAGGTGCCCTTGGGGACACAGCAGGCAGGCTCGGAAGGGGTGCTGGGGAGGCCCTTCTCCAGGGGCCCAGGCCCCTCAGACTTCCAGCCCCTGTGCTGGCCCACCCCACCTTCCTCTACCTCAGGCTGGCATTTACACTCGCCTTCTCATGACCACCCTTTGGGGCGGCTGGTGCCAGGATCGGGTGGAGCAAGGACAGGGCCACAGGGGCTGGGAAGGAGGGCAGGGAGGCTGTGCCAGGCCCAAGGAGCCAAGGCCAGCCTGGCACCAGTGCCGGGTGACCCTGCCTATCTGGGTGCTGTCCTCAGGACCCTGGCCCCGGGCTGGCTTATCAGCACGCGGGTGCGACAAGCAGGAGCTGCTCTGGGGAAAGGCTGGGCAGGTAGGAGCTCGGGTCAGAGCTCCAAGGGCAGTGCGTGCTCCCACCTTCCAACTTAAGGCAGTCAGTCCCCTTCAGACTAGGGAGACGGCGGGCAGCGGAGGCGCAGGAGTGCCCCTGGCGGTGCCAGGCCGCCGGACTCAGCAGGCATCCAGCAGCATACAGGGCCTCTGGCCAGGAGGGGGAATGGGAGCAGGTGGGGTGATGGAGTGGGGATAGGCCGACTATTTCCCCGGTGGCCCTGGGGGCACCTGCCCCTCAGGTGCTTTGGCACACAAACTGGCACCCAGGATTCCAGGGTCCTGGGAAAGGTGCCATGTCGCTTCCTGCTCTCAGAGGGGAGAAGGGAACGAGGGGCCCATAACGGGATCTACCAAACTGGTGAGACAGGCAGGCCCCGGGGGAGGCATGTCCAGGGCACCGTGCTCAGCCCGGCAGCTGGGTCCTCCTGGCCCCGTGGGCCCCACACTGGTGCCCGAGGGCTTTGGGATGGAAAAGCGTCCGAGGTCCTTCCTTGCCCCTCACCCCCTCCCAGGGCAGGTGATGGAGGGGTTGGTGTCTGGGCCGAGGCCACCAGGGAGACATGGGGAGCAGGTCAGGACCCAGCTGTGTCCAGCAGGGCTGCCAGAGGTCTTCTGGGCTGGCCTCGCCCTCGATCCTCCGTCCTCTGTCCTCCGAGGGCCGCATAAGCCACCCTCAGTGGGCCCTCTCTCCCTCTGGCCGCAGTGGGGTGGGCGCAGCTCAGAAGATGCTCTGTCGCCGGCTCTTCCCTCGTCCTGGAGAACAGAGGGGACTGCAGTGAGGCAGCCGGGGCCAGGGGGAAGGGCGTGCTCCAGAATGAGGGGTAGGGCGAGCAAGGGCACGCACTTGGTAGCCGGTCAGTCCTGGGTTCAAATCCTGTCTCCGCTACTTAGGAGCTGCATGCAATTGAGACTTAACCTCTTCACAGCCTCCGTTGCATTGACTGGGGAGCAGGAATAGTACCAACTTCAGGTGTTTTAAGGACTAAATGAGTTAAGGCATGGAAAGTGCCTATCACTTCCAAGGCCATCAGCTGTTTCCGAGACCAAGTACAGCTCTCCAGGGTGCAGGCTAGTTGGAGAGCTCAGAGCGTGCAGAGAACGCACAGAGAGCACGTGCCTTCAGGGCTGTGAGAGGCAGCCAGTTCTGTGGGGGTGGGGGTGGGGG
>NW_005371683.1:1672231-1674081 GCF_000412655.1 Myotis brandtii
TGGCCTGTCTCCTCTACTAAGCGGGGTGGGGGAGGGGGGGGACGGCGCACAAGCCCTACCTGGCTGCTGGAAGGCCAGGCCCCGGCCGCCTGGGTCCTTCTGGAGCTGGATCTCCTTCAGGGAGAAGATGGAGGCAGCTGGAGGGGAGGACAGGGAGAGAGCTGGGCGGAGTCGGAGCCCCACACCCAGAGTGCATGGAGCTGGGAGCGCCCCCTGGCTGGGGAACCCCTTCAGTTAGGACTGTGCCTTTCAGGCAGAGTCTCGGACCCACAGTTGGGCCGTTTGCTCACAAATGAGAACCGAAGGAAGGGAAGCCCTGGCCCAAGGCTGTGCAGCTGGACCGAGGGCCTCTGGCCTTTTTGTTACAGCTCTTCTGCCCACACCTGCTGCCCCCTTTCCGGGTTCTGGGGTGCCCCTCCCCCTCCCCCCACCACCCTGCCACTCACTGTCTTGGAGCTGGTGCACACGCTCCCCCAGAGACCGGAAGTAGGGGTGGTTCAGGGCTGCCTCTGCTGATATGCGGCTCTTGGATTCATACTGAAAGCACAGGGGTGGGGTGGGTCCCGGCTGGCGGGATGCAGGGACCCCTTTGGGAAGCGGTCCCCCTAAGCTAAGCTAGATGCCCATGTGGGAGGGGCCCGCGTCCAAACTGAGAGGCCCTGGGGTCCACTGCCAGCTCCCAGCTCCAGCCCAACCCCAGGCAGCCTCAGCCCAGGGCCCACCAGCAGGAAAACGAGACACGGGACTTCGGGAGCGTGACCTCCTCTGGGGATGGAAATGCAGCCGCTAAAGCAACCGCGGTCACAACATTAATAGTAACAGCAACATGTCACACCAACAAGTACCCCCTTCTGTGTGCTTTAAGGATTAAAGACATGCCCCAGAGTAAGTGTGTTCCATAATCTCCATTTGGCCTCAGGGCCATCTTATAAAACATGGATGATCGATGGCACTTTGCGTGGAGGAGACGGAAGCACAGAGAAGGTCCGCAGCTTGCCCAAGCCACACAGCCACTCAGTGAGTTTGAATTGGGTTTTGGTTCTGAGTGCGCCCACTCCAAGTCAGCGGGGAAATCGTGCTTCTCTTGGGCCTGGGTGGGGGGATGGGGGGTGGACAGTGGCCGGAAAGGGGCAGTCCTGACGTATGAGCGGGTGAGCACAGAGGCGGGTGCCGGGCCGGGGTGGGGTCGTGGGCTTCAGCTGTCTTTGGCTGCCCGTTCCTGGCCCAGCGGCGGGCACACTCACCAGGAGAAGGCTGGTCAGGAGGTTGATGCCTTCGGAGTCCAACCTGCAGGAGGAAGGAGCTGGCACAGGCCTGGCCTGGGCGGAGTGGGAGGGAGGGACAGCCAGGACCACAGGCAGGAGAGGAGGCTGGGGAGGCAGGCTACCTGGGAACGTGGCTGATGAGCGGCTGGGGGAGGTACCGGGGGAAGTTGTAGGCGCGGAACTCAGACTGGCCCGTCACTCCGGGCCACGTCTCTTCTGTAGGGGTCCCTAGGGAGACAAAAAAGGGGTGGGGGGGCCTGGTGAGGGGCCAGGGACAAGGGCGACCTGGAGGGGTGCAATGTCAGGGAGGAGACAGAAAATGGCCAAGGCCCCTGAGTCCTCGCCCTGCTGTGAGCAGGCGCAGCGGCTCGTCCCGGTCCCTTTATGCGCTTGGGCGGGACAGAGTTCTGTCGCCCCCTGGTGGTCACATTGGGGGAGCGCAGGAGACTGACCGAGGAGTCGAAAGATGAGGTGCAGCTCCTCCTTCACCGTGGAGCCGGGGAAGAGGGGCCTGCCCGTGGCCATCTCGTAGTGAATGCAGCCCACGCCCCTGCGGGGAGCAACGGGCAGCGCGCGTCAGGGACG
>NW_005371683.1:1674208-1693616 GCF_000412655.1 Myotis brandtii
CCTGGCGCTGGGGTGGGTGGCCCAGCCCCCACTACAGCCTCTATGGGGGCGTCGGCGGGCTCTAGGGCGCGCTGCCCGCTCCCCTTTCACTCTGTGGGGTTTGTGTCTGCACAGCCAGCACCCCCGTGGCAGTTCCTTAAGCTGTGTTGTCTCAAACCCTGTCGACTCTGTGTTCCCCACCGGAGGAGACAAGTCATACATCCGCTCTCCTGCAGACCCCCAGGGCACTCATCGGAAACCTGGGTTTTAGTTTTGGTGTTTGAATTCATACGATAACAAATAATATCCATGCAAATTTTTAAAATAACATATTCTTTCCAAAACGTCCAGTCGAACGGATGCTTGGGCAGATCATCGTCTTCACTGTGGGGCCTCCGGTGAGCCCGGGGACCCCGGGGAAATACTTCAGAAGCACAGCTCAGAGGGGTCTACTTAGAGACAGGGAACCCCAGTGTGGTTCAGACTTCGCCCGTTAGCATCCAGGTCACCAGGATGCCACGTGGGGCAGCCAAAGGGAGTCTGGAGGTGTGGAAGGTCCTCCCCCCGCCTCCCCAGGTCCCGGGACGCTCACTCACCACATGTCAATGGGCGTGGAGTACTCGGTGGACCCCAGCAGCACGTCGGGGGGCCTGTACCACAGGGTCACCACCTCGTTGGAGTAGGTCTTCGTGGGCACTGACTTGGCTCGGGCCAGTCCTAGGGACAGACATGTCACTGAGCCGCAGCCTGCCCTCCCCCAGGGCGCCCGCATCCTAAGGAGACTGGCAGACGCCCGGCGGCCCTGGGGCTGTGTCCTCACCGAAGTCCGCCAGCTTCAGCTCCCCCCGCTCATTGATGAGCAGGTTCTGGGGTTTCAGGTCCCGGTGCAGGATCTTGCGGCGGTGGCAGTAGGCGAGGCCCCGGAGCAGCTGGAACATGAAGATCTGGGGCGGGAGGGAAGAGAAGGGGGGCAGTGAAAGGGGGGAATGTGTCCCATGGCTGGGCCTCGGATGGGGACAGGGACTGGGCAGGGTGAGGGACCCGGAGAGCCAACTGGTTCTCCTGCCCACACTGCGGCCACTCCTGGGCTCCACCCACCCCCGGGAACCCCATCCAGAGGGAAGAGCAACAGGTACACGGAGGAGGTGGGAGGATGGGGGAGGGCAGACAGTTCCAGGCCAGGAAGCCCAGCATGTGGGGATGTATGCGCTTGACGCTCTGACAAACACCAGAAGAGGTCATGCATCCCAGAAGCCTCCCTTCACCCCACCAGGTAACTCATGCTCCCATCTGCCAGGTGGGGAAACTCATGCTGGGCGGGGGGGTAGATGGCGGCAGAGGGTATGTGTCTGTATGGTGGGCTGAGGCGCCCAGCACAGCTCCTGGTCCTCTCCGAATGGCACTGCCCCTTCCCTCCGTCTTCATTTGAACCTCTGAGCAGCCTCAGCAGCCAGGGCCCTTGGAGGTGAGTGAGTTCCCACGCTGGGCTTGAGGACAGGTGGGTGCAAGATGGGCAGGGCCTGAGTGCTGGGTCCCTGCCAAAGGCGCTCACCTTGACATTGTGCATGCTCATGAGGTTCCCACAGTGGTCCAGATACTGCTTCAGGTCACTGTCCTGGAACACAGAGCCGCTCAGCCCCGGCCTGTCCTGACACGGGGCTGGAACCCCGCCCCGCGCCCCCCACCTGCGTAGGCCGAAGCCCGGGAGTGGGACAGGTCCCTGCTCCAAGCTGCCCCATAGGCCTGGAACATCTGAGAACCTGATTCTCAAACAAGACCTGGGACATCCCCAATCTCCCCTCTTCTCACCCCCACCCCCACCCCCTGCCACAAGGGGTAGAAGCTCCCAACTCACCAGGTACTCAAACACCAGGGTGAGGGACCGCTCCGTATGAATGAGGTCGTGCAGGGTGACAATATTGGCGTGCTTCAGGTTCTTCAGCAGAGACACTGGGGAGACAGGCCACCTGGGTCCCAGCACCCCACGTGCCCCTCACACCCCCTCTTCCTGCAATGACCCCACTCCTGCAATGACCCGCACCCCAAGACTCTTCCCAGGAGCCCTCAGGAGTTCAGGCCCCGGGGGTGCTGTACCCTCTCGGATGGCAGTGCAGGGCGCCCCCTCCTCGTGCTCCAGCCGGATCTCCTTCAAGGCCACCAGGTTCTCCGTCAGCTTGCTGCGCCCTTTGAAGACCGTGGCGTAGGTGCCCTGGGAAGAAGAACCCCGGGGCCCCAGCAACACTCGGGTGCTGCTCTCCTCTGCCCAGGGCCCCCCTCTTGTGCCCCTGCTGGGGCTGTGACTCCCCCTTCTCCCTTCATCTCTCTGCGAAGCATCCCTAACTCCTCCTGCTCAGAGCGAACTGACTACATGCCAGGCACCTGAGTGCTGTCCACAAGCTTATCATAGTGACCGCTTCAACCCTCAACAGCCCTGTAAGGGGGACCAGTTAGGATCCCCATTTGACGAGGAAGAACCGGAGGCACGGAGGGGTCGCAGAACGTGCCCAAGGCCCCAGAGCTAGTACATGGTCAAGTTCGGATTCGAACTCAGACAAGAAATACTGGCATGAAAAAAAATACACTGGATCCTGCCCAGGGCCCATGGGCCACTCCATCCTCACACCCTCCTCCAGCACCTGGACCCCCGCCCCCAGCACCTGCCAAAGGCTGAGCCCAGCTGCCCAGCCAAGATCGTGTGCCCCTGTGGGCAGGTGCAGCGAGGGGGCAGGTCAGGGAGGGCCAGGGAAGGCCCTGTCACTCCTAACCATCCTGCTGGCTGCCCTGAGAAGACCAAACCCAGTCTCTTACCTCCCCCAGTTTGTCCAGTTTCACATATGTTTCCAGTTTCCCAAAGCCGATATCTGACTGAGAGAAGAGACGTAGGGTCCTGTGAGCTTGAAGGCCCCAGCAGCCCCGAGACCACACCTCCCCCGCTCCACCTCCCCAGGAGGAAAGGTAGGGAGACCCCCATCGGGAAGAGAGAACAACGGAGGCCACAAATCCTCCCTCTCCTCCTCTCCCCTCCATCCCTGTGCTAAAGGAGGAAGGCCTTGGAAGAGCGGGTTCCTTCCTCCCAGCGGTGGGGGGTGTGGAGCCCCGGGCTGCAGACCTGGGACTGTCTCAGCACACGTCACCTGTCTATCTCTGTCTTGTTCGGACTACTAGCTCCAGGAACTCTGTCTTTTCGTCCCCTGCACCTCGAATGCCCAGTTCAGAACCCACCACCCCAGTAGCCTCTCTCATCAGCACCCTTCCTCTAGCTCAGTGATACCCAACCCTTAACAATACAGATTCCTGGGCCCTACCACCCAGAGTCTGATTCTGTGGGTATCTAGCGTGGGAACCAGAGTCTGTGTGTTTAGGAAGATGCTCCCAAGGAAATAGGATGGCAGCCAGGACTGGAGACCACGTGCCAGCTGGTCTATTGATTTCACTCTAGCGGAGACCCTGCGCCCAGAGGAGGCTCAGCCCCAGCCCTGGTGGGACCCAGCCATAGAGTGAATGTTGACCAAGGATGCAGGGCTATATCTGCTCTGACCAGCAGGTGGCGCCAGAGGCTCGGGACCGTCCCTAGAAACTGCTGCGGCCTCAGCCCAAAGAGGCCAAACCATGTTTGGGAGAGGGTGTCCCACCCTGGTTATCTCGGCCGCTCTGGGGACTCACCAGGGATGCTCGGCGGGACATGCGGCTCAGCGGTTTGGGCAGCTCCGGGCTCTCCAGCTGCAGCTTCTGCAGGAATTCCTGGGGCAGGCGGATGTCCGCGGGCAGGGAGAGCCTCTTACTGATGTCCTGCAGTGGCCAGGATGAGACGTGGGCAGTGTTGGCTCCAGGGCAGCTGGTGCTGTGAGATCCCTGCCTCTCACCCTGGGCCCGGCGTTCCCTGTAGAGCAACTCCGCGGGGCCAAGCCACAGGCTGCGACCCAGGCTCCCAGCTGCCTCAACCATGTGCTCAGAGACCTCCGTGAACACCCGGCCTGTTGCTACGTGACCTCTGGAGGCCCCTTCCCCTCTCTGGCCAGTGCCCCCACCTGTGCACTGAGGCTCTTGCGGACACTATGATTCTGGATGCATACTTTTCATGCACTTGGGCACCTGGGTCATAAGAACAATAGTCCAGTTGTCTGGCCCTTGCTATGTACCAGGAATGTTCCAGGCACGTGGCACAAGGCAGCTCATCTAATCTTCACGGTGACCATTTTAACACAAGGTGACTGCAGTATGCAGAGGTTGAGAAAGGTGCTCAAGGTCACCGAGCTAATCAATGGCAGGGCTGGAATCTGAACCCATGAAGTCTGGCCCCAAGGCCACCTCCCTCCCGGGCACACGTGAGTGGATGCGTCCTGCCAGGCCCACGGGACGGCCCAGAGCCCCTACCTCCATGGAGAAGCGGCGCTGGCTCTGCCGCCGGAACCGCATGCCCGGGGACGGCGGCCTGGGCTCCTCCCCACCGTCGGTGGGGGAGAAGGTGCTGGACTCTGGCTGGGCGTCTCTGCCAAGAGGACCAAGCTGCAGATCTGAGAGCGAGAGGCATCAGCTCCCCTCCCTGCCCCTCTGCCCCGGAGGGAAGTCCCCGTCCTCCCTCTGTCCTCCCCCAGGGCCAGCAGTGACAGTGTGGGGTGTGGTCAGCGTGGTCGAGGGCAAGGAGGGGCTTTGGGGGGAGTGCCCTCACCCTCACTGTCCCGGTTGTGGAGCTGGTTGAACTGCTCTGCGAACTCAGTCAGGGACTCCTCGATGGTCTCGGTGCGGGGCACGGACAGGGAGAAGCGGCGCTTAAAGTTCTTCATCTTATTCATGATCGGCCGGACCAGGCAGCAGGTCCTGAGGCGGAAGTGAGGAGAGCCAGCCATGAGAACAAGGCAACAGGGAGTGGCGGGTCTTGGTCTTTCCATCAAGCTCTGTGGCCCTGCCCTGGGAGCCAGGGTTGAGTCTTCACAGGTTCCAGCTCCCAACCCTCTCCCTCCCTGTGAATCCACCAGGATTCCCTGCTCCTGGGAAATGCTCACAATAAGGATCAATCAGAACCATACGGCATTGCTCATAAAAGCAGCATGGCATACCAAGAGGGTCCTGGAGGCCCTCCCAGGGCCAGAAGGTAACCCTTTAGCTGCTGGAGATCTGAGAGTTCTGGAAGGAAGGCTGAGTGGAGGGAGGGCACTAGAACCCGATGGCCCTCAGGCCAGCAGCTCTTTACCAACTTGTGTGTGAGCTTGGACATGTCAGCAGCCGGTAAGCCTTGCTGATGGATGCCTATAAGCTAAGTATCAGCCCGGCTTACACCCTCGTGACAGAGTCTGGTCCAAACCCCATTCATCCTCATACCAACCCCTGGAGGTTCCTCGCTGGCTCGTCCTGGGTCCCCAGGAGACAGAATGGAGGGGAAAGTGAGGGAGGAGGTGTGTGCATCTGAGCTGGCCCAGTCCCATCTCGCCAGCTGAGATGTGGGTGTTCAGGTGCAGCTGAAGGTCTCAGGGGACACACAGAGGGTCCCCCAAGGAGCCCCAAGTGGGAAGGGTGTCCACTGTAGAGAACAGTGGGGGAGGGGCGGGCCCCTCTGCTGGCTCTTGGGGGGCCCTTCCCCAGCCAGAGGGGTTCTCCCTGCAGCTCCTCAGCCCCCTTGCCCTCAGAGTGAGGAGACTTGTGCACTGCTTCCTCCTGCAGACCCTTCCTTCTGTGTCCTGCCCTGAAAACCCAGAGCGGGGCTGTCCCTCCTCCCCGTCACGGTTTCATAAGCTCCCACTGTGGCCGCCCCCTCACCCTGCTCTGCCCACACTCCCTCGGCTGCAGTGGGGCCGGGACCCAGGAGTCTCGCAAGGGCCCCCACCCACATCTGCCAGGAAGGCATGGGGGCCAGTCCTGTGATGGGAGGGGCCGCCCTCCCCCTCCCCCAGCTTTACCCACGCACCAGACACAGCCCATCCCCGGAGGATGCTCTCAGCCCTGTCACTGGCTACTACCCGGTTGCCAAGGCAACCAGGCCCCTCCTGAATCCTCCTGGTTTAAGGGATTATGGGTCAGTAACATGTTTGCTTTGCCTAATGATCACATCCTTCTGTCCTCAGCCAGAAGGAACCCTGAAAAGGGTCCCTTCCCTGGGCCTGAATGTTCCTGGCTGCCCCCAAATGCACTCAAGTTTGGTCCCCAAACTCCCCGGAGCCCCGACACTGGGCATGGCCAAGCTTCCTTCCTCGGGCTTGTGCCTCTCAGAACCCAGGCCTTGGGTCTGCACTGCCAGCTAAGCCTCCCTCGGCCAGTGGGCCCTGAAGTCTCGCTCAGTTCAGCTCAACAAACGAGGACTGAGTACCTACTGCGTGCCAGGCATTGTGCCAGAGGGGCACATGGGCCCAGTGACACGGGGCCTACACATACCCCACCTGTGGCCCACAGTGCCCAGCATGACAGGAGTACGGAGATGACTCCATTATAAGGGTCAGGGTTTACAAGCTGGCAGAGCATCAGCATCACCAGGAAGCTTTGTAAAAAGTTCAGATTCCTGCCCGGCCAGCGTGGCTCAGTGGTTGAGTGTCGACCTATGAACCAGGAGGTCCCGGTTCGATTCCTGGTCAGGGCACATGCTCGGGTTGCAGGCTCGATCCCTAGTGTGGGGTGTGCGGGAGGCAGGTGATCAACGATTCTCTCTCATCATTAATGTTTCTATTTCTCTCTACCTCTCCCTTCCCCTCTGAAAGCAATAAAAATATATGTTTGTTTTTTTTAAATTCAGATTCCTGGGTCTCACTCTCAGATTCTGGAACTGAGGCTCTGAGGATGACGCCTGGGAAAATGCGTCTTAAAAAGCATCCCCGCTATCTGACATGAGCTGCGGTGGAAGCATCTGAGGCCCAGGAAAGGGAGGGTGATGTGTTCAGGTTCCCACTGCCCGCCTGGCTACAATGGGGACCCTGAGAGCGAGCTGGGGAGGAGCCGAGGGTGGAGAGCACATTGAGTGGAGCAGGAGGACCCCGAGAAGGGGAGTGGGGAGGCATCTGAGGCCCAGGAAAGGGAGGGTGATGTGTCCAGGTTCCCACTGCCCGCCTGGCTGCAATGGGGACCCTGAGAGCGAGCTGGGGAGGAGCCGAGGGTGGAGAGCACATTGAGTGGAGCAGGAGGACCCCGAGAAGGGGAGGAAATGTCGGCCAGGCACAGACTGATGCCCCAGACTCGATCATGGTTACCCGGGGGGTAGGGGGAGCCAGGCACTTGGCTCCCTGAGGTTTGAGCTCTGCCAAGAGAGCCAGCCACGCCCCCTTCTGAAAACAGGGGACCCCCATAAAGCCGTCCTGCCGCCTGGGATTTCTGGCAGGGAGCGATGGGTTTGTGCTCAGGAATCCGCCAGGATCCACCATGAATCTCATGTCCTTGCTCTCGCTGTGTAGGAGGGCAGGGGGCTCATTACAAGCCTTTGGGAGAGAGGCCCCCAACTTCTACACGATAAAGGAGCCCAGCCCTGAATGGTACCTACTCTCCTCCTGTTCCCTCAGAAGCAAGGAGCCACCCGCTTGGGTTGGGGGATGGGGGGAGATGGGGAGCCAAGGGGGGGGGCACTGGGGACAGCTGACTCAAGCAGGAATGTGGGGCCAAGCGAGGCAGTGAGATGGGGACCAGCTGTCCTCCACTGGCCTGAGGAGAGCCCAAGGGGAAGTGGCTGTCACTGCGGCGGGAGCGATGGAGGTCAGATGTAGGGATGGACTTCCGGATGGAGACAGGGAGCAGGTGGCAGGGGTGGTGACCACGGCAGAGAGTGGCTGCCTCTCTCTGCTGGGGACAATCGGGGCATTGAACCCAGCAGGGTCTTGGGTGTGACAGGGCAGCCTGGGCAGTGAATGGTCTGTTGTTTCCTAGCTCAAGACACAAGATGCCTCTGTCACTTTTCCCTTGGGAGAGTCAGCTCCTCAGATTTGGGGGTCCCGGGGGGAGGGAGACAGGAAAATGGCCTGTCACCTTGTGGCGTCTGCCCCCACCCCCATATGGGGACAGAAGGGCTCAGTGTGACCCAGCCTGAGGCCAGCCCAGGGCTGGGCACAGTGTGGCCTTTGTCCCCAGGCCAGGGAGCCATCTGGGGCTGTCCCCGTGCGACTGGTGCCAGGGGAAGAGGGAGACGGGCGTCCAGGGATGCTGGCCTGGGTGGGGTGGGGGATGGTGAAGGAGCACAGCCCTCTCCGGAGCGGGGAGCTGCGGGCTTGGGCAGGCAGAGCGCCCAGCAGGCCTTCCTTCCTGTGCCCCATGCCCAGGTAAGTCTGAAAAGTTCCCAGCCTACCTCCTGCCACTTCCTCCTGGGCACACACCAGCCAGCCCAGAACGTCCAGCTGGTGCAGGAGGAGTGGATGGCACAGGAGGAAGGAGGAGCCGGGCCAGGAGGAAACAGACACTTGCCCAGAGGCCACTGCGCACCCAGGAGAAAGGGCTGGAGTCCTGGGACCGTCGCACAAGGCACCGTCCCAACCCCTCGCTGGCCACGGGGGCACCCAGGCTCACAGAGGGGAACTGACTTGCTCAGAGTCTCCTGGTGTCGCCGTGTTAGGAGGAGAATGGAGCCTGTGTGGTCTCCTAACTGGAATGCTCCCCACCGCCCCTCCCTGTGCCCGAGGCTGTGGGTGCTCTTTCCTCCTCCAGCCCAGCCCAGGTTTAAAATCTGGTGCTACCACCAGCAGGCTGTAGGATGGCGATGACGTTATGTAATTCTTCGCTTTGGCTCTGGTCATTCATTTGATAATTATTTACTGAACAACTACTACATGCCAGGAACGGTTGTTGACCCCAGGAATCTTGTGAACAAAACAGACATTCCTTCCCACCTTCATTACGGTTCTAATCAAGGCAGGGAGGGTCGGCGCGGACAGTAAAATAAACAGAGTACACAGAACGTTAGGTGGTGACAAGTGCAATGGAGGAAATACAGCCGAAGGTGTGAGAGGTGGGGGCGTGGCGACTTTAAGTAGGGTGGGTAGGAAGGCCTCCCTGAGAAGGTGGCATCTTCTTGGGAAAATGCCAAGTAGGCCAGGGAAGGAGGCAGGTCATGTGGAATCTAGGGAAGCAGGTGAGCCAGGGAGCAGCAGGAGCAAAGGTCCTGAGGCAGAAGTGGGGACCTGGAGGGGTGGCTGTGGCTGGAGAGGAGGCCAGAGGGGAGCACCGAGCAGAGCAGATCATGTTGGGGGCCCTCAGGACTTGGGAGGGTTCAAGTGGATGAGAGATGTGATCCCACTTAGATTTTATTTTATTTTTTACAATGATATATTGCTTTTTAAAGTATATATATCCTTATTGATTTTAGAGAAGAAGGGAGAGGGAGAAAGAGAGAAACATCAATGATGAGAATCATCGACTGGCTGCCTCCTGCATGCCCCCCACTGGGGATCGAGCCCACAACCTGGGCATGAGCCCTGACCAGGAATCGAACCATGACCTCCTGGTTTATAGGTCGATGCTCAACCACTGAAGCCCACCCGCTGAGCCACTTAGATTTTAAACAGCTCCCTCTGGCTGTGGTGTTGAGAACAGACTGTGGGCAGGAGGCTATCAGCGGTCCAGAGAGAGATGGCGGAGCCTGGGTCAGTGTGGGAGCAGTGGGCGTGGGGAGAAGAGGTGGGATTCTGGAGGAATCTGCAAGGTGGAGCCGAAGGGACTCGCAGGACTGCACATGGGCTGTGAGGAAGGGGCCAAGCAGGACTCTGAGGCTTTGGGCCAGAGCAACCGGAAGGATGGAAATGAGGCATGCTGGGAGTGGGGGTTGCATGGCTTGAGGAGGAGTGGGATTTGGGCAAGTGTCTGATGTCCAGAGGACGTCTGCATGGAGATGCCACCTGAGCGGACATGACCCGGCACCAGCCTCAGGGAGACGCCCAGCAAATGCCAGCTCTCCTCCACTTTCCTGCTCAGACGTGAAGATGTGCCAGCAAAGGGGCCCCACCTAAAGCTCATCAGACACCCCTCACAGACGCCCTCACAGCCCATAGGTGCTCTGAGGAGGGTGGGGTCAGCTTCCCTTCTTAACCTCCAGGGAGCAGGCTGGAGGTCCCCCAGCAGACCCCTATGAGGGGCCCCTTTGCCTTCCTCCTGAATAAAGCCCCACTCCCAGCCTGCACCCAAGGTCCTTCAAGATCTGGGCCCCCTTCCTCTCCAGTTTTGCTCTCCCCCCTCCCCTCCCTACCACCCTAGCTCTGCTGCAGGCCACACCCCTGCATGCAGTTCAGGTCTCGGGTCTTCAGAAGCTTCGCTGAGCCTCCAGGACCACTGGGTGCCCCTCCATCAAAGCGCACGACCCGCGGGCCCGCTCTGGTCCCCGCCTCCTGGTGCTGACACACAGCAGGCACAGCTGTCTGTTTCTCAGCCCAAGGAGTGCGTACTATGTTCCGGGTGCACGTCAGACACTTCCCCAGTTCCTTTTTGTTTTCTTTTGTTTTGGATCTCAGTCTCTGTGGGCCCAGGGGCAGGGGCTGGAGGATATCACTTCCAACTGCCCATGTTCTGAAGCCCAGAGGGTCTGACCCTTAGTCCCAAGGCTGACCACCTCCTGCTGACACCCTCTGCTGCCCGCTCCCTGCAGGTTTCAAAAGAACCAGAGGCCACAGCTGACCAAGTGCGCAGACGTCAGGAGCTGAGACTTCAGACATGGTGAGAACAGTGAGAACGGTGCTTGCCGGGAGCCGCAGATAGCATCTCGTCCTTCACCCTCTAACCGACCCTGCCCTGCCCGGCACAGCTTGAGGTTTTAGTTTCCTCGCCTGGGAGGAACCTCAGGGGAAGCCAGTCATCCCGTGGCTGCCTGTAGCCGGGAGGCAAGGGCAGAAGCCGAAGCCCTGAGCCCTCATCACTGACCTCGCCCCGCCCAGCTCCGACCTGCACGAGAGGTGGCCAGCCTGGGCCTTCTGGGTGGCAAGAATCTAGGAAGACTGCGCGGCCTGCATCACCCTGCCAATGCACAGATGACCTGCACACAGCGACAGGACTCGGAGAGGATCCCCACAGCCTCTGCTTGGAATGTAGGAAGCAGCGGGGAGGGGAAAAGGCTGAGAGAGAGAGAGAAAGAGAGAGAGAGAGAGCGCTGTGCTAACCTACAGGAAGGACGCCAGGTGGGGAGGCCGAGTGTCTGGGGCTCAGCCCCTGCAGCCCCTACCTGATGGAACGTCCCGCAGTGACCGCCCCATACCGCCCAGGCCTGCTCTCCAAAAGTCTGCAGTTTGGAGTCCTGGGAGAAATCCCAGCTCTCCCCACCCCCCAGCACTGCCACCTGGGCAGACACCTGAGCCTCAGTTTCCTTGTCTGCTCAATGGGGATAATACCTAACCTCCCACCCACCTACCAGGCTGCGAGACTTCCCTTCCTCAGCGGCTTTCTGATGCTGTCACTCCCCTTCAAT
Organism: Myotis brandtii; assembly: GCF_000412655.1. Lineage (NCBI taxonomy): Eukaryota > Metazoa > Chordata > Mammalia > Chiroptera > Vespertilionidae > Myotis > Myotis brandtii. Next base: position 1,685,541 of record NW_005371683.1, read on the forward strand.
ATAACACTGCCCTGCAAGGGGGGTGGGGGCAAACTCTAGGGCCAGCAGAGCAGGCCTCTGGTGCTGTAGCCTCTGCCTCCCTGTCTCAGCTCTCACCCCTCCGTGGAATGTGCTTGGCGTTCATTTGCAGAGGAAACCGTGCTTGCGCCCCGCAGCTCTGCACGTGCATTCACTTGGCCTGGGACGCCCGTCCTCATTTCCCCTTGGTGACACCACCTCCAAGCTCAGCTCCAGTGTCCTTCCCCTGAGAAGCTGCACAGGACACCGCCTCCTTCCTCCGGGTGGAATGCGACGCTTCCTCGTGGCTTTCGCGCAGCTAGACTGGGGTGCCCTTCAGGCCAAGAGCAGTCAACTTCCTTTCCCCAGCGCCTTGAACGGTGCCAGGGACCGGGACCTCCCAGGTGCTCAGACCGTAGCCACTGTACCATAAAGGCTTGCTTAAGCCTCTTTCCTCTACCGATGTAGAAACATCAGCCCCACTGAGGACAGGCCTGTCTGTGTACAATGCATGCTGGCTCCCTTCTGGGCACCTTTGGCCACCAGGGACCTGTGTCCAGGTTTATCTTCCTGTCGGGCCAGCTGCACGCTTGGTAGGTCGGGTTTGAGCAGCACTGGGGCGGGCCTGGCTCTGCCCTCTTTCTGGACACACTACAGCAAGCCAAGCAGCCCTAGGCTCCCCGGGACGCGGTTCTGCCTCGCTTCTCCTGGCTCTCAGCGGGAAGTGGGACACTGGATGGCGGGCCAGGGCCTAGGTGGGCCAGGGCCTCGGGAAAAGCCAGCGAAGTGCTCACGTCATCAGGGCTCCATCCAGGAGCAACCTCCCCCTAGACACCTGCTACGCTGCCCCTGTTTCCTCCAGCCTGAAACCCCGCCGGCCCCAGCCAGGCCGCCCCTCCTCTGTGCCCCCACGGCATTTGGACACCCCCAAGCAGAGCCCTTGGCAACCCGTCCTGTTCACTTGTCTATTTCCCTCGATTACCTGTGAGCTTGTAAAGGGCAAGGACTGGGTCCGGCTCATCATTACACCCCATGCCTGACCCAGGGCCTGGCGCCAAGCCGACCCTCCCCTGACCAGTGAGATGAAAGCTGGGAATTCCTCGTTCCAGGAACCGTTTGGAAGCAAGACGACCGACAGGAGACCATCAGTTCCCGGCTGGACTCAAAGCCTCAGCCGTAACCTAACCCTCCTCCGACCAGCTCTTGGCCTCGACGACGGCAGTGGGGAGCTGGTGGGCTGGGGCAGAGGTGGCAGTTTCCTGCCTGGCAGCAGCTTCCTAAGGGAGGCCTGCAGAGGTCTCCTGGCTGGCAGGTGCCGCCCCACAGTGAGGGATGGACTAAGGCTGGGAAAAGTCCGAATGAGAGATTCCAACCAAACATACGTCAAGCTGAGGCCTCCGGGGCTCATGGGGAGGGAAGGTGTCGGGCCTTCCTCATAGGCTCCCATCCCTCAGGGGCAGATTTCCAGAGACTCCTGGGTCAGGCACACAACCCAAGCTCAGACTTTGACCTTGACCCCTACAGATGACCCCTCTGACTCCCTGACTTCCCCACTTCCGGCCTCTCTCTGTGGCCCCACAGCAGCCCTGCTGACACTCACTCTCTTTGGCTCCCTGAGGCTCAAGAAATGGAGGCACAGAGACCATCTTCTGGTACTTTCTTTGTGACCTGTTTTGGAGACCCGGCTGCCGCTGGCCTGCAATCTTTGGGGAGGCTTTGGATTTGCAAGTGATAAGATGGGACCAGGCGCCCTTCTGTCAGCTGTGGTTCTCGCCACGCAGAACCTCCCAGACCAGAGGCTGAAGCAAGATCTCCATCCCCACCTCTTCCTGCTTCCAGGCAAGGCCCGCCTCGCCTTCTAGGCAGAGGAGAGAGCCCCTTGCCCACTCCGTTAAAGATCCTCAAAGAAGGCCCCTCACCTACCGCCCATGCTTTCAAAGGTCCCGAGTCCAGAGACTTCTCTAAGGCCACCCTTCAATCCCAAAGGGGGGCGCTCCGTCGGTTTCCTCTCCGGCTGCCTAAGCACAGACGCTGTGCTCACCATCTTCTACAGATCAGTAGGAGGAGGGAAAAAAAGAGCACCAAGTCCACCCACTCTCTGGCCTTCCCTCATCCCGACATGAGAACCTGTCACGGGATCCTGGTGAACAGCTCTGATTTCTCGCCATGCCCAACTTTAGCAACGGAACGGCGGGGGCCTCCCAGGGCTGCTGTCCCTGGGGACCCCTCGGTCTCAGGAGCAGGGAGGGCCGGAGGGAAGGGCTTCCCAGCATTTCTAGACTGTGTTCCTATTTATACTCCACTCTCAGCCCCCACCCCACCCCTAGGCTGGCCCACACTACCCTATGCCCGAATTCCAACAGCACCCGGGTCAACTTTCTCCAAACCACCTCCTCGCACTCTCATTGGTCTCCCAACCACCAGGCTGGGCCCCGGGCCACAGCTTCAGCCTGGACCCCCCCTACCTCCCATCCACTCCTCCCTGTCTCCAAGGCACCTCTGGGAAGCCGCTGCACAGCGCTGTTCGCCTGTCCTCTAATTGCCCCATCCATGGCACCTGCCTCCCCCTCCCCCTGCCCTCCCCCCCACAGAGCGCAGGCTTCTTGAAGGGAGGGGCTCGTCTCTCTGTCACTTTCTAATTTCACAAGTAGCTGCTGGGCACGAGGCATTGCCCTGGGCTCTACACCTCGGCTTCCCTTCCCTTGGCCTCTGCTTCTCCTCCTACTTCTTTCTCCCTCCATATCTGTGTCTGGCGGACTCACTTCCTCTCCCTGTCCCTGTGCGTCGGCACTCCCCAGAGTTCCCTCTTGGGCCCTTTGTTCCCCCCTCTGTACACACTCTTCCTGGTGACCTCATGTTTTCCACTGGTGGAAACCACCACCCATGTGCTGATGACTGTGGCCCACTGAGCCCTGAATCTCACACAGGCAGGGCCGACTGCCTGCCTGGCACCTCAGGGGTCCCCCAGGGGTCAGAGATACGAGAATAAGCCCAGTGGGTTTAGGACCATGAGAGACAGCAAATAGTTGGAGATGTGTTTTTAACTAAAAAAAAAAAAAAAAAAAGGCAGATGTAGACAACTTGTAAAAGCTAAATGTGTGCTAGACATACATGTGTCCCCCATGTACACATGTACATACGAACACTGTCTATAATCCAGAAAGACAGATGTTAACATGCTGACCGTCATTATCCCTGGGGGACAGAATTGTGGGTGATTTTAAGACTTCTTCTTGCTGATTTGCATCATCTAATATTTCCATAATGAGCATTCACTGCTCAGGTTGAAAGAAGTAACACTTCTTTTTAAGTGAAAAGAAAGTATTTTTAGATCGAGATTCCAGAACTGTTCAGTGTGAGCCTTGGGAGGACTGTAATTATCTGGAGCAGGGTCAGCAGCGTCTCTGGCAAAGGCCAGACAGTCCGTGCTTCAGGCTCCGGGGGCCATTCGGTCCCTGCAGCAACCATACGCTCCTACCCAGGGGCAAGTGCCCACAGACGGATGGAAGTCCAGTCAGCTGTGCTCGTGGGCACTAACCTTTGAATGTTGAACACTTTTCAAGTGTCACAAATATTAGTGTCTTCTGTGGAATTTCCCCAGCCACTTAAAGCTGTAAAAAACATTCTTAGCTCATGGGCCATACTAAAACAGGCTGGCTTTGGCCAAGAGCCACGGTTTGCCAAGCCTTGCCCTGGAGCGCCCAGTGCCTGTATGGCATTAGAATCTAGCAGCCACCAGGTAAGGCAAGAAGCTAGGAGACGGTGGCCCTGGTCAGTGTGGCTAGATGGTTAGAGCATCGGCCCATGAACCGAAGGGTTGCGGGTTCGATTCCCAGTCAAGGGCATGTGCCAGGGTTGCAGGTTTGATCCCCAGTCCCAGTCAGGGTGCGTATGAGAGGCAACCAATCGATGTTTCGCTCTCTCTCCTCCTTCCTCCCTCCCTCCCACCCTCTCTAAAAGAAACAAAATCAGTGGAAAAAATATCCTCAGGTGAGGATTAACAACAACAACTAAGTAGCTCGGAGTTTGTGGACGTTATCTCATTGGAATCCGCACAACCACATGAAGTAACACTATTATTACTCTCCCCATTTGCCAAATGAGGAAACGAACATGGGTGAGCAAGTTCCCTCGTTTAGGCAACCACTTACTGAATGGCGGAGGCAGGACTGAATTGACCCCTGACCCAAAGCCCATACATGGCCTCCACCCTGGAGGTTGACAGGAGGGAGACGTTCAACAGGGAGAAAAATGAACGACTGCACGAGCCATTATAGAGTCACCTTGTCCATCCCAACCCCTAAGGCAGCGGTTCTCAACCTGTGGGTCGCGACCCCTATGGGGGTCGAAAGACCCTTTCACAGGGGTCGCCTAAGACCATCGGAAAACACATCTATAATTACATATTGTTTTTGTGATTAATCACTATGCTTTAATTATGTTCAATTTGTAACAATGAAAATACATCCTGCATATCAGATATTTACATGACGATTCATAACAGTAGCAAAACTACAGTTATGAAGTAGCAACGACAATAATTTTATGGTTGGGGGTCACCACAACATGAGGAACTGTATTAAAGGGTCGTGGCATTAGGAAAGTTGAGAACCACTGCCCTAAGGGAAGACGTTAATGTTGGGGGTGGGGCGGAAGCACAGGGAGAGACCACCATGCAGAGTTCCAGGGCAGGGGTCTCATCACTCACTGTCCCCTCCAAAGTCCCGGCCAGGTGTCTCTGAGACCAGGTGTCCTGTCTCACCGGGGCCACTCGTGTGAGCAGAGAGCATCAAGACCCTTTTCGGTTCAAAGCCAAACCGCATCCCTCCTTGCCGCCCGATCCCTCCTCCGCTGCAGATGGAGCCACCATGGAGGCTGCAGGAGCAGATGGGCTCTACTTCCACAGGAGGGCTGGCTGAGATGGGCCGCCGCTCTCCTCTTCCCGATTTGCGGCTGCGCCCGCGGGCAGCTCCTGCCGGCCCAGCCACTGGTGTGTCCTGATCCTGGGTGTGAGCCCCTCTACCTCAGTGGCTCTCAACCTTCCTAATGCCGCGACCCTTTCATACAGTTCCTCATGTTGCGGTGACCCCCCAAGTTCATTGTTACAAATTGAACATAATGAAAGCATAGTGATGAATCACAGAAACAATGTGATTATTTATGTGTTTTCCGATGGTCTTAGGCGACCCCTGTGAAAGGGTCGTTCGACCCCCATAGGGGTCGCGACCCACAGGTTGAGAACCGCTGCTCTACCTGACCGACGTGAGCCCAGCCTTGGAGTGGGTTCTGCGTGTGTGTCCACAGCTGTGGGGACCAGAACACGACAAGACTGACTACCCTTGTCTGCTCCCACCCCCTGGAGATGGGAAAGTGCCCACTCAGCAGCTCATGCCAGGAGGACAAAGGTGAAGGGTCCGGGTGGGTGGGGAGCGAAGGGGTTGTGGCGGGACACGGGGCTAGGGAAGAGAAATGGGACTCGTTCCCAAAGGGATCGTGAAGTTAATCAGGTGAGTCTGGACTCAGGCCAGCCACTCCCTCATGGACAACAGAGCAGAACAGGGACTGCAATTAATTAAGTCCTGGGGGAGGGGGCTCGTCTTACCCCAGGGAAAGGAGGCCTGCCCGAGGCCTCAGAGGAGGAGGCTGAAGGTTTCCAGCTCCCAGTGCCTGCCTTATTCACCCTGGAAGCTAGAGGGTAGAGTCCCCACAGCACAGATTCCTGGTTTCCTCTCGCAGGTTTCCCTCCAACCTGTACCCCACCCCCCTCGTTCTCTTATGCAGAGCCTCCCTCCCCAACCTGGAGGGGCAGGAAAGAGACTAAGAGCCTGGCCTGACGGGATTCGGAAAGCCTGCCTCGGTCTCTCTCTGTCCCAGAGCAGGCGCAGCGCCGTGACTAGGAAATCCCTTTCCAAATAACCAACAGCGGTACGTACAGCTATGGGTTGCTTAGCAGCTGCTGCGTGCCAGGAACTGTGTTCCTTCACTCCCTTTGCACAGCAACCCTCCCGATCAACACCCCCATCTCCCAGATGAGGCAGCCGAGGCTGGGGGAAGCTCAGGCGTTTGCTGGGGAAGGAGGGGTCACACAGCTGGTATGTGCTGGAGCTGGGCTCCATCCAGCCCCTCCCTTCAGGCTTCAAACTGGAAAAGGAAAGAAGGGATCAGGGGAGAGAGAGAGATGGAGATGCTGGACAAAAGTCCAAATGGGGCATCCCAGGGAAAGGAGAGGCAAGCTTGGGGCAGGAGCTGGGAGGACCCAAGCCAAGCTCCGCCCAGCAGCCTGGAGCCCGTGTGCCTGGGCACAAGAAGGAACAGGTGGGCAGAGGACAGAGTCTGGCTTCGAGAAAACAAATGCAGCTATGAAGGCAGCACCATCTCCCAGAAGCCCTAGGGCAGGGAGGGGCTTTCCAAGGTGGGCAGCCGAGCCCCTGAGACCCCAGACCAGGAACCTACTCGTTCCTCAGATCTGGTGCCCTCTCTCCTGCGCCCCATGGAGAGGCTGGCTCTGCCTGGCACAGGACACACGGGAGTCTCTTACTGGAGCGCCACCCCCATCCTTCCTTCTCCTGAGGCCGAGGTGGAGCCAGGGAGCTCCAGGTGGGCTGGGATCTCCTCTGATGGGGCAGAGGCTGAGCAGGGAGCCGGGGGTCCCCTGGAAGTGGGCTGGATCCCACCTCTGCGACGTTGGGAAAGTTGGTTTCTCAGAGCAGCTGTGACCTCCCCTGTCATGTGGGGGTGATAACACCTCCTCATAAAGCTGTGTGACACACTGCTTGGCACCGAGTAGATACTCAGTAAATGGTAGCCACTAGGGTAACGCACTGAAGCCTGCTCTAGCTCTGGAAACCCAATAAGTTTGGGGAGTATGAAGGCGGGGAGACTCCCAGGGACCTAATGGGCAGTGTGGTGGCAGGGGTGGGGGGAGGTCAGCCTCCCTGGCTCATCAGCTACACAGGAGGCGGCCGGGGCAGGGCCATCCTAGACAGTAGCTTTGCTGGGTGGCAGGGTGACCCTATCCAGCCGGCCTTCAGGATGCAGACCCAAACCCAGGAGCCCATGTTGCCTCACTTCCCCCCAACCCTAAGCCACTGTGGTCTCAGCCCCCTGCCAAGGCCAGGCTCAAGGCCGGGGACCTGAGAGGACCAGGCAACCCTGTGTCTTCGAGGATGTGGCCCCCTCAGGCCAGTGTGCAGGAACCTGTTGGCCAGACTCCCCAGGCGTCTTCGAGGATGTGGCCCCCTCAGGCCAGTGTGCAGGACTGTGCTGCGTGCCCAGCCCCGTGGAAAAGGCCACACGAACGTGCCGCTCTCACAGGACGCTGACGCAGGAGGGGCACGCCAGTGGTGTCCCTGAGTCACCAGGGCCCAGGCCACAGTTGGGCAACGGCTGAGGGCCGGGCTGGGGGTGGGGATCGGGTGCTCAGAACTGACCTCCACTCCTCGCCGCCCCAACTCCCACCCCTGCGGCAGGAGGGGGCTCAAAGAGAATTAGAAAGAGGCCAGTGGTGCCAGGTGGGATGGTGACCCCATGGCACAGAAAATCAGTCTCAACAGTCACTCCCACCACAGGCCTGCGTCCTCGTCCTCCGCACGGCATTTCCCACGCCTGATCCTGTCCCCCGCACAGCACAGCCCGCCAGCCCCATCCCTTAGCCCAGCAGGCCGCCCACCCTTTCCCATGGCTGTTAACCCTTCGCCAGTGACTACCACGCAGGGGGCCACTGCCCCCCTGGGCTCGTGGGTGGGAAGACAGAGGAGGCGGCAATCCCCCGAGGCCGCACTCACCCCTCCCACCACCTCCAGCGCTGGAACATGCAGAGCCTCCCGCGTCCTTCCACCTTCACCCCGGGGCCCCGCCTCGCCCCCAGCTGCGCTCTAGAAAGTTCCCGGGAGCCCCGAAAGCCCTTGGGGCAGCGATCTGGCCCCACACTCGCCGGTTCCCTCCTCCCCCGAGACGCCTGACCCTTGCCCTCCCCAGAAGGAAGGGCACTTGGAGAGCGCCAGGTTCGCCGCTGAGTGGAAAACTTTGCTTGCCGGGGTTCAGCCCAAGCTCGGGGCCCCAGGGAGTCCCGATGCAGAC
>NW_005371683.1:1693989-1703433 GCF_000412655.1 Myotis brandtii
GAGCTAGATGGGAGGGTGGAGGGGAGGGGCAGGGAGGAGTGAGGAAGGTGGGGAAGAGGAGGGGGAGGAGGAGGAGGAGGAGGAAGGGAAAGCCCGGCCCCGCTGGAGTTTTTCACGTGTACAAGTTGACTCCTCCCCGTCCCTCCCGGGCTGCACAGCAGCTGCCAATCTCCGCGGCTCCCTCTGCCCGGGCGCCCACCCCTTTCGCCCACTCTGGGCACCCTGTCCGAGCACCTCTTCCGGTTTGGGTCCCAGGCCTGGGCGCTGCCGGCCCTCCCCTGGGGCTGGCCCCCTCCCCCGGGGCTGGCCGGGAGAGCCTGGACTAAGGGGTGAGACCGTCTGGGCTGGAGCACCCAGGACGGGGCCAGGGCCCTGGGTGATGTGCTGCAGGCCCTGCCTTTAAAGGCAGCTCTCCCTCCTTCTGAGCCCGACCCTGCTCCCAGCACCTGGTCAGGAGCGAATGTGCACAGACAGGTCCAGTCGGTCAGTCTGGCTTTTAGAGTTCTTGACAACAGTAGCCCTGGGGCCCTTCCTCTGCCCTGTCCAGTGGGACTTGTCACTCACCTTTAGGGACAAAGCTCCCACCTGGTCGGCCCCCATGCTCTAGGGCAGCGGTTCTCAACCTGTGGGTCGCGACCCCTTTGGCGGTCGAACGACCCTTTCACAGGGGTCACCTAAGACCATCCTGCATATCAGATATTTACATCATGATTCATAACAGTAGCAACATTACAGTTATGAAGTAGCAACGAAAATAATTTTATGGTTGGGTCACAACATGAGGAACTGTATTTAAAGGGCCAGAAGGTTGAGAACCACTGCCCTAGGGCCTGAAGGAGCCCTGCCAATAGCCGTGATCACCCCCACTTCCTACCCCGGAGGCTCTTTCAGTTTGTCCTTCCAGAATTAAACCCTGCAGGTCCACTGAGAAGCGTCCAGTACTTACAGACTAGCTGGGGCTGGTCCAGCTTTAATTTTACAGAAGGGGAAACGGAGGCCCAGGAAGGGGGTTGAACTGGCCCCAAGCCCCACAAGGAGTTAGTGACGAGCCGCGATTAGGACCTTGGCCGATGGCCACTCTACCCGCACATCCGACTTCAGGGATCAAAGGAAGACTGAGATGGGGTGACAGGCCAACTGGCCCCCTCGGGGCCCTCCCAGCCCTGCTTCCTCCTGAGGGCTGTGAGGAGAGGGGGTGGCACCTCAGATCTGATGGGCACCAATTCAAGGTCTGTGTCCTCTGCCCTGCCGGTGGGCATGGCCTCTTCGGTTTGGGGGTCCTGGTGAGGGCGCGGGGGAGGTCTCTGGAGGAGAACCCTTTCCCAGGATTGATCTGAAGTGACCGCCGCCCCTTAGGTCCTAGGCTTTGAGCAGGGCCTTTCCCTGGGGAGGAGTTGTTGAGATTAGAACAATTTCCTGTCCAGAAGACAGGGCCTGCGGTCTCACCCTCGGGCCAGCCATCTGCCCTCCAACAGCAGTGGGCAGCACAAGGCCTCTCTAGACTCCAGGGGGTAGGAAGCAGCTGGGCTCTGCAGGAGGGTGCCCTGCGGGTAGTCCACAGGGGTAACCGCACAGGGGCTCCCAACTCTTCGCCACCTCTGCTTGCTCTGCCAGGGCAGGTAGATTTCCTGGGCACACACACTTTATAAAAATAAAACTGCGGAGCCTTAGCTGGTTTGCTCAGTGATTAGAGCATCGGCCCACGGACTGAAAGGTCTCAGGTTCGATTCTGGTCCAGGGCACATACCTGGGTTGCAGGCTGGATCCCAGGCCCTGGTCCGGGCCCGTGTGGGAGGCAACCAACCAATCGATGTGTCTCTCTCACATCGATGTTTCTTTCTCTTTCTCTCCCCCTTCTTTCCACTTTCTCTAAAAATCAATGGAAAAAATATCCTCGGGTGAGGATTAACAAAAAAAATAAATACAATTCTTTTTTTTTTTTTTTAAACTGCTGAGTGTGAAGGGGTATGAAGAGGGATGGATCTGGAACTCCAGGCTTTGGGGAGAGGAAGAACCTACCTTGTAGATGTGGTTCTATAATCCACATCTGTGATAAGAAGACTGGGTGACAAGGAGGCCAGGCAGAGGCAGGAAAGGGCAGAGAGAGGGGCTGTGGAAAAGAAACTGTGTTTTAGAGGCTTAAAGGGAATGGGGCCGAAGATAGAACCAGGAGGATGGATGAGGTGAACAAGTTTCCACAAAACATTTCTGAACATCTCTTATCTGCCAAATGATAGACAAGTCTCTGGGTACCAAAGATGAGTGAAAGGCAGTCCCTACTCTCAGGGAGCTCACAGTCTAATGGGGCCGGTAAGTAAACAGTTCTGATGCTGCAGGACCCAGGTTTGAGCTGCGTCTGCCTGGAGGGGTCATTCGCTGCTTGAGTTGAGGCCTATGGGACGAGAGGACCCTGGAGAGGGAGAAGGGTTTTTCGTTTGTTTTTTCAGGACATCTCACGCGGCCTGCAAAGTGCACGGGCAAGAGAACATGCCCCCACAGCTCTGTGAGGCAAGAGCTGAGAATCAGTAGGGCTGGAGGTGATGCCATAAAGGGAGGCAGATGCTGGTTTCTGAAGACCCTCCTAGTACATCGAGGCTAAGAGCCAGGACCCTGCCTGAGAACACACGGCAACGTGGAGCGTTTCAGAGGAAAGAGATGTCACCAGTCGGTGATTGAGGGCGAGCTCTCCGGCAGCCAAGGGGAGGATTGATGGTGAGGGCAAATCTGGAGAGGAGAACCCCAATTTCGAGGTGAATCTGGTGAAAAATCAATTCTAGGCATAGACTAGAGCCGTGGCGGGAAGGAGGAGAGGAGGGAACATGCATTAGAGATAGTTAGGAGACAGGCTCACAGGACTTTGTGCCTGTTAGAGTCTAGAGCAGCGGTTCTCAACCTTCTGGCCCTTTAAATACAGTTCCTCATGTTGTGACCCCAACCATAAATTTATTTTCGTTGCTACTTCATAACTGTAATGTTGCTACTGTTAGGAATCATAATGTAAATATCTGATATGCAGGATGGTATTAGGCGACTCCTGTGAAAGGGTCATTCGACCACCAAAGGAGTCGCGACCCACAGGTTGAGAACTGCTGCTCTAGAAGATAAGGGAGAGGAGAGTGTCAAGGTTGGACCCATTGGTATGACAGGCCAGGTTGGGAGCCTCGTAGGGATGCCCTGAGTCCCAGAACCTTCTTGTACTGGCTGTGTGGCCTTGGGCAGGTAAGTGACTTAGCCTTTCTGAGCCCAGTTTTGCCATTTGTAAAACAAAGTTACTAAAATTGATCTTGTACCTTAAGAGTAATGCACACCAAAGCATAGGGCTTGGCTCATCATAGGAACTCAATAAAATAAAAAAATAGATGCCATTACCATTGTTTGCCCATTCAACAAACATTCATCGAGCACCTGCTATATGTGCCGGACCCCTGAGATACAGGGATGATTTTAAGTCTCATTCTCTGTTCTCAAGCAGGTCACCATCCCGAGGGAGAGGGACAGGCAGGGGAACAGTCACATAGCAAGGCTGGGGCAGAGGAAGAATCCCAAGAAAACCAGGGGCAATTTCACAGAGGAAAGGTGCCAGCTTCAACAATGTAGGGCCAACCACCTGCTCAGGGACAGTCGCTTCCTCCCCCGCCCCTGGCATGGGATGGTGTTTCAGAATCTCTGAGATCTTCTGTTTTCAAGGCATTATCTTGCTCCTTGGGGCTGGGGTAAGAGGATGGCAGCAGATGGGTGTCTATAAGGAGCCCATAGAATGGCAGGCGAAACGTTGGCAGCCCCAGGGAAGGTGTATGAACAGATGGGCAGGTAGAAAAGGGCACCAGGTAAGGGAGACTCTGGGCAGGTGGGCAGAGCCGACTGGCTGGATAGGGAGCCCCTGCGTGCGCACTGTCTGAGCCATCCTGGTTTGTCTGTGCCCTTCTAAAAATTCCCTCTGAACCCCTTGGTGGCCTCGCCCCCCTCGTCAACAAGCTCACTCAGTAGCTGCAGCTCAACCTGGGTCTCCCACTCAGGAGGGACTCCTGTCCTGCTGCCCCACCGAGCAAGACCTTGCGCTTCAAAACCACGTCAAAGCCACGTGGACCGCGTGACCCAGACCAGTGACGCACATCTCTGGGTTCCCATCTATTACAGAGATGGTAACAGTCCTGCTCTCATGAGGCTGTTGCGAGGTTTCAATGAGATGGACGCTTGCGCCCAACCCCTGCTTGTTTCCCTTCTCTGCAGCCCAGTGACTGCCTCCGCAGCTAGGACAGGCGTCCCTGGGCGCCTGAGGGCTGAGGGGGGAAGCTGGGAACAGCTCTCGCTCACAGATCGTGTGGGCAGTGTATGGGAATAGCTTCTGAAAAACCAAATTCAAGCCTGCCCCACTTTCCCCTGGGAGGCACCGCATGCAGACAGGGAGAGTTCAGCAAACAGTTATCTCCTTTCTGCCCATCGCCAGGGGCTCTTCTTTCTGGCCCTCCCACACCCATGCAATGCAGGCACACCCTGCGGGGACGCTCAACTCTGCCCATAAGGTACGGGAGTCATTTCATTTCTCTGGGCCTCGGTTTTCCTCCTCTGCACAATGGGAATGCTGGGAATGCCTTCCTCTCAGGAAGGGTTAAATGAGAGTGTGAATGTGAAAGTAAGCTGTAAAGATCGGCATGTGCATGAGATCATTAGTGTTGGGCCAGAGGGGGACAGGTAAAGATAAGAGAAATGAGAAACGAAGTAAGAACAAAGTGAAATTCTCCCCAGGGCAGCCCAGCCAGCCGGCCAGCGTGGCTCATGAACCAGGAGCGTCGACCTATGAACAAGGAGGTCAGGGTGCATGCCCAGGTTGTGGGCACGATCCCCAGAGTGGGGCGTGCAGGAGGCAGCCAATCAATGATTCTCTCTCATCATTGATGTTTCCATCTTTCTCTCCCTCTCCCTTCCTCTCTGAAATCAACAAAAATATGTATTTTTTAAAAAGTTATCTTAAAAACAAACCAACAGAACTCTTTCCCAGGGCAGATGTGCCCTTGGCAGGGAGGAGGGAGAGTGGCAGCAGAGACCTGAGCCCGTGGATGGACCCTGTGGCCTGGATCCCTAGGATGTACTGGTCAGTAGGGACAACAGGACTTGGCTGGACTCAGCCAATTCTTATTCCTCCTCTGAATAAAACCAGGCCATTGTTTTCCAGTGATTGATCACTGCCCTAAGCAGTGCTGCATGTACAGGCATGTGTGTATATGCACACGAATGTGCACACCCCTCCCCCAATATCCCCCCCCACACACACACACACCCCACAAACACCATGCATGGCCACTCCAGACTTCAGAGGGAGCAACAGCTGCATCCCCAGAAGGTTCTAGGACAGGGTGGGGGACACATAAACAGAGTCAGCCAATCACAGCCCTGTTGACCCTAGCAACCATCAAGCCAATTAGAACCCCACCTCTGCATCCAGCAGTGCCTCCCAAACATACCACACACACAATCCTCCTGTTCGCTGCATTGCCACAGCAAGGAAACCACCACACAGAGTGGAGAAAAGGGAAATTGGCCCCTAGCAACAAGGCTTGGCCGGTCACTGAGAGGGTCCCCATGCAGGCTGGGGGAGGAAAGAGAGAGCTGCTCAAACTGGACTTTCTAGGTCCATTCTCTAGCCCTGGGCCTCCGTATGCTCACCTCGAGATGGGCTCAGAGACTGCTACTGTGTTATAGTGAGTGCTCAGAGTGTGCCATTGCTTTTCAACTAAGAAGTAAGGATAGGAACTATAGATTTTTCTTCAAAAAGCCTTAGGAATTTTGAGACTTCTGGGTAAAAGAGTTGCTGATCCCCAAAAAGATCTAAAATCAAAGCCTAAAATCCAGCTCCTGAGTTCATTATGCTGGGTTTGCAGTTGTAGGTTTACAGCTGCTCATATGGAAAATAATGCAATCATCCTATATAATAAAGAGCTAATATGCTAATTAGACCAAACAGCAGAATGACCGTCCAGATGACCTTCCGAACGAAGCCAGGGCTGCAAGGGCCAGCCAAGGCACCGGGCCTCTAGTAATCAATAAGAATGCAAGAATAAACTCGGTTTTTCGTGTACTCACAACCATAAACCTACTTGTGCCCACCCCATAGAGGTGGGCCTCCGTTCAATTTGAAAACGTTTATCTGGTGTCTAGCATGTGCCGGGCACATATGCTGATTTCAGCTGTGGCCAGGGAGAACACGGTGGAAATGTCTAGAAGGCCTGTTGGACAAGCCTGCAGGCTGGTGTTCTGGGTCACAGACTCCCTCGGGAAGACTTTACACAGGGCCAAGGATGAGGGCTGAAGCTTCAACCCTACGGGGCCCCCCTAAACTAGCTTCTAGCTTTTATAGCTCATCGTCCTCCCTGTAGTCGTGTCTCCCCAGAGAGGCCCTAATGAAAAAGGAGAAGCTGCCAGTGGCCTCCGCTGCCAGCTGCTTCCGAGGCTCTCCCACAGCGGTCCTCTGAGGCCCCAGGACCTCCTTCAGAATCTGCAGAAAACGGCGGAACTCACTCGCTATAACAAAACATAGGCGTATTTCCCCTTCACCTGGGGACCTCTGGGCCTCCTGAAGCTCATTCACAGACGCACTCGTGAGACGGGGCACAGGAGGCCCTGGTAGCCTGGTCTCTGCCTCCCTCATCAGCCACAGCAAACTGATGTACTTGCCTCGTGCACGCTCCTGAATGCCACTGCTTCATGCCTTTGCACATGTTCTCACCAACTGAAGAGGCTTCCTCCCTCATCTGGTCTCTAGAAAACTCCTATTCATTCGTCAAAGCCCAGCTCAGGAGTTACCACCTCTTTGTCTGAGTTCTCAATGCTTGAGCACTCCGCAGTCTGAAGCACTCCTGTTCCATCTACATGCTTCTCCCGTCGTGTCTCCCAGCAAATGGGGGCTGTCTGTCTTCTTCCCTGGGCTGAGTTTCCTGAGGCCAGAGACCACACCTTTAGCCCTGTAGCTCCCCGTACCCAGCACATAATAGGTCTGCAGAACCAAAATGGCAGAATTGAATCAGCAGAGGAAAGAGAGCTGACAGAGAAGAGGCCAATGAGCAAACTGGAAGATAGGACAGGAGAAGAGAGGGTGTCAAGAAGGCAAGAGGCTCCAGGAGGAGCCTAGAGGTCAAGATGACAGGCGTCCTGGAATTCCTCAACTAGGAAGCCATTGACAGAGTGGCCAACTGTCCTGGTTTTCCCCGAGACTAGAATAGAAAGTTCTAGATTTGAAAGTCCTAGGCAAATGGAGATGGTCTGTCACCTGAGATTGCTGACCTTGACGAGGGCAGTTCTGGAGGTGAGGGTCCGATTGGGCAGAAGTCTGACTGTGGGAAGCTAAGGGGTGAAGGGAAGGCGGGGAAGAGCAGGGGTGTGCTGGGGGCTGCGGGGCCAGGAGGCTGTGTGGGGGAAGAGGCAGAGCCAGAGCGGGCA
Source organism: Myotis brandtii (assembly GCF_000412655.1). NCBI lineage: Eukaryota > Metazoa > Chordata > Mammalia > Chiroptera > Vespertilionidae > Myotis > Myotis brandtii. Next base: position 1,701,424 of record NW_005371683.1, read on the forward strand.
GGAGCCTGAGCCTCGGGCCAGCCTCCCAGCCCATCTCTCCAGCCCCCACCGCCCTGGAGAGAAAGCAAACAAAGCTGGTGGCAGGAGCACCAGGTGCACCTTGGTGGCTTGTTCCTGACGGGCTCCAAGCCGGCCACTCCGTCAGCACCCGCGGCCTTTCGTCGTCTGGGTGCTTTGTCCAATGAGCACAGTGGGTCCTGCTTGGACAGTGGGGGCTCTTCTCTCCTTCTGAGCTGTTATTGAAGCGTCCGAGTTGGCCCATCTTGTCCCACTAGACCAGCGGTTCTCAACCTGTGGGTCGCGACCCCTTTGGGGGTCGAACGACCCTTTCACAGGGGTCGCCTAAGACCATCGGAAAACACATATATAATTACATATTGTTTTTGTGATTAATCACTATGCTTTCATTATGTTCAATTTGTAACAATGAAATTGGGGGTCATCACAACATGAGGAGCTGTATTAAAGGGTCGCGGCATTAGGAAGGTTGAGAACCACTGCACTAGACTCTGAACTTCTTAAGGCAGGGATCATGCCCTCCCCCCTGGCTCCCTCTTTCCCTCACTTTCCTGTTCTTCCTTCAGCAAACACTCATTTTCCCAGTGGGCATGATGGTTGGCCTAGTTCCTGCCCTCAGGTCTCTCATAGTTTGGGTCCCAAAAACAGGGAAATGGGGGAGGGGAGGGAAGGCGGAGAGGGTATACCTCTGAGCAGGGGGCGGGCTTCAGTGAGTCTGTGAAAACCCAGAACTTTATGTCAATGTTGACTGTGTGTGTGTGTAAAAGAGAGAGAGATAGAGCCAGAGCCAAAGAGACTGCATGTTTTTGAAGAGAGAGTCTCTACAAATGACCGTATCCAAGTGGAGTCAGTTTTCTGGGTTCAAGTTCTATCTGTGTGGTAAAGGCAAATTATTCACCACGTGCACCTCGACTTCCTAATCTATAAAACGGGGATAACACCGTGCCTTCTCCATCGGTCATGGTGAGGGTTAAATACATAACAACAGCCCAGTTCTTGGAACCTAATCAGAGGACAGTTAAAGAGGTAGAGATAGGTGAGCTTTTGTGAGACGCTGGAAGGGTTCCATGATTCAGAGAAGATGAGGACCCCGTGGTCCAGGGGTGGGGACTGGCTTACAGCTGACCTTGGTAGCTGCCGGGGCAGGTGCTAAGGGGAGACAGCTTGAGGGGCACTCAGGGCACCTTGAACTTCCTCTCTGCATCTCCCAAGCACCAGTGTGGACCGGGACCTACTCTAAACAAGTCACTCAGGAGGAAGAGTGCTTGGATGGACCCCCACTGCCATTGAGTGGCTTGTCCAGGTTGGAACAGCCTGTTAGGCGAGACCAGAGCGCCATTTCCTAGCTGGCGGATTAAAGAAAAAAAGAAGGTGGGGGAGAAAAAGAAGAGAAGGCGGAGGAGAAAGGGGAGGGGAGGGGGAGAAGGTGGCTTTTGCTCCTGATCTCATTAAGAAGCACTGGTCTCCACAGCCAGGAGGGCCCCTCCATGGCAGCGTCTGCCTCTGTCGACTGTCTCTGCACCGTCTCATTAGCGAGGGGCCGAGAGAGACTCCGCACTCTGCTGGGAGCTGCCTCATTGCCAAGTGCCTGCTCCATAATTAAACACCAAATCCTGTCTCTTCAAGGCGCATGCCCGCCCCTCTCTGAAGGACAGAGACAAGGTGGGGAGGGGAGAGTGAGGAGGAGGCCTGGCTGCAGGCCCTGCTGGGGTGGGGTGAGGGGAGGGGAACTAGAGGAGTGAGTTGTGAGTGGGGAGCCCCAGGGCCCTCCCATGACCTTGGGAGGAGATTTGGGAAGTCCTCAGGGAGAGGAAGTGAAAGGGCCTGGGAGAAGAGGAAGGACCTGCCTTCCCACCTGGACGCCAGGAGCCAGGACCAACCAAGAGCAAACAAGCCGATGGGCTGCTGGGAGACCTGAGCTGGACCTCAGGGGGAGGCCCAGAAAGAGGCAGGGTATGAAGTCCTTGCTCAGGTCGTCTGAGAACATCTAAC
>NW_005371683.1:1703814-1710839 GCF_000412655.1 Myotis brandtii
CCCTCGGCCCCTCTTCCAAATCCACTTTGGACAAACATACTGAAAAGATATCCTGCAGCAGTTGCCACGTGATGGGCCTGCCCTGGATGCACGTCTCCAGCCAGCCATGACCACAGCCGCAGGATGGAGGGGATGCTCGCGGGCTCCTGCATCCTCCCGTGTGCTGCTTCCTGGTATAGAGCGAGGATGGAGCAGGAGAGAGGGGAGGAGAGTGCAGCTGCCGGGCCTGGGGAGGTGCACAGCGGGGTGGGGAGGAGTACGAGAACACTCCCGTAGAGGCACCATCATCCCGCAGTTCCCTGGCACCCACCCTCACCCCTCGCCTGAGCGGCTTGGGCCTGATGATGAAGTGCTCTGAGCCCGGCTCCGGCCGCTGGGGGCTGATGGACAAGGACCGAGCCGTGGAGAAAACCACTGGGCACAGACAAGAAGGGAGTTCACTGGGGGCAGGGGCAGGGAGACCCCGAGGCAGAGCCTCTACAACCAGGGCCTGGAGAAAAGAGGTGGACGCTGTCTGGCATACATTTGTGAGGCATTTCGTTTAAACTGAGCCGCTGGGTTGGTGGCCACCGCCCACCTAGGCCCCGGGGAACTAACTTTGCTGACAGTCACAGAAGCCCCTCTGGCCCCTGCTCCTCTCCCCTGGGTTATCCTGGCTCTGACTGGCTCCAGGCCAACACTGCTCCCCCTAGCTGGGGGTTTCCCACAGCCCCGGGAGGGAGGGAGAGGTGAGAACAGCCTGGCAGTGGTGGCCCACGGTGCTGGCTTCCAAGGTTAGCACAGCCCCAGACACGCCTGCCCAGAGGAGCGCCTCTCGCCCTCTCTGAGCCTCAGCGCTTTAGCAGCCCCTGGCCAGGCTTGGAGGATGCAAGTTTTCGGGCCCAGATCTATGGCCTTCGCCACCACACCTTGTGAACCCAGCTCTGGGGGCCATTGTTCCCTGGAACCACAGGTAATTTCCCCGGGGCGCCTCCCAGACCAGCTTCCCCTTTTTCTGCTGCCTGGGAGGGGCTGGGGCCCCAGAGCAGCCATGTGTGGCCTGAGGGATGGAAGTGGGGCCTGGCTGGTGGGAGAGGGCAGGAACCAGAGGACTCTGGACAGGCCCAGAGATAGGGGCATATCTGGAGGGTGAGGAAGAAGCAGGGGGCTATATTCACAATCCCAGAACCGCGGGGGTCCCAGGGCCTCCCAGGCGCACAGACTGTGACATGGGGCAGGTACCAGACCTGAATGGCCAGCTGGGCCCAGGGATCCTACCCACGACTGAACAGATATGTCCAGTCAACATACATCAATGTGTCAGGTCCTACCAGGGGAAGTGCACCGTGTGTCCAGGTGGAGGTGGTCAGTCTGTACAGGGAGGGCCAGGAACCATTCCTGAACACACCAGACCACACCACACCATCTCGCCAAACGCCCTGGCAAGAATAAGCCATTCCAGGGGACCAGCCCCCCCGGGTGACAGCTGCGCCTCCCGGTTGGTACCTGGCAGTGCCTGGTGCACCTGGGGAAGGAGAGGAACAGCCTGGACCCCGGGTGCCCTGTTTGCCCAGGGAGCCTGCCAGGGTCCCACTGGGGCATCAATGCGGTGCAGCCTTTCTTTCCTAGGATCTCAGCCTTTTATGAGCCCACGGCTTCGCTCTTAGTTAAACAGCTGGTGCCTGAACCTAATCCAATATTTACTCCTGGAGAGAGGGCAAAGGGGCAGGCGTCGCTCGGCAGCCCGAAGCCGCAGTTGGCTGAGTTCTGGGGAGGGGAAGGGAGGACTTGCTTTTTTTTTCTCAGATACAGAGGGTCTCTCAGGCCTTACTTATCCCTCCACCGGACCATCTACCTCTGCTTTGAAACTTCTGCCTCCGCTTCCTGGCCTGGGCCGAGGGAATTGGAAGGGGACTTTGTCCCGAGGGACCTGCCCCTGCGAGGGGTGAAAGTCGAGTGGAGGAACTCCAGCCAGGAGTGGGCAGAACCCACAGGCCTCCCTTGAGACAAGAAGGCACCAGGTTCTGCCCCAGCCACCCCGTGGGAGGCTTCCAGGGGCAGGAGGCCTTCCCGGAGGAAGGGGTCAGCCGCTTTTCCCTGCAAGCGAAGAGGAAAGGAGTGAGACCCCACTGGGAGTGAGCGCTGGCGGGCATGGGCATCAGGGCTGGCAGGTGCCACCTCAGAAAGGAGCCAGACGCGCCAAGACTGTATGAATCCAGAAACTTGGTAATTTCCCCACCTTTGGTGTTCTAATTCTCCCTGAGGGGATTAACAGTGGACCTTGAAACCCATGTTAAAGAACCCTGCCAAGTCTTGGAGAGAGGCTGCTGGGGGAGCTCCCTAACCAGCCTGGAGGAGACGCTCTAGGGAGAGAAGAACTTGGGCAGGGGGACGATGACACGTGGGGGGATGGAAGCCAATGTTTTTCTGAAGAGAATGGACTCTCCTGGGTGCCTGCTATACGTCAGGCACTTTATGTAACCCTCATGATAACATAAAGTCAATACCATTATCCTATTTTTCAGGTGAGGAAACTGAGGCTTAATGAGGTCAAGAGACTTTCCTAGTCACTTAGTGAGAAGCAGAGCTGAACACAAGTCCAGGTCTGGCTGAGTCCAGAGCACGTGTGTTTTCTGCGGCACCTGGATGCTCAAGTGGCCCCAGGCCCCTCCCCACGCCCTCGGCCTCCCGCCCTGGGGGCAGGTCAAACCGGGGAGGAGTTCCTGCTACAACCTCAGAGTGTCCACGCTCAGATGCCTGCTTCCTGGCAGCCCCGAGCCCGGAGAACAGAGGCAGCACCAATCAAGAGAACACGGGCCCTGGCCTTCGAGGAATCTGGACTCAGGTCGCACTTGTCCTTGTGACCTTAGGCAAGCGGTTTAACTACTCAAGGTTTCCTCATCCATGGAGAGACTTAACCTACTTCATAGAGTTGCTCAAGAATTAAATGAGGTGACGTGCATCACATGTCTAGCACATAGTAGGTGCTTAATAAATGGTAGCTTCATGAGCATCTGGTTGTGCAATCTCACAGGGCCCTGTGCTCAGAAGGGCCCACACTTGGTTTCCTGCTTCGTTGCTGCCTTCTTGAAACCCGGAATACTTTCTGAACAAGGAGTCCTGTGCTTTCGTGTTGCATTGAGTCACAAATGATCTCGCCAACCCTGGTTATCGGTTCTGGTTCAATTCCCTGACCGGGAAGGATTAACTGTGCCCCGAACTCTGGAACAAGCCATCATCTCACCATTTCTTGATTTTCTCTGCCCAGGACATTTTCTCTGCCCCCTCACCCTGTTGCTTACAAGAGCCCAGGGAGCGCCAGGCGGAACACGTCTCTCTCTGGCTTGCAGCACCTGCGCAGGGTCAGGAGAAGGTCATGCTTCTGTTCATTCTGAAGAGAGGCCCTTTCGGGGGAGAACTGCCAGCCCTGGCTCCTGGCAATTGAGGGAGGTCTCCCTGATGCCACCAGCCCCGTGAGGCCTTCACCACCCGCTCCTGCCTCTCCCTCTCTCCCTCCTTCGGGAACCAGCAGTATCGTGACCCCCCTGCCCACCCACCAGGGTGAGGGCTGCAGGCTGGAGCGGTGACAGGCTCTGAGCAACAAAGTCAGGAAATGATGGCAGGGCAGGCGCTCCGGATGCTGCCTGACCCAGGACTGGAACCGAGGCGACTGGACGCCACCCCTCCCTCCCGTGCAGCCTGCTCCCAGGCATCTGGCCTCCACTGCTCGGCCCCTCGGCTGTTTTTAGACTCTAGTTCCCGGGGCCCAGTTGGCAGCCTGGGCTCACCGACTGAACCCCAAGAAGCATCCTACAGGGGAAAGGGAAACGATAGGGTAGGAGCCTTTCACAAGGAAGCTGGAGTGCGGTGGGGCAGGATGGCGGAGGAGACTGGCAGGGAGGAGTCACAGGCCCATCCAAACACCAGGCAGTACCAGAACCAGAGGGACCTTTGAGGTCAGCGAGGGAAAGAAGTCACTCAACGTCACGCAACCAGGACCTTGGAACCTGAGTCACCAAATGCCCAGCCCAGGGTTCAGGATCAGAGCCAAACTGGGGTAGCAGGGGGGGTAGTATGTGCCTTCTGACCCCAATGTTGGCATTGCCTCTGAACTCTGAGGCTCCTGGGCATACAAACTGGGGTAGCAGGGGGGTGGGGTAGGCTGGTGGCATCAGGGAGACCTCCTCTGACCCCAGTGTTGGCATTGCCTCTGAACTCTGAGGCTCCTGGGCATGACATGCTAAGCCCCTGCCAGGACCATTTCCCCCCAATGGCCAAGCTAACATGGCAGCCACCTCTCTGAGTCCCCAGGTTGAGATCTTGGGGCCTCTTCACGCGAAGGAGTGACCTGGAAGGGTTTCCCATTCAGTGTGGGATCTTAAAGATAACAGCATGAATTGCTAATATTTATTAAGTACTTTCTACATGCCAAGCACTAGTCTAAGAGCTTTTCGTGTATCAATTACTCTAATACACAGCCCTATGGAGATAGACACTATCGTTTTATAAAGGAACTAGAGCACAGAGAGGTTAAGTAACTTGCTCAAGGTCACACAGCTAGTAAACCGTAGAGCTGGGATTTGAACCTAGGCAGCCCGGGAGTAGGTAACCTGTGCTCCTCCACTTTTCCCCAACTGAGTGCTACTCTTTGGGCTCCTAGTCCAGTGCTCTTGGAAATATAACCTGCTTGATCACCATCCAGGACGCTTTTGGTTGGAAAAAGTTATACATACACACCCATATATGCTCTGGTTCAGCTCCCCTTTCCTCCCACACTTAGTGCCAAGCACTGTTGCCCAAGCAGGAGGTTAAAGTTTGGGGGAGGAGGGGCGCCTACCTTTCTCTCCCGAGCCCCTCTTTCCTGCCCCTCAGAACACCCCTTAATGGCCTATGCTGCCACCTCCTGGCCACAGAGGATTAAGACTGGCCCTGCAGGGTTTTTTCAGGATTCTTCCCTTTTATTCTACATTCCCAGTGACGTCATCCTTTCCCAGGGCTGTGACCATCTTTATGCTGTTGATTCCAATATACATATTTTTGTTATTCCAGGTCCCCCCCCCCCAGATTTACTTAGATGTAATTGACATAACATTGTGTAAGTTTAAGGTGCATAGAGTGATGATTTGAAATATGTATATATTGTGGAAGGACCACCAAACGTTAACACATTCATTACCTCACATAGTTAGGATTTTGGGGGATGGTGAGAAGGCTCTGCCTAAATCAGTGGTTCTCAACCTTCCTAATGCCGCGACCCTTTCATACAGTTCCTCATGTTGTGGTGACCCCCAATTTCATTGTTACAAATTGAACATAGTTAAAGCATAGTGATTAATCACAAAAACAATATGTAATTATAGATGTGTTTTCCGATGGTCTTAGGCGACCCCTGTGAAAGGGTTGTTCGACCCCCAGAGGGGTCGCGACCCACAGGTTGAGAACCGCTGGCCTAAATCTTTCTCTCTTCTGAGGTCAGGTCTGTGCATCCCGATGCAAACGGCTCTCACAGCCCAGCACCCTGACGCCCACAGTTCAGAGCTGGAACCAGAGCCCAGGTGCCCTGCCTCCTAGCTCAGTCCTCCTATCACAGCACGACTGCTCCTCCAACCACACAGCATAAAACACGAACCAAATGAACACCCAGAGAAGGACAAGACAGAAGTCACGTGCTGACCGGTGCCAGAAGCAGGATTTAGACCCAAGTCAGAGTGGCTTCTAGACAGTGTGCCCCGTCCCTCCTGGGGTCTGGAGAAGGGAAAATACACAGATAAGGGAGGGTAAGACCAGCGGATGGGCCGGTGCGCTGTGCAGGGTAGCTGGACAAAGGCTTTGTGGCTGAGGAGTGGTGGAAAGAGGGTGTATGCTGGGACTCCCTGCACCAGGCTAGGGACACTGCATGCGTGCGTGTCCATGGGAGGGAGGGTGAAGAGGACAGAGGGCTGAGGGCAGGGCTGAGGGTTGTGGCTGCATTGAGGGGCTGGCAAGAAGAACCAGAACAAGGGGACAGACGGAGGTGAAGACAAACTCCTGCATCCCAGAGGAAGGGCTGGGACATGACCGCCCCTTTTTGTACTGCCCACAAGCTCAGAATGGTGTGTTCACTGTTAAAGGGTTGAAAATTTCCAAAGAAGAAGAATATTTGATGACATCGGAAAATTATATGAAATGAAAATCTCACCGTCTATAAATAAAGTTTTATTGGAACACAGCGTGCTCGTTCACTGTGCCTTATCTATGATGGATTCCTGCCACAGTGGCAACAGAGACCATATGGCCCACAAAGCTCCAAATATTTACTATCTGGCCCTTTGCAGCAAAGTGTGCGGACCCTACCTCAGAGGAAAAGGGCCCTGGGCCACAGGGATGCCCTCATGTTGGAGGGGAGGCAGCTGCGGGGGTCGGGGGGAGGGTCCCAAAGGAGCAGAAGGAGGCGGTGGGCGATCCGGACCAGCTGCCCTGGCTTTCCCACGACAAACGCCTCCAAAAATGAACCTATGTGTTCCCAGCCCTGAGCTAGTTCCCCTGGGGAATCCCAAAGGGACCTGGACCCCTGCACACACCCCTGGCCTGGGAATCCCAGCTCCACCACCGTGAACCGCGTGAGCTTGTGCAAGTCCATACTCTCTGACTCTGGGGATCTCCATCTATAAGAGGCAGATGCTGCCACAGACCGGGAAGGACTGTTGAGAAGTCTATAGGAGGACAAAGTTCATAGATGCCAGGGGCATTCTGAAATCCACACCTTGCTGCAGTTATGGAAGTGGGTGCACCTCCTAACCGCGCCCACTAGAGGGCAGGAAGGCCCCGCTGGCAGCCACCAGGGTGTCAGAGTTGGTGGAAGATTCCCGCCTGGGAAGAGGTGCCACCCTGCTGTTTACAACCCTGGCCTTTGATCAGCTCCTGTTCTCCCTGAAGCCTGCTGGCGGCCAGGCTGGGGCAGAGCTTCTCGCTGGAGGAGACCCAGGCTTCCTTCGTACCCGTGGTGCCCGCAGAGGCAGGCCAGATAGAGCCCAGTCACCCGCACACACTCCTTCTCGTCTATTCGC
>NW_005371683.1:1710873-1728853 GCF_000412655.1 Myotis brandtii
CCCCAATGGCCCTGGGATGCAGAGCAGGAGGGCAGTGCCCCTCATCCGGGTGAGGGAACCGCAGCCCAGAGAGGTTGAGTGGCTTGCCCTAGGTCCCACAGCTGGTTAGCAGTGTGTCTGGGATTGGAGCTTGGATCCTATCTTCTGATGCCAGGTGTGGCTCTCTCCTGGTCAGCAGCTGTCCTTAACTGTCGGTAAGGACCCGGTCTCCCTGGAGCTCCACCTTCTGCGGCTCTTTCAGCGTTCCTGTCCTTGTCCTCTGGGCTGGTGAAACAAGAAACCAGCCCTCATCCCCATGGAACTCAGACTGTTCCACGTGCTTCCACACATGTGAGCTCACTTCTACCAAGAACAGACTCCCCAGGATACATGAGAGCAGCGACTATTCTGTCCATGGGCCACATATATAGATTTCAGAAAGGAAGGGAGAGGGAGAGAGAGATAGAAACATCAATGATGATGGAGAATCATGGATCAGCTGCCTCCTGCACACCACCCACTGGGGACCAAGCCCGCAACCTGGGCATGTGCCCTGATCGAGAATTGAACCGTGACCTCCTGGTTCATAGGTGAATGCTTAACCACTGAGCACCCCGGCTAGGCTGTCCACTGGCTTTAAATGCAGTTGTGAGCTCAAGGGCAGACGGGCACATGCACACACAGATGTGACAGGGACGAAGAGGTTGCCGGGCGGAAGTGGCCAGGGAAGGCTGCCGGAGATGGCCTGGGGAAGCCGCAGGGAAGAGGCAGGGATGCTCATGGTTCTTCAGGGTCTGTCTGTAACAGATAGCAGAGCAGAGGGCAACATGGGAGCCCATGAAGTCAGAGCAGGAACCTCGAATGCCAGGCTCAGAGAGATGGGTTTGGTCATGTGGGCAATGGGGAGACATAGAAGGCTTCTGAGGGTGGGTGTGATAGGAAACAAGGGAGTTTCAGCAAGTCCTCACAGAGGCTGATATGAAAGCGATGAGTGTGGATAGCAGCACGGCGAATATAGTCAATAATGTCTGGATAACGGGGTATGAGGCCAGGTGGGTGGTGGGGGCGGTGGGGACCACTCTGCAGAGTGCATGGTTTCCTGGCCACTTTGCTGGACATCTGAAACTGGTGAAAATGGTATTGAGTGTAAACTGTGGTTAACATTTTTTAAAATGTGTATATAAAATGTATATATAAAAATGGCGTATTTGCAACACACGCACAAGGAAAGGAATTGGGAAGCAGGCACATGGGGAGCAAGCAGAGGAGGACGTTCCTGTGGTCCAGGCCTACGGTGGCTGAGACACGAGGAGAGGGCGTGGGTCTGGAAGAACAGCGGGATGTGGGCCTGATGTGACGTGGGCAGTGGGACTCACTGGCGGGGGGGCCCAGCAGTGTGTCTGAGTGGGAGGGGTGGTGCTAGAGGAAAGAGGACTCTCCTTATGTGAGGATGAGTTTGAGGACATCACGTAGGAACGCTCCAGGAATGCATCAGGACACAGGGTGGGATGTTGGAAGGGAGTCAGGGCTTGAGACATAGAAAAGGAGGGACTCAGCCACAAGGACACGACCTCTGAAGCCGTGAGAGGGAGTGAGGATGCCAGGGGAGCAGTGGGAGGACAGGCGCAGGTGGGGCAGGGACAGGGCCTAGAAGGGGCGGCCCAGGGGGAGGGTGTGTAGAGGAGCCTGCTCAGGAGTCAATCCCCTTTCCCACCCAGCAGCTCCCGGGTACAGCACATACACATACAGATGTGACAGGGACGAAGAGGAACCCCTAGCAACCATGATGGGTTCAAGGGGGACATTGGTCTTGAGTGAGGCCAACGAGAACCACAGCACTGATGGCCATGCTGGGAAAAAGAAGCCCCCTCCATCAGTACGCGAACAATGAGGCAGGTGGGGCCAAGAGCCCTGGATACCCATTTGGGACCCCAAGGGGGGGCCAGCCTTAGGCCGAGGAAGACAGAGCAGGGGATGGAGGAGACCTGGCCCTAGGCCACATCCAGGCTGGTTCATCGCTCTCTGCCTGAGCCCTGGGCGGACAAACATAAAAGAACCCTTTCTTGTTGAAGGCAGTTAGGTGGAGTTTTGTTTCCTGAAAGTGGAACATTCCCACCCATACTGAGGAGAAAGGAGAGCCGTGCCATGTTTTGGTGATTGAGGAAGGAGAAGTTTTCCAAATGGAGGGAGTGGTGACTAGTATGAGACGTTGGAAGTTCAGGTCAGAGATGTTTTATTGACCAAGAACTGTGTGGCTGAAGAGGACACCGTGGGCCAGAGAGGTTCCTGTGGTCAGACAGCCCCACCCCAGGACTCAGGGTTCCCAGTCAGTGCGCACCTCAGCGGGGGAGAGGGGCTGTGTCTTGGAGGTCCTCACCCATGGCTTTGGTCCCCTCCCTCAGCCCCCACTAAACTCCATTCCAGAAAGTTCAGGAGGTTTAAAGCCAAATCTCCACCATCTTACTTCTACCTCAGACAAAAAATATTTAAGAACTCTTTTAAACAGAGAGACCACACTCCTCCTTACTCAACCACCCAACACCGGGACAGCTTTTCCCAGTATCCACCTTGATTCCTTTCAGTTAGGAGTGATCCATCAGCCCTCCCGGATGGTGCTGGTTGGTGGGCCCGTAGGGCATCTGAAGGTGACACACTGGGCGTGGGGACAGAGGGAGGCAGGTGAGGAGTGGCTGCAAAGGCAGGCGGTGGCCGTGCCCCAAACATGGCCCCCCCAGGCTGAGGCAGGGCCCCCACCCAGGCTGAGGCAGGGCTGGGCTCTTCCTGAGCAGATTAGCACTGTGGTCCCAGTGACTGAGCTGCCGAGAATGCTATTGTAGCAAGAGGCTTGCCCAGGTGAGGGCATCTGAAGGTGACACGCTGGGTGTGGGGACAGAGGGAGGCAGGTGAGGAGTGGCTGCAAAGGCAGGCGGTGGCCGTGCCCCAAACATGGCCCCCCCAGGCTGAGGCAGGGCCCCCACCCAGGCTGAGGCAGGGCTGGGCTCTTCCTGAGCAGATTAGCACTGTGGTCCCAGTGACTGAGCTGCCGAGAATGCTATTGTAGCAAGAGGCTTGCCCAGGTGCAGACGCGGGCCCTGGCGTGTCCCGACACACAGACGGAAACGAGCAGAATAAGCTCCCAGCTAAGCCGCTCTATTGTCCTGCTTGTTGCTAAAACACCTGGCTGAGTGTACTGCCCAGGACCCCTCCTGCCTCCAGGACTACACTCCACGTCCCCGCGGGCACCCTAGGAGTGATCCATCAGCCCTCCCGGATGGTGCTGGTTGGTGGGCCCGTAGGGCATCTGAAGGTGACACACTGGGCGTGGGGACAGAGGGAGGCAGGTGAGGAGTGGCTGCAAAGGCAGGCGGTGGCTGTGCCCCCAACATGGCCCGCCCCCAGGCTGAGGCAAGGCCCCCACCCAGGCTGAGGCAGGGCCGGGCTCTTCCTGAGCAGATTAGCGCTGTGGTTCCAGTGACTGAGCTGCCGAGAATGCTATTGTAGCAAGAGGCTTGCCCAGGTGCAGACGCGGGCCCTGGCGTGTCCCGACACACAGACGGAAACGAGCAGAATAAGCTCCCAGCTAAGCCGCTCTATTGTCCTGCTTGTTGCTAAAACACCTGGCTGAGTGTACTGCCCAGGACCCCTCCTGCCTCCAGGACTACACTCCACGTCCCCGCGGGCACCCCGCTCCAAGTGCTGCCTTCAGGAGGCTGAGAGCGTCCCCGCGGGCACCCCGCTCCCAGTGCCACCGTCAAGGAGGCTGAGAGCGCAGCTACACCTCAAAGCTCCTGTTCCAGGTCCCTGCAAGTCAGTCAGCTGCCTGAGGCCACGGGCAAGTCAGTAGCAGGGCCAGGATTAGCACTTAGGTCTCCTGGCCCCGGTGAGAGGTCAAGACTCAAACTACAGGAGAACATTTACTTATAAAATCACAGAGGTAGAAGGAGTCATTTGTAGAAGAAATGGGCCCTAGGAGCTTGGGAGTGAGGAAGGTAATGGTAACCCGCCTGGGAGGAGGGGAAGGGCAGAGGGAAGGGGAGAGGAGAGTGAAGAGGAAAAGAGGGAGGGTGCTGCTGTGCCGGGAGGGAGAGCATGCTGACTGGGTCCTCTGTCCTAAGGGTTTTAAGGGTGGAGAGCTTAGGGGAGGATTTAATAGAATATTCAGCAGCTTTCCAGGTGTGTCCTTTCAGGGTCTAGGTCTCCACTGATGGATTGGTTGGCGCCAGGGCAGGGTCATTATCGAATGCAGCTGGTTCTGAGGTCAGCTGTGGCTGGTTTTGTTTTTCTGGGCCTGGAGCTGAAATACAATTGAGGTGTAGATGTTATCTCTATGGAGGAAAGGTCAGGGGGTCCAAACCGAATGACCAGCGACATGCTGGGGGAGGAAAGGTCACCCTGGGAGCGAGGTCTCACCATACAACTGCTAGGCACATGGGCTTTCCATCCTGGTGACCTTCTGCACCTGGCCCATCGTCCTTGCTCTGCTCATGTCTGTCTAACTGCCCACCACAGGTTCTTATTTCATGCAGGAAAGAGTCCAGGTGATGTTGAGACTATATTTCTTAAAGCTGGGAAGGAAGGGCTACCCGAAACAACAGGAGAAAGACCAGGCGGGCTGCTTTGTCTCTCTGGGAGTGTTATAGGAAAGAAGTGAGCCAAGGCGTTTCACTAAACAGTTAGAGGAAAGGGGGCCTTGGAGACAGGTTCCGGGGTCAGCCCGGATGAGCTGCCGCTGCCCATGGCTCCCCTGGTTGCAAGTCTCTTGGGGACCCTTAGAGTTTAGGAGAGAAGAATAACGATGCACCCCTGAGAGAGGAGAAGGCAAGGTCGTGCTGGGTCTTTGTCTTAAGGGTTCTCATCTGTTTCCACAGTTGGGAATTTCAGGGGAGGTCTTAGGGGAAGATCTCAGTAGAATATTCATCAGCTTCATGCTGATGTGCCAAAATGAGATTTATTTCCCTGAGTTCATCCATCCTTGGGTGTGGTTGGCACAAACTGGATTTCTGCTGTCGCCCTGAGTAGGGTGATTTAAGCTATTTACCCTCCGGTTGGGTAAACCCTTTCCTCTTCATTGTGCTTGGTTAGGGAAGATAAGCTTGTGGTTTACTAGATGGCTATAAACTACTCGGCCATGTAACTACCTGTCTCAGTTTCCCTATTTCACTTGTCCTGGCTTACCAACGTGTCTCAGTGCCACGTCACATTGAGGGAGATAACGTTCCCACACCTGGCAGAGAAACCAGAGTGGAAAAGTCCCATCCCCCACCAGGGCAGGCTGGACATGGGGAGGGCCTGTGAGGGCCCACGCACAGGCGGCAGACCCTGCTGCATTCCGGGACTGGAAGCTGGGTGAGCACTGGAACTTCCACGTAGGCATGGCCACTGCAAGCGTGGGGCGATCTGAGATGTATACGCTCCTGAACAAAGGAGCTCTCTCTCCTGCTCTCTCGGTTCCTGCTCCTGGCTTTCGGGGGCTCTCACATCTGCCTACATGGCCCACAGCCAGGGGACCCCACCACAATGGACTAATGGACTGCAGCTAGCCTGATGCCACACCAGACCCAGCTCCGCCATGGAAGGGAAGCTCTGCACCCTGGACCTGCTTTTAGCTCTTCTGGATCTCCAGCTACGCTTCTCCCAGTACCGGGTTAAGGGAAATGGGACTTTACAAGCCCACGGATGTAATTCCATGCCAATAAAAATCACTCATCCTCCCATGCGAGTCTCAGAAAATTATTTTTCTCAAGATATCATAAGGACCTGACTCCCAGCACCCAGTGGGAAAAGGAACACCACTTCCACTGGGGGAATCCCTCACTTCCATCGATAACACTAACAGATCAGATCTCTCTTCCTTGCCCCTAAAACCCATCCTCCACAGGTGCTCCAGGCTGGTCCCCTGGGTCAGTGTGAGCAGCTGACTCTCCCATTTAAATCCTCAAGGGCTCCCCATCCCGGTGGGATCCTCTTGGGCTCCTTAGTGAAACAGGAATTTTAGGGGAATTATAGGCAGGCTTAGGGGATTTTTAGAACTGGAGTCCATGGAAAAACAGGGCTACAGACTGGGAGAAGGTACATCTCCATCACACAAGGAAGCCAGGTGCAGTTACATTTCCATAAGACAGGGAGCAGCAACAGTTGCATTTACATAAGACAGGGGAGCTGGAAGTAGCCAAAAAGGTCTATATTTACAAAATAAAGAAGAAGGAAGAAAGCCAGAAAGAAAATAACAATGAGGAAGAGGGATGGGGGGGGACCTCAATGTGAGGCTCAACCTTTGAGCCCAGGAGATACTATAGTAACCAGTCAGGATCTGCAGCCTTGATAAGCCGTAGGGGAAAGGAACTCAGTGGGACCCTTTCCCCCTCTCCACGTGGGAGTCCATTCTGTGGGACTCTTTCCCTCTCCCCACGTGGGATCTGTACTTGTTCTTCACTAAATCTCCACCTTTACTATACCACTTTCTGTGCGTGGATTCATTCTTCGATTCTGGCGGGCAAAGAATCCGGTTCCAGTCCAAAAATTCCGTTTCATTAGCATGACCAAAAAAGACGACTATGGTTTGACTCCTGCTTGCCAAGGCAGTGCAGTGTGTAATCAGAAGCATAGATGCTGGAGCCAACTTCTGGGTTCCAATCCTGCCGGCTACTTTCTTACTGTGTGACCAAGGGCAAATTACTGAACTTCTCTGTGCCACTGTTTCCTCATCTGTGAAATCAGAATTTTAAAAGTTCCTGCCTCATAGACTCATGTGGATTAAGTGAGTTTTCTGTGCAAAGCACTTAGAACTGCAATCGTTACTACTTCCTTCTCCTGCTTCCTCTCCTGCCCCTCCTTGCCTCACACATTAGCTTCAGCAGCTGGGCCTTTCCTGTGATCCACCCCCACGTCCCGCTGCCCACAAACTGTGCTATTTCTCACCTCTGTGTCTCACCTCCAAGAAGTAACTTTATCTCCTCAACTAGACTGAGAGTCCTTCGAGGGCAGGCCTGGGTCGTTGGTGCCCAAAACTCTGCATGGTACACAGCATGCCCTCCATGAATGTGCGGAATGAATAAAGAATTGCTTTATCATAATTAGCTCATTAATATTAATCAAAGGATGACAGCAAAGGGGAGGCCAGACGTTATCAGCATGGTCATCTGGGCAGCTTCACCAGGAAGCTGCAACTTCATGCTCCCCAGGGAACCACCGGTCCATCTCCTGCAGATCACTGAGGGAACGGATCGAACAAAAGGGGAGATGGATGCATTCGCAGTGAAGTTGGGGTGACATAGGAAAGGTGCTTGCCTGTCAATCTAGCCCAGGGAACAATGGATTGTGCACCCCAATGCAAGCCTGCGAAATCTTGGAAGGTTAAAATCCCCAAAGAGTTCCCTTCTTCTTCTTCTTATGCTCCAGGACCCACACTCACCTGTGTGTTCATCTGTTCTCTCTCCATAGTCATGTGACCGTAAGCAGCCGCATGGCCCATGGCTGTGCGAGCCCCACAGCCAGTGGACTACAGCTGGGAGCACAAGCTAAGCTAGCCAGATGCTGGCCTGGCCTGGACTTTTATATGGAGCGGAAACCCTGGACACTGGTTTTGACTCTGGCCCTGCTGAAGACAAGATTGGGCTTCTTCCATGGCAAGACGGACAGAGATGAGACCTTGGAGGGGAACCCCTTAATATTACATCATCAATAAAGCTTCCCATGAGACCCCCTCCTCCCATGGGGGCCTCAGGAAATTCTACTCCTTAAGGTACCCCAAGAACTCTACTTCCACTGATAACAGAATGAGTGATTGAGAGTGTTGGGTTTGGGTCTTCATTGCAGTGGGAGTGCTTATGTGGGAGAATTTGGGGTGTCACTATGGTCCCAAGGATACATGTTAATATTCCTGTCCCTCCCCCAAGCACACGTCCATATCCTACAATAGGTATCCAGAACACAATGATGGCCATGCCAGGGGAAGGGCCTGGAGCCTCCTGGGGTTGATGGAGATGCTCTTGGAGGGGAGGAGGCAAAGAGGAAGGAAAATGGGACTTGGGTCTGCTGTCCCCAAAAGTCAGCTACCCCCTAACTTTCTTTGGGTCTTCATGATTCTTATGGCCCTGGGGCCCTGCTCCTAGTGTGACCAACAAGGTTCCGTGGGCTGGAGTCAAAGCTCCCACAGCTGTGCCGTGGCGCTGCCCTGAGCCCGTAAGTGGGCATAATAACACCTCTCTTCCCAGGCTGGTTGTAGGGCTCCGCTTCTTCAGTCACCAACCAATCACCCATTCATCCATTCACTCAACAACTGTAGTGTCTTCCAGGTCATGCATGGTGCTGGTTGCAGGGGGGCACAACCTTGGTTAAGACACAGGGGACTTGGAAACACAGACAGACAATGAAACCATGAAGTGTGGTGAGTTATGACCAAGAAAGTATAGAGTATAATGGGAGTGAATGACAAAAGGGGAGATGGGCCTCTTTGGGGCCCCAGGACTGACCTTTTATGCAGTGGTACCAGGTGCCAAAGAAATGGTGTCTAGTGGTCTCTCCTGGCCACAGATTCTTGGCACCACGACCCTCCTTCCTCCCTGCCCCCCGCCCCGCCCCCCATGCCAAGGACCCGCATGGCTGTCCTTCAGTGCGTGAAAGGGCTTTGACACCAAAGACTTAATCTTGTGAGGCTCGAAGGCCCCTTCCAATCCCTTGCATCTAGAGCAGAGTTGAAGGTAGTGCACAGTGTCTGGGAAGAGAAAGTGAATGGTCCAACAACCCCCACTATCCCTCCAGGCAGCTGAGTGCCCTGGCCCCTGCATTGCTCTCTCCTGTACTCCTCCGGAAGCAATCTAGAATTCCTCTTCACTCCCTTTACCAGCTGGGTGACCTTGCACACGTTACCTAACCTCTCTGAGCCTCAGCTTCTATATTTGTAACTTCCACGCTATGGGGTTGTCATAAAATTACATGACTTCACAGAGGTCAAGTGCTTAAGACAGTAATTCACACAACCAAGCAAACACACGGAGATTGCACACGGTGAGCGCTCTGTGTTTTATAAGCACTACCCTTGCTTTTATTACGATGTGTTAGGTGCTACTTGTCTCAGGTCCTTGAGGGCATTCATCGTGGTCTCCCCAGGGCACGGTGCCGGGCCCTCGCTCAGAGCAGACAGGCCAAAAGTATTTGATTTTTTACAGAGAGGAAAGGAGAAGGATAGAGAGTTAGAAACATCGATGAGAAAGAAACATCGATCAGCTGCCTCGTGCACACCCCCTACTGGGGATGTGCCCGCAACCAAAGTACATGCCCTTGACTGGAATCGAACATGGTCTCCCCAGGGCACGGTGCCAGGCCCTCGCTCAGAGCAGACAGGCCAAAAGTATTTGTTGAGTGACAACTGACTAAATGGTCAGTAGGAGCACTGGGATGGGCTAAGGCAAACGCACGTAGACAGGGCTCTCTGCTGGGGAGGGGTCAGAGAGAGGCCGCAGGGCCGCAGCAGGCACCGTCAGGGGTGCCCGGTTTGGGTGCCATGCTTCTTCTTTTCCTGCTTGTGGCTGTGACCGGCTGCTGGGGGTGGGAAGGGCCGGTGCCCAGGGAGGTGGAGTCCAGAGCCAGCCGAGAGGACTTCCTCTTCTGCTCCTGAGCTCCTGGCCTGGGAACAGCAAGAGCGGGAGTCCTCATGGTCCCACAGAGTGGATGGGGCAGCTGGCCAGGTTTCCCTGAAACTGCCGGGGTGTGAGGAAGGAGGGCGGTCCTAGTGGCCCGCAAGGTGGAGGGCTACAGGCTGTCCCATGTCAGAGTGGAATGTGACCACACTAAGAAAATGGGGGTGGGGGGTGGGGAGGAGGACTTGTCTCCCAGGGGTCAGGGTAGGGCCAGGCCTCACATTGGTCACCAGCGTGTTTCCCACCTTTGCACAGCCTCGCAGGAGGCGCGTGGCCGCTTGGATCCCAGTCTTTGAAGCTCAGCAGAGGCAGGCGGGCAGGGCAGGGCCCCTGTAGCCTCACTCAGTGAGTGGAATGATGAGTCAAGATCATTGAAGACGTGGCCGCTTGAATCCCAGTCTTTGAAGCTCAGCAGAGGCAGGTAGGCGGGCAAGGCCCCTGCAGCCCCACTCAGTGAGTGGAATGATGAGTCAAGATCATTGAAGCACATTTTCACAGGAATTGTGTTCTAAACCGGTCAAGAACTGGTTTCATTGCTAGTGGACAAGAAAAGCTCTGGAATGTTGGGTTATGAGTTGGGTTTAGGTCCCTCTGCTCTCTAAATCTGCTGGGAGCTCGCCTCCTTTTTCTCCTCTCAGCCGCCTAGTCCTGTAGATGCGACCAGCCAAGCAATGAACAGCCGAGAGTGTTGGCCAAGGGGCCGCAGGTGGGAACATCTCGCGGAAGTGACAGTGATTTGTTGTCGGGACCCCAACAGTCAGGGACTCCAATAGCAGGAGCTTCCTGGGCCAAAGGGCGACACGAAGGGGCGGGGGGAGTGCTGGGTGCTCTGTCTCAGGAGGTGGTGTGCAGCCAGGAGACCACCAACAATTCTGTTACTAGATTCCTGTGGACTCTGTACCACCATACATGCATGCATGCGTGCGCACGCACACACACACACACCTCCCACATGCAAACTCACACACATTCTCAGGCACAAATGCCCCACTCTCACACACAAATACATACATACTCACATGCACGCACAAACACATGCACACACACTCCTTCCTCACCATCTCCTTGCCACACATGCACACGCCACTCTGCTCCCTTCACACACGAAGACAATTCCAAACAGACGTGCCTGTGAGATTTTCCATTTGTTTCCAGTGGGGAGTGAGGCAATGGCTGAGGATGAGCTTGGGGGAAGGGTAGTTAGTTGTAGTTCTTTCTGAAGTTGTCTGTGTGACTACCATGAAGCCTGCGTTCGCAGTTATTTTCCATTCATTTAGTCATTCCACATGTACTTCCATTTATACCCAACACCTACTATGTGCTCAGCACAGTTATAGGCTCTAAAGGTCTTAGTTTGTGTTCCCCAAGAAGTGGACCTTGAGATTAGGGCTTTAAAAAAACCAAAAGGCTTTATTGAGATATCATTCACAATTAACTGCTACTGGGTGTGGATTTCTTCATGGGATGATGAAAATCTTCCAAAATTGGTCGTAGTGATGCGAAAAATCACCAAATTACACACTTTGAATGGGTGAATTGTATGGTCTGTGAATGATATCTCAATAAAGCCTTTTGTCGACCGCACACTTAGCATATTAGGCTTTTATCATATAGGATATCCTGGTTACCTACCACTCACTGGCTCTGTTGTAGGTGCTGGGGATGAAGCAGTGACAAAGACAGATTAAACCCTCACCCTTATGATGTTTGTGCTCTAATAGAAGAATCGTAGTTGCAGAAATAAATAAAGCAAATAAAACAATCCCAGGTAGCAATGAAGTTATGAATAGGAAAACACGGGAATGGGAGAGAATTCCTGTTGCGGTGGGGGGTTTTCTCAGGAGTTGATACATGAACATGAGAACGTTATTCACACCAAGATGGGGAAGGGTGTTCCAAGCAGAAGGAAGAGCAAATGCAAGGCCCAGAGGCAGGAGCAAGCTCAGAGCACTCCCGGGGGACAGAGAGAAGGCTTGTGCCACTGAAGATGAGGCGCGTGTGGGAAATGAGAGAAGAGGGGTCGGATCGTATAAAGCCTCATAAGCCATGTTAAGAAGCTTGGGTTTTATTCTAATTCCAATAAGAAGTCTTTGGGAGGTTTTAAGCAGCGGGAGGGATGTGATCTGATTTATGCTGAAACAATCACTCTGGCTTTTAGACGGAAAGTAGACTGCAGTCGTTAGGGTGAGTGGAAGCAGAGACCAATTAGGAGGCTGGTGCACAGAGAGGGGAGATTACTAGACTCAAGTGGTAGCAGGGAAGATGGGAAGAGGGGTTGGATTTGGCAATGGGTCTTGCTGATAGATTCTATGTAGAGAGTGAGGAAAAGAGAGGAATCATGCATGTTCTCTAGGCTTTTGGATAGAGCCGATAGTGCTGTTAACTAACATAGGAAAAATAGGTTGGGGGTTAGCGGTATCAGATCAAGAATTCCAGTATGGATGTGTTAAGCTTGAAATACCTAGTTGACATCGGTTATGGGTTGACTTGTGCTCCCCCGCAAAAAAGATATGTTGAAATCCTAATCCGCAATACCTATGAGTGTGACCTTATTTGGAAATAGGACTTGTGCAAATATAATCAAGTTAAGATGAAGCCTTTAGGATGGCCCTAATCCAATATTACTAGTGTCCTTACGAGAAGCGGAAAATCTGGGACACACACACAGAGGAGAACACTGTGTAAAGACGCAGGCACAGAGGGAAATCGGCCATGTGAAGGTGGAGACAGAGATAGGTGCGGTGCTGCCACCACCAGCCAAGGAACATCTGGAAGTGCCAGACAGAGGAGGAAGAAGCAAGGAAGGATCCTCCTCCCTGATGTTGTCACTGAGGAAAGTGAGACTCAGAGGGAGTGGGGCTCTGCCAACACCTCGATTTTGGACTTCCAGGCTCCGGAACTAGGAGACAATACATTCCTGTTGCTTTAAGCCACCCATGTTCCTGGTACTTCGTCACATCAGCCCTAGGAAACTGATACAGCATCCAAGTGGAGAGGGCAAGTGGGCATTTGGATATGCAGGCCCAGAGCTCAGGGGAGAGATGTTAGAGAGAGTTCAGAGGAGAAGAGAGCCCGTGGAGAGATGAGGGAATGCCAGTGAGGTGGGGTGGGGAGGTGTTTCAAGGGAAGAGAGTGCTTCAGGGAGAAGAGGAGAGCAGTCATTGTGTCAAACACTGAGGAGAGTTCAAATCAGACTGGCTTTGTTTGGCTTTTGGATTTGGTAAGAGGGAGGCTGGTTTTTTAAAAAAAATGAAAAAAGAGGGAGGTTACTGAAGACCTAGACAAGAGAGATATCAGCAGGTGGTGGAGACAAATCAAACTAGAGTGAGCTGAGGAGAGACTGTAGGTAAGGAAGTGTAGAGTAATTACAGAGAATTGTTTTGAGTTTTGTTACAAACGGACAAAGAAATGGAGTCTTACCTAGAAAAAGATGTGGAGGTCAAGGCATAATTTTTATGTTGGTAGAGATGACATAGGGAAAACCAATAATTCAGGAGTGAGTAGAGACTTGCAAGAAGCAAAGCCATGGGAGAAGCAAGAGTGGATGGAGTCCATGCACAGATGGAGGAACTGGCCCCCCGATAAGAACAGAGCCTCTTCATCTGTTATAAGTGCAGGGATGACAGAGAGTATGAGTAGAGAGCATGCAAATGGGTTGGTGGAAAGATCAAGTAGTTCTCATTTGTTTGCATTTCTTTGTATTTATGATATCAGTGAAGTACGGGGCAGAGTCATATGGAGGGATGCTGCTAGAGCTTTGAATGAAGAGAGAGGAAGGTGAATACACCATGGAAACGTAGAAGGTTTGCTGGGGAGATTTGAGTACTCCTTTGAGATTTCAAGTCATAAGGTTACAGTGAGACCAGTCAGTAAGGATGGTTGTGTGATTTCTTCAGTAATGTTCAGCTGCTTGGGTAGGTGACTAGCTGGTTTAAACAGGGTTGGGGTTTGGCCAGATAAGTACAACGGAGGAAAAGAGAGACAAGAAGATGAGGGTGTTTGTAAGAGAAATATCACAGTAATAAAATCTGAAAATTAAGCTAGAAAAGGGGAGAAGTGGTCCTTTGTAGGACATGGTGGACAATAAAAATGTGTTCAGTTGATTAGGTCCCTCTGGAATCAAAGAATAGTTTGAATGGGGTCTGGTAGAAAATTAATTGGAAGAGACAGAGGGCATTAGTGACTGAGATGTTTGAAAATGAAGTTATTGGGGATATAGATATTGGTAAGAACAAGATTTAGGGTGTGATCATGGGAATGAATGGAAAAGATAGCAAAAGGTAGCAAGCGGTGGGATCTATCCCCATTGATATGAAAGATGCTGCAGTTTTTGCAGAAGGAAGGAGAAGCAGTTTGGACGCCCTTTTATAGACCCCGAGATATGTGAGTCCTCATCCCTCATCCTTGCTTATCGTGGAGTCTGCTGGGGGCAGTCTTCAGGGGACAGCCAGGAGTCAATGAAGGGAACGCTGGGGGAGGGGTTTAAGGCTAGAAGGGCATTGGCTAGTCACAGACTGAGTTCCAAAGGATACAGTGCAAAGGTTCCGGATGGTAAGGAGAGATGGGAGACAAAATTCAAGTAGTAGCTGGTTTGGGGATTGGGTCTGTGGGATTACAGATGATGTGGGCGACTGGGATTTGTGATATGAGGCTTGATGGGGCATGTCCTGATGCTGTCATTGAGGAAGGTGGATGGTCAGTTAAAGCTACATACAGTCCAGAGTACTTAGTTAGCAAGTGTGAGGTCTCTACTGAATAAAAGGATGAATGAACCAACCCTGGCTGTATCCCTGAGATGTGTAGTGCTGTGCCGGCCACATGGCATAATCATTGGTTAAAACCGCATGTATCGGATGCTCTGGTAACTGTGATAGGAGCAGGCCAATACCCAGCGCACTGCATACAACAGGGTCTCAGAATGTGTGAGTGGGTGATGATCATCTCTTAGTACCTTTGATTCCTTAATATGGAAATCGTTGGCACTTTGTCCCTTCTGATGAAGGTCATTTCCGTGTTCAAGACTAACTAGGGACTGGATTGTAGTTGCATTCTCTCTTAATGAGGAATAGTGGACAGTAGGCAAAGGTGGGGGTCAGGAAGGTGATATGTCCAAGGCTGGAGTTACAGAACGTCCTGTGCCCCAGTCCCCAAGCCAGACTAAAACCCTCACCAGGCCCTTCTCCAGAAATTCAGAGCAGGAAAAGGAGCAGCCACATCCTCCCCTTAGACTGAAAGGTGGCCATTCCAGCCCTGGTACTTGACGTTTCTTCTTTCCCTCCCTTAGCTGTTGCTCCTCTCAATAAATGATTCCCATTTCTTCTGATTCTTCCTTTTCTAGCCTTTCTGACCCTGCTTGCCCTACCTTTTGTTTCTGAGGCTGGGGCCACTATCTCTCTTTTCCTCCCCAGGATCTCCCAGAAAATGCTTCCTTCCTGTCTCAATCCCTCCCTCCCCCCAATGCCACTAGATGTAAGAGTGCAAAGCTTTCTTTTAAGAGGCTCTAAAGTTCCCACTGAGGTTATGCCCCAGTATCTGTGGTGACCTGGCCTGGTCTCTGTGTGGCTGAGAGAGTGTCTCTTTGTGCTGGTGATGAATGGCTGCCCTGTCCTGGCCGGGACCTCAATACCTGGAGGGTAACAGGAGAAAGCCCACTCCCCTCCTTAGGCTCCGCACCTGCTGCTCTCAGCTTTCCTGAGGGGCCACAGCGTGCCCGGGTGGATAGCTCGCTTGCTAAGCTTTAGAAGCGCTAACGAAGGAAGCAGGTCCAGGAATTCTTCCTGCCCTACCTTCTCTGGACAGAATGGGGCCCGTGGAAGGGCTGCCCAGACCCCTGGCCTTTCGTTGCTCTCGCCTCTGCTGCATCCCCATCCATCTCATGTTACTCCCAGGAATGTGGTCTCTCAGTAGAACAATGGGCCGACTGGGATGCTATTTCCCTCTGTGACAGAGGGTTTGAACTGGAGAATTTCTGGGCTGGAAATATCTCACCTGGTTGACATCTTCACCTTTGCCTGTGGACAGAGTGCAAGCCTTCAGGCCAGATCACTTCTGAAGGACACGCTATGCTTTTCTTTAATAAGCCATCCTGGTATTTCAAACTGCAAGTCTCCATTCAGTTCAACAACTGTGTACGGAATGCCCACTTGGTGGTGGTTGTTATGTTGCTTCACGTATTATCTCATTAAAATATTTCACTATTCATTTTGGACAGGTAATACATGATATGGTACATCACAGCTACTAGGGGGACCATGAAAAGCGAGTTCCTCTTTTTGCTCCAGTGCCCCATTCACTCAGCAGTAACTGCTGTTACCAGTGTCTTTTGTGTTTCCCTAGATATTCCACACACCTATCATTTCACTTAATCTTGCCGCACCTTCTCAGGTGGGTACTGTGAATTCCACTTGAAAGATGAAGGAACTCTGCCTCAGAAAGGCTAAGTAAAGTGCACAGTGTGCGTTAGTAACAGGGCCAGTGTCGGTCGAGGTTTCTGCTGTTTAATCATTTCCTTACCTTCCACACAGCCACTCTCTCAGCAGGGTTGGCTTGAGAGCCTGGGTGTGCCGGGCCCTGTCCTAGGTGCTGAAGGAGCTCCTAAAGCCTGGGGATGGCTCCTTAGCCCCTACCCTCATGGGGCTCACCAGAGAGCTGGGAAGGGGCACATACCCGAAGTCTAGTGGGGAGAAGGTAGGGAGCCACAAACTGCTTGGTCAAGAAATTTGCATGTGACACTAGGTAGGCCATACCCGCTTTCTGACTTTTAGTTTCCCCATCTGTCCCATGGAGATAAACTTAATTCTCAGGGTTGTGCGAATCGAGGGATAATAAACGTGGAAGTGCTTGGAAAGCATACGATCCCAGCGTGTGGACAGGGGTCTAGGCTGGTCCTAGGGACAGCTTCCCCGTGTGACCGCCAAGTGTCAGTGCCGAAGTAAACAGTGATACAAGACGCCGGGAAGGGATAAGATGGAGCAGGAAAGTCATCGTCTAGGTCATTTATTTCAGGGTCTCTTTAGCAGGCAGAGTTGGTCCAGTTGCAGCAGACAGCGACTAGAAGTAAAATGGGGGTAGGGTGTGGGGTTAGCCTAGGATGAGAGATAACACACAAGTGAGCCTCTTCCAAAAACCTTCAGCTGCCGGGCCTGGAAAAGTCTGCCCTGGGTTATACATGCAGCTATTACTCTGGGCAGTTCTGTTAGTTCCCCCGGAACAAGAGCACAGGCCTTCCCAGCCCCACCTCCCTCTCTGCAAGGTGGATGTTTGCCTGCCCTCGAAAGCCAGTTACCAGCAGCTCAGGGCCCTTTTACAAGTGTCTTCTGCTCAGAACACTCCTCCCCTCCCCCGCCTCTTCTCCAACCCATCTTCACCCTAGCTATTGCTTATTTATCTTTAGGCCTTCACGTAGATCTCATGTCCTCAGAGAAGCCCTTCTGGGCTTGCTAACTAGATTAAGAACTCCTGCTCGTCCCCATCACCCCTCCCTCTATGTCCACCAATTAGCTCATATCACACCAGTCAGTGCCCACCAGACTGTCCACTCCGGGGGAGGGGGAGGGTGGACACCATGCCTACCAGTTCATCTATGTATCCCCAATGCCCAGCACAGTCTGGCCCTTAAGACATGCTAAATCATTAGTTGAATGAATGGCTGAAAGTAGTCACCCCTATTTCTGAGTTCAAAACTTGCCTGTACCTTGGTGTAGCACCTCTCACACAGTTGTAATTTTATTTTATTTATTTATTTATTTGCATGACTGCTGATCTGAATCTTTTCTCTCTGTATTTCCTGGTGCCTAGCCCACGTTCTGGCATAGGGGTGACCCTGCATATTACTTACTTGAGGAATGAATGAATGAATGAATTCTTGGCAGGGAGCTGCTTTGAACCAGAAGGTATTGCCTGTCTTCCAGGAGGGCATGGAAAGGCCCAGGAAATAGAGAACAAGATTGGGCTGGAGCTGATGGGGCTGGAGAAAGCAAGAGCCTTAGTGCCACCTCCTCTTTGTCACTGCTACTGTGTGGAGGGCAGGAGATGGCCCCAAGGGAGGGGCCTTGGTCACTAAAGGGATCCTCTCCGCGGCCTCTCCAGGCCCCCTCTAACTGAGGCGGGCTTGGCTCAGGTGACCGACCCCAGCTGCCCCCCGTTTCTCCTTCTTGGAGGGGGCGGTGGGAGCAGAGGTTGGGGGAGGGAGTCTGAGATCTCCATCCTCTGGGCTTCTTTATCCCAGTCTTTTCGTCCCCAAGACACCAGCCAGAACTGAGAGGGGCGAAGGGTCAGGCGGAGCAGGGCGGCGGGGGAGGGGCGGCGAGCCAGCCGGCTGGTGTCCTCCGGTGTCTGGAGCCAAGGCCCCTGGCTCTTGGCCC
>NW_005371683.1:1729321-1729568 GCF_000412655.1 Myotis brandtii
GGGGCTCAGGGGCTGGCACAGAGTGGAGAAGAGAAAGAAAAGTAAGGCAGCGCTGGCCCCTCTTCCTTTGTTACAACCCTGAGTGTGTGCGAGCGCGAGCGCGCGCGGGAGTGTCTGTGTGCAGATATGTACGCGCGCGTGTGCAAATGCGTTCACGTGTGTGTGCGTGCGCGCGTGCAAATATGTGCATGTGTGTGTGCAGGTCGGGACCGGCGGGGGCGGCGGGACCCCCAGGCCCAGGGTGGCT
>NW_005371683.1:1729700-1732813 GCF_000412655.1 Myotis brandtii
GGGCACAGAGAGGTAAGGAGGCCCCCCGCGGCCCCCTGACACCCCGTAGGAGCTCGCGATGACCATGCGAGGCTGTGGAGGTGGCCTGTGGGGCTATGGGCGGGGGGTGGGGGGACAGAGACCGAAGTCTGTCCAAATGCCAAACCTGAAGTTCAGCGCATCGGTCGTCATTTCATACCTTAATGCATATTTATGCTGCGCCGAAATAGGCTTGGTAATTAACTCCCGGAGTCCTCCGCAGAGGTTAAAGGGACCCCGAAGATTTGTGCATTGATTGGGTACCCTGGCGGGGGGGTGTGTGTGTGCGCGCGCGCGGGTGTGCGTGCGCCCCGTGCGAACCCATTGAGAAGAATAATTATTTTTCTCCACTGGAAGCTACTGCGGAGTCTCAGACAAGGAGGGAAGAGAGAGAGAGAGGAAGAGAAAAAGAGACAAAGGAAGTGAGTGCGAGAGAGGAGCCGGCTCCGCAGCCGAACTGTGAGTACTGAGCGAAAACAAATAGGCAGAAAGTGCTGCGAGTCCGAGCCCTCGGCTGGGTGGAGGGCCGGGAACGGCCGGGGAGGGCTCGCCTCTTCGAGGGGCTTCGCCGGGCGGCGAGGCGTTCCTGAGGCTCGGGCGGACTCCCGATGCGGCTCAGGCACTCACCTGAAAGCCGGGCCCGCCGGCCGCGGCTGCGTGGACGCGCCCCAGGTCGGCCACAGGGAGCCCCCACCCGGCCCCCGTTGCCTTTGTTCCCTTGAAAGGTTTTTGCAGTTGGTGGGATTCAGGGGGGAGTGTGAGAGGGAGCTAGGGCCCCGGCTCAGGAGGTCGCCCAGGCTCCCACTCCTGGCTGGAGAGACTAGCTTTGGGTGCCACCACCGTTTCCTTCACCCCAGGGTGCGGGTGGGATGGGGGAAGGGGATGTATGCGAGGCAGGGACCAACCAGGACTTGGGGACACCTGTGCCTGTGTTTGGCACTAAGAAGGGAAAAGCAGGGGTGTCTGGTACCCCTGGGGCAAAGGTCTCAGGAGACCCCATCATGGGAGGCAAAGTGAAACCCTTAGGGCAGGACCACCCACTCTCGGGCCTGGGTGCGCCGGCCCCCCCCCACCCCACCCCAATTCCTCCTCAAACCCAGGGCCCTCACACACCTAAGAGGGGCCGGAGCTGGAGGCCAGCCTGGGAGCAGAGCCCAGCCAGGGTAGGCCCGGAAGCAGCCACAGACAGGAGACCTGCACCCTTTTCCTGAGACTGGGTCCTTGGCAGAGTGACCACAGAGAACCGGCTGGCCACCAGCCCTGCCTCTTCCCAACTGGTCAGGAGAGGGCGCCTGGGGGCCCAAGGGAGAGCCCTCCCCTCCTGACTGACACCCCGCAGCCTGCCTTCCTTCGGAAGCACTAGAATCCTGCCTCCTCCCCGCAATTCCCATGAACAAATTCTTCCTCAGGTTTGATTTTACTTTCTTCTGGTGATTTTTTCTTTGTACCGTCATCAACCAGGGAACAACTTAGCCCAACTTGAGCCTGGAGGAGGGCTAACTTTGGAGGGCTATTGGGCTCACTTGAGGCTGGGATGGGAGCCCCGAGGTCAGAGAGCTCTGAGTTGACTGTCCTCTAAGATGCCCGCTTGGTGGGGGCAGTTTTGGTGGCCTGAACACCCTGGTCACATCCTCCAAGCGGACACGGCCGAGGCTCAGGGCTGGGAACAATGTCTCTCTCCGTCACTCAATTCCAGCTCCCCATTGCCCCATTGGGGCCTGTCACAGTCACACACACACACACACACACACACACACACACACAGTATCCACCTGAGGCCACTTGCCTAAAGGTGTGAAGAGGAAGGAGGGACCCTCAAATAGAGAGGGCCAAGCTCAGTGTAAGACACCCCTCCGCCTTTGGTGGTGTGAAGGCCCTGGGTGGTGGGGGAGACCTGGGCCAGGGTTGTAGGGCTGCCCTGAATGCAGTCATTGCCTGTGGGCCTGTCTTCCCATCACTGCCTGTTGGTGGCTCAGCCTCACTGAGTGCTGTATCCCAGTGCCTAGCACTGCCCCTGTCGCATTGTATGTGCTCAGTGCATGTTTGCTAAATGAGTGGCTGCCCCTGCAGACCCTCTGCCCACCCCCACCCCCACTTCCCTGCCTGCCGAGTTCTCTGAGACATACTCCAGGGGTGCTTGGGAGAGGGTGCATTCTGTAGGCTTGGCCACCGTCGCCCACTGTGGGTTGAGGGAGGCCCGGGAGGAAAGGAGTGAGCTGGGAGGAGGAAATGGGGTCTGGGTAGGTCGTTGGAACATTTTGATATTCATGACTTGCTCAGGTTGAAATGCATGTGAGTTTGCCAATGACCCGTTATTGTATTTTTTCCTTCAACAGCTTGACTGCTCTGAGAGACAACACTGTGGCCAGGTCTGTGGTTGGGGAGGCTGGATTCTGGTGACCCAAGCACTTCCCTGTGTTCTCCTCCCTCCCACAGCCCAGCCCTGGGAGCTTAGGGAAATCAGATGCGGGGGCCTAAAGTGTCAGGGCTGTAAAGACCCCCCTTTATCTCTCTGTCCCCTGGTCTCTCTCTGCCTTGAAGGTCTGAGGCTACCCCAGGGCTCCCTTCCCTTCCCGTCCCTAAGCCCAGGGACCCTGCCAGGCTGGAAGCCTCCTCTGTTTGCTTGGGGAGGCTCAGAACGGAGGCTCCTGGGACAACTAGACAAAGCCCTTGGGGGAGGGGGAGAAAATTCATGCCTGACTTCTCTGTGCTTTCTTGCTCAATGGACAGCACCCTCCCCCTGGGGGGCTCTGAAGCCAGTGACTGAGAAGGAGCCTGAGCTGATCCTGCTTTGGAGTAGAAACAGCCAGGAAGCAGTGGTGGTTTGTGCCATGGAGAAGGCTGCCTAGGGGTCCAGACATCCGGGGGGCACCCTGTTCTTGGGGGCGAGCACCCCTCTGGTCTGGTTCAGGTCTAGAGGACAGTGTGGAGGAGACTGCCAGGTCCGTCTGGATCTAGTCTTCTGAGTCAGTTATGGGCCAAGGGCTGCACCCACAGACCCATCCCAATGTCACCTCCAAATCTGGA
This sequence comes from Myotis brandtii, assembly GCF_000412655.1. Taxonomy (NCBI): domain Eukaryota; kingdom Metazoa; phylum Chordata; class Mammalia; order Chiroptera; family Vespertilionidae; genus Myotis; species Myotis brandtii. The sequence continues at coordinate 1,732,746 of NW_005371683.1, forward strand.
GGCCTGTTTGGGCAGAGGCAGCAGAATCAAATCCCTGGCACTCCTCTGAAGTTTCTGCAGTCCCCCCC
>NW_005371683.1:1733376-1740803 GCF_000412655.1 Myotis brandtii
TGGAATCAGATGTCAGGAGGTGTGTTCCTACCCCTAACCCCGCCTGCTCCAGCACAGGGACTCTCCTCCCAGACAGTACAAACGTGAGGAGCTCCAGACACACACCAGACCTGAACTGTGGGAGAATCTAGATCTTTTGCTCTTGTTTCCAAGCTTCACCATTCATTTATTCATTCACTCATTCATTTACTCATTCAACAACTACATGCCTATATCGTTCAGCCAGCATCCTTAGAATAAGGTGGTATGCTTCCAGTTTAATCTCCATCGTAGGGTGTGTGGGGTTGTGAGAGAGAGTGCCTCACTTTCCTAATTTAGTGTCTTCCTAATGTCCTGGTTTCCTGCCACCATGGGCAAAGAAAGAGGCAGGGCTGCTGGGCTCCAAGCCCCTCAAAAGGCACCTAAGTCTGTAGACTCATGAAATCTTGGAGGTGATGGGACCTCAGGTTTGCTGTACCTTCCTTCCACGTGCAAGAATCCCGTCTACACTAGCATCCCACCTATTGAGCACTTACTGTATGCCTGGCCATGGTTCTGAGAGGTGGTTGTGCACCCTGTGTTTGGCTCCTTTAGAAGCCATTCTAGTTCTTTAGTCTTTTCCCAGGCTGAGCCTAGTCTGTGCCCCTGGCCCCTTCCATGGCTTTCTTTCCCGTGGAGGGTGAACAGCTCACTGGCCCCTCCCACTCCTCTCCTTGCAAAGGAGTGCTCTCCGATCTGCCTGATTTTCAGCTGGAACCACTTCCAACCCCAATGCCTAGATGTAGGCTGAGGTTCAGGGTGCCTGTGGCCCATCGGAGGCAATGGTGGGACTGGGGGCTCCTTAACAAGGGAGCTGCTGCAGCCTGCTCTCCCCGCGAAACAGGCTATAGTGTCCGGGCTGCACCTGGGTTCTATAGCAGGTGTGGTGGTGAAGGACTTATGACCGAGAGCGGATGGCACCGCAGGGCCCTTACAGTGTGTGCTCTCTAGTCAGGCAGCCGGACCCCAAGGGAATGGCAGGAGGTTAGGGGTATCCCAAGACCATGGCTGAACCTCTTCCTCCTCCCACTCTGCCTCCTGAGCTGCTTGTTTTCCATGGCAGCCTCTTTCCTCATTGTCAGCATTCTTCCTTTGCAGGCTCTCCTTTCTCTCCAACTTCCCCTGCCCCCTGTCCTAAGAGCACCAGTGCCCACCCAGCTTCTGTAAGCCTCCGTTTCCTCATCTAGATGAGAAGAAGAATACTAGTATTTGGTATGAAAGGCCTAGCGTACGCACGACATAGTTTTCACTTGATAAAATATTAGTTCCTTTCTCCCCTTCCCCTTTCTCCTCTATAATTTCTCTTACATTTCCATCTTCTTTCACAATTTCTCTGTGTCTCCCCCAGTTCCGTCTCCTCCCCTCTGTTTTGTCTCCCACCTCCTTTTACTTCCTCCCGATTGTCCCCTGCCTCCCTCCCCCAACTTCTGCCGCACACAGGCGTGGGCCCAGGCTGTGCTGACGGGAGCAGGGCAGGAAGGGCTGGTGGCGGTCTCGGCTTCTCATTAGAGGCCCAAGAATGTGTGGAGTCAGGAGGGACAAAGGGAGCCGGCCACAGGAAGAATGGGGCCTCTGTTGGGGCAGGAGAAGTTTCCCAAATCCTCCGCTCTGCTGAATGGAGTACCTGGGGGGCAGGGAGGGGTGGAAACTCGGGAGGTGGAGGAGGCCACAGGTGGTGCCTGGGGAGCTGGCAGGGCACTGGCAGACGACAATGGGAACTCTTAGCATCTGTTGGCATTTCTGGGGAGAGCTCAGCCCTCAGAGGTGGCTGTCTCCCTCCCTGCAGTGGCCTGCCGTGGGAAACAGGGCTGGGAAGCCAGCGAGCACTGCACTTCTCACCCCAGCAGGGCTGCAGGAGGTCTGGGGTGGCCACAGAGGAGGCAGGAATGGTGGGATGGCCCCCGCTTGAGGAGGGTGAATCCTTGGGGTTCTCACCCTGTGACAGCCTTTTACTAGAAGGCAGATTCTCAGGACTGGATGAAACAGGGTTTCCTCAGAAGAGGAGGTGAGGCCTGGCTGACCTGCCTCTCCCTCCACCTTGCAAGGAGGTCTGGACAGGCCACTGCCTGAGACCTGAGAGCTGTTCTCCCCCTCACTCCCTAGTCCTTCTGGCCCCAGAAACACCCTGGAGAGAGGCTGCCCCTTGTGGAGCTCACTGGGGGCTTGTCAGGTGGGCTGGGCTGGGCTGGCAGGCCGGCCAGGGCTGAGACTGCCATGTGCCCAGGGCAGGGAACCCATGGTCCGAGGGAAGGACCAGGTGTGAGTGAGCGGAGGGGCCAGACGAGCTGGTTTGAGGATCTTGGAGAGAAGAGGACAGACAGGTGCAGCAGCAGAAGCTGTGCAGGGACAGGGTCTGGGTGAGGCGAGGAGGTGGGGCTGAGAGGTGGGGAGGACACTCGGGAGGAAGGGGCCTCTGGGCAGCTGCCTCAGGTCTCCTGCCAAAAATCAAAGCATAAAAAAGCTGGAGGGGAGCAGCAGGGGCAGGAAGGAGAGAGGAGATTCAGAGGGACTGAGGGGGGGCAGGGAACAGCCCCTCCACACCAATAGCCTGGCAGGGGGGTGTGAGTAATACATGGTGCACTCAGAGGGAGTGAGATCAAAAGCGAGCAGATACAAGAGGTTTGTGCTTCACCGACCAGACAGCCAGAGGCTCAATGAGACCTTTGTTACCCAGGCCCAAGTCAGGGTTGAAGGAATACCTGACCTCCGCCCGCCCCGCCTGCCCCCACACCCACCGGCCCGGGCTGGGGGAGGGGCAGGCCAGGTCTTCCTAGTGAGTCAAGTTGAGTTGTGCACAATTCAGACCAGGAGGCAGAGTGCGGACGGGGAAGGCCTGCCCCAGTTGCTGGGCGAGGAGCTCCTGGGGTAAGCGGAGGAGTGGGTGGCTGCAGGGAGGCAGGCAGTGGCTCTTGGGGAATTGTGAGCCCCTTGGCCCCCAGCCCTTGGCCCAGTGTCCCTTGGAAGGGGCCGGAGGGGATTCTTGGAGCCCATCGTGTTTGCAGGTCCTAAGTCTTGGATCTGGGGGCCCGTGGGAAAGGAAGGGAAGAACCAAAGGCTTTCGCTGTTGGGGCCGATGACCCAAAGTTCAGGTGGGAAGTTGGAGGGTGTCAGTTTGGCTCTTAAAATGGCATGGTTGGCCCGTGCGTGTGTGCGTGTGTGCGCGCGCGCGCGTGTGTGTGTGTGTGTGTGTGTGTGTAACTTGGGAAGCAGCCAGGGTCCAGAGGCTGGGGATAGGGCTGAGGTGGGCGTTGCCCCTGCTCCCTGGCAGAGACAGGGCCTGGTCTGTGCCCAAGGCCTCTCCCCATTCTGTTGGGGGTCCCTGAGAGAGGTCAAGGCCAGGCTTGGGGATTTGAATTCCTTGGAGCTTCCCTGAACTCCCCTCCAAGGCTGATGCATGCCCACAACTGCCCCATCACGGGAGAGGGAGGAGGAGACAGTCCTGTGTTTAGAACACATCTTTTCCTGGGGCCCAAGACCTTGGTTTCCTTTGACTCAGCCCTTCGCCCTGGTGCTGGAGATGCCTGTGCCAGCCACCCTATCCTGCCAATGCGGGAGGCGGGGCATCACGCACCCCTCCTTCAGCATCACCCGGGGGTAGCGCCAAGGCTCACTCCTCAGCCGGTGGGGATGGTGGGGATTTCGAGCTCTGGCCCTTTTGGAAGACAGAGGCCCCCTCCCCTCTAAACCGCGCAGGAAGGGAGGAAGGGGAACAGTCTAGAAAGCTGGGCCACCCCCAACCTGGGGGGGGGTGCTCAGGAAACTTGTTCACCCCTCTAAAGCAAAGGCAGGCTCTTGTCTCTGCTCTCCTCCTCCCAGACCCTCTTACCCTCTCTGCTTCCTGTGGCCAGAGGAGAAAGGGTTAAACTTAGGAGAGTGTCTGCTGGGGCTGGTCCTGGGCCCTGCAGCAGTGCATTGAAAAGATCCGGCCTTATTCTCTGGGGGAGGGCGTAGTTAAGGCCCCTGGGCAGGGGGCTGGAGGCTAATTAAGGGGATTGGAGGAGGTCCTTTATGGCCTGGAAGCCACCCCTCATACCCGGAGTGAGGCCCATTGTGTGGGGGCTTTTGTGGGACAAGGACTGGGAACTCATTACTGGGATGGCTTTAATGCTTCTGGGGCAGGCCTCAGGGGATGGTGAGAGAATGTAACCTGGGGGGCCCAGTACCTCAAGGGAGGCAGTCTGGGTGGGTGGGGTTGGTGGGAAGGGGCATGAGGGCACCCAAGTACTTTCAGCTCCCTGAGTCCTTTTTCGATTCCTGCTGTCGGACCCCCTCAGCTCTGCTGTGGCCTATGGCTTTTCATTCCTATGTGATTGCCGTTGGAACTCATGTAGGGCTAAAAGCCATGGGCTACAGTGAGGGGCCTGCTCCTTCTCCTGCAGCATCTGCGCCTCCCTCAGGACCAGGCTGGGAGACAGCCATGAAGGGGCACCAGATAGGGCTTGGCTTGGGGGCGGGGCATGCAGGGGGTCTGGGGCTAGGCTGTGTGACCTTGGGCAAGTCACTTCCCCTCTCTGGTCCAGGTCCTTCACTCTGAAATGAAGAGGCTGGCCTGGTGATTCTAGAGGGAGAGTCCCTCGGAGGCTGGAAAGAGACGTGCAGGGGCGCAGAGGTCTCTGTCCGCTCCTGTCTCCTTGTCAAGTCACTGAGGCCTGGCCTGCGCTCTGGGATGTGGGGGCTGGAGTCGGGAATGTTGGGCCACTCTGCACTTGGACCTGGGCTCAGTACCTCCAGGACAGCCTCTGCCTCTCGGCCTCACTCACTCCTCGTGGTCAGCTCGAATCCTCAGCCTTTGTCGGGGGAAGAGAGACCCCGGGACCTCTCCGTGGCTGTCATGGGAGGGCTCAGGCTGGCCACTGGGGGAGAAGAACTTCAGCAGAGAAAGTAGGAAGCGGCCACCCCCACAGGCTGCTAGTTGGAGCCCAGGATCCCAGCTCCTGGCCTGCTACCCTGTCCAGGCACTTCCTCCCGCCTGGCTCCCCATACCTAGTCCTCTCCACCACCTGCCTAACTCCACCCCAGCCGCCCTGGAGGACTCGGCAGAGGAAACTGAGACAGGTGGTCTGGCTGGAGTGGCGGAGGAAGCACCCTCGCCTCCCCTCTCCTTCCAGCCCCCGGTCTGTCTAAGACAGACCAAATATAGAGCCAGAGTGCTATATTTGATATTGAGAATCAGAAGGCAAATTACTGATAATGCCTCGGAGCCTTTCATTTCCCCAGCCAACATCTACCTAGTGCCCGCTAGGTAACAGCCCCAATTCTGTGTCCATCTTACCTGTACTAACTCATTTAATCCTGGAAACAACCCTTGAGGAAGGTACTATTATTATCCCGCACCTGGAAAATCTGAGACGCAAGGGAGTTAGGAAACTGGCCCAAGTTCACACGGCTGGGAAGGGGGAGTGCTGGGATTTGAACCTGCGCTCTCGCCACATCATGCGGGAGGTTGGGAGCACCAACAAGCTAGTGCGTGTGCTGTTCCCACCTGAGGGGTTCTCCCCATGTCCCTCTTGGATGTCTGCCTATAAATTGGTCCTCAGGGCCCAACTCTAATCACTCTTTCAAGGTCCCTCACTGGTTTTCCTTTTCGGAGGGGTGGGGGTCAGGAATCAAAGGAGGAGAAGCCAAGAGAAAGCCCAAGCCAGCTGGGTTTTGCAGGGGCTGATCCAAGCCACTTAGATGGTGCACAGAACAGAGAGGAGAATTTGTCAGGGTTTTCACTTGCCTCTGGTTCTCCCGCCCAGAGATCAGAGGTGGCTAGCATCTCCCTCCCCCCTCCTTGTCCATCTGCCCTGGCTCAGAGTCAGCCTATCCTGTTCCCTGCCACGCTCTGAGGACTCTCAAGCACCGATCTGCCTCCCTTAGCTCCTGGTCTCCTAGGTGAGAAGTCGGGTTGGAGCAGCACCTCTCCTGCACCTGGACCCCTGTTGCCCAGTTTGCAGGGAGGGCCCAACACTGGAGCCACGGGGGCAGATGACTACTCCAAAGACTAAAGCTCCAGCAAGGCTCAGTAGGGGCTTCTGGGTAAATGTTTGTCGAATGAATGGAATTGTGAACTGGAAGAAAAGGGACTGGGTGGTGGGTGTGGGAGGTGGGGGGTGAAAGTAGTCAGTTGTTACGAGCAGGGACGAAGAGCAAGCCCACAGCTCAGCAACTCACCTGGGCCAGTCCCACTTTGATGGGCCTGGGCCGGGAAGCTTCTGGGATTAGAGTTGCAGCTCTTTTTATTCTGTCTCTTGGCCTCTTGCCCTCTCTCCCGGCACGACTTGCAGATCAGAGGGCTGCATCTCCTGTTCCCTGCTTGCTGACAGCTGAAACCTAACATCCTTTGCAATCGAAGTCTCCCGTAGTCCTCAGAGACAGCCAGCAGAAGGCTCCATGGGGAAAGTGCCTCTGTGTTTAACTACACGGAGGTCCAAGCGAATCTCTCTGGTTGTACTTGTCTTGTTTCTTAGTGAAAACGGAGTTTGCTAAAATCACTCCTTTCTATTGAAAACAATCTGGTCCATCTTTAAAGGGGATGGCACTCACGTGTGGCCTCTGGGGGCCCTTCTGACACGGACAGTTTGGACCACTGGGTCCTGAGCTGCTGTGGCAGGTCAGGCTGATGCCCCCAGTTATGCTCCCGACCCCTCCAGCTCCCATGGCTGGGTCCCTCAGAACCAATGGTCAGTGTGTGGTTGCCCTTGAAGTCTTGACAGGTGGGGGGAGCTTCCCCTCTCTGCATAGGTGGGCAAGCCATGGAGGGCAGAGAGGTCCTTGGCTGCAGATTCCAGAGTGCTCAGTCAGCCAGAGGCAGGCACTCAGCCTCAAGCAGGCCAAGAAGGAGTTAATCTCCAAGGAGAACTCCCAGGCTTCTTCCAGACTGGAGGCCTGTGCCCAGCTTTGCCGCTGCCAACTCCGGGAAGAAGTCCTGGGATGTGTAGTTTGTGACACCACCCACCCCTGGCCTGCCTGTTTATCAACACAGTCCTGGAGACTACAGTTCCCAGAAACCTACAGAGGCCAGGCTTCGGGGGAAGGGGTGGGGTGTGAGGCTCAGAGGTGGCGGGAGAGGGAGGAGGTGGGGAGAGAAAACCCAATTCACCCCCTTCCTTTCTAATTCTTCCTCCTGGTGTGTCTGCTCCAGCGCCCGAGTTAATCCCCCAAATCCGGTCTCCCAGGCCGCAGCTGCTTCCCTTCGCAGTGATGAATGGCTCGGGGAGGGAAGGTGAATTCATATTTTAATTACTGAGGCCCGGTGCTAAGGGGGTGGGGCGGGGCAGGGGGGCTCAGCATTGTTCTAGAGGCTGAGGGTGTCCCTCCTCCCTGGGTCACTTCTCTTTTTGCCCTTTACCTGGGGTAGGGGGTGGGGTGGGTGGAAGATGGGGGGAGCCTTGATGAAGCTACTCTGCTTCTGCTTTGGGAGGTGA
>NW_005371683.1:1740822-1821879 GCF_000412655.1 Myotis brandtii
GGGGGGGGGGGGGGGGGAGGGACAGTGTCCCTTTCTTGTTTGTCAGAGAATTCCTAGCAGGTCCCAACACTTCTAATTCTCTTCCCACCCTCCCAGCCCCCACTGCCGCCCACTTTGAGAGGACATTGCCAAAACTGGAGACACCCAGGAGTTTGTGGTCTGCAAGCCTGGAGCCCTGGCTGTCTCCTCATCTTAGCGTCTACCCTGTTCTGAGTTCCTTCCTCCTCTTGCTTCTTCCCCCTGTTCAAGCGATCTCTGACCCACTGCCCCATTTTCCCTGGAGGTTCTAGGGTGGAGGACCCCGTGGGGGTGTTTGGCAAAGAAAGGAGATGTGGGGGTGAGGACCAAGGGGAGGTGTCAGCAGGGAGGCCGGGAACCTCCTGGTGGTTTGGGATGATGCTCTATAGGTTGGCAGCTCTTCCGCATGGCTCCCTCCCAGCTGGCCCGGCAGAGGGTCCTCCATGCCCCACACGCCAGGCCGTTTGGACCTGAGCTGGGAGAGGCCAGAGAGGAGGGTGGGGAGGAAGTCAGGAAATAACAGCTTATGGTTCGATGCAACCTACTGTGGGATGGCAGGGGTTTGTCCAGCGGCCACCCCCCTCTCCTTTGCTGTTTTTCCATCTCTTAGCCTCTGAAAATCGAGGCTGGAGGGGAGAACTGGCCGGTAGGAGGGCAAGTTTTCATCCTGAGCACAGAGGAGCTGGGAGTGCACCCAGGCGCTGGTCCACTTGCTTCATTGAGACCCCGGACTGTGTCCATTTCAACATGCAGACTCCTTTCCCCTCCAGGAGACACAGCAAGAGAGGGTCGTCGGGACCCGACTTCCCCAGGGAGCCCTCCAGCTAATGCTGGAGCATTCTGCCAAGCGAAGGGACAAAGATGGGGGGCAAAGCAGACAGCAGCAGAGACGACAGCCCTGGCTGGCAAAGGGGCCCCCCAGGCACCTGCTGGTGGGGCCGAGGGAGGAGGAGGGGGCCCATAGTGGGCGAACTAAAATGGGAAGGGGTTCTCTGCTCCATGTCCCCCCAATTCTGGGGCTGGCCAGGGACCTGAGAGCCACAGACAGCCCAGGCTGCCTCCAGGGCTTGGAGCACGCACCGCGCAGGGAAGACCCTGGCAGGCGGGTAGGGAGGTGAGAGGATGCCCAGAGCATTCTGAACCAAAGGCCTGAGCAGGGTAACCAGGTTCCTCTCTGTCCTGAGAAACAAGGGCCCAGGAATCCCCGTGAGGCAGTCAGCTCTGGACCACTCTGGGCGGCCGACTGCAGCCCCAGCACCCGAATGCACCTCCTTTCCTCTGGAGCTCCTGGCGGCTCCTCCACTTCCCCTAAACTTCCCTCCAGTGAGCCGAACCCTCAGGGTTTTCTCACCTTCCCAAAGGAGGCAGTCGGACCCATCACAGGGGACACATTTTGCTGTTTTTAAGAAAGCTGGCCTTGGAGGGGAGGGGGGATGTGAAGAGAGGGGTTGGATCTTTGCACCCTGGGACCCTCTGCCCTGAGCTTGGGGGTGGGGTGCGAGAGGGCAGCGATGGCCTGAGTTATTTGCCTGGCTTGTTTTCCTCATGAGTTCCTTCCCCACATCTGCTTTGTTGATTTTACCCCCGTAATCGTGGGAATGCTTTGTTGATAGTACCCTTGACACACATTTCCCCAGCAAAGAAAATGTACAATTACTAATTACAAGGGGACCCACTGTTCTCCCCCAGCCCCCGATGAAGCGAGGGTTCCCAGTGGTTTGGGGTCTAAGTGTTAAAACCTTGATGAGTTTCCTGGTTCAATAAAACGAGGAAATGAAAGCCCGATGGAGTACAGCCGTTGCCCAGGGGGACACAGCATGCCAGCGTCAGAGCCAAGAATAGAGCCCAGGCCACCTAAGCCCCAGTGTAGATACCTGTCTCTCTCTAGGTTTGTCACGGAGGGATCCAGAGACAGCTGCGGCAGAGAGATCTAGAAGTCTAGTAATGTCCAGGCTCTGGCTATATATACAGCGGGCAGATTGCGCCTGCTTTCTATATATACTCCAGGAGAGTGGGTGTCTGGACGGCGCTGGGAAGCGGGTGATTAAACCAGTCTACCTACCCGTGCTGACTCACGCTGGGCTTCCTGCCCACCCAGCTGGCCATGGCAAGTGCATTGCACCTATAAATTATGGTCAGTCACTGCATTACCGGGACACTGAGGGGTGAGGGAGACGAGGATCTTGGTGGGACCTAGCTCCACTGTGGGCATTGTGCTTGGGAAGGGCTTGCCAGCTGGGCCCCCTGCTCTACCTGGAGAAACAGGAAGGAGCTCGTCCACCAGAGCGAGGTTGGCCAGACTTGCAGAACTATCCAGAGAGCCACCACCTGGGCACATGCCCGGCTCCTCAAACACTGTGGACACACTGCAGAAGTGCCCAGCATCTGGGGCCTGGGACATCCATGCAATCGCTTGCAAGAGGGGCTGGGGCCCAGGGTGCTTGCTTTTCCACAGCCCCTGCCTCCTCCTTTCTCTGGGCAGTGGGCTGGGCTGCCTTCTGTGTTCTTAGAGGAGTGACTCAGACAGGCGCGGGGTGGATGTCGGCCTCAGGCCCACTCAGGGGGCTTTCCTTTGGGCCCAGCTGCTCCACTTGAATTGACGTGAATGCGCTTCTGCCCCCTTGGGGCAGGCGGGCGGGCAGAGAAATGAGCTGGAGGAATGTGCCCGGCGGGTGGCGGCTGAGGCTGGGGAGGCTCACAGGAGTGTGGAGAAAGGGGTACTCTCACAGACTGAGTGGATCTCCTGAGGCCCCTCCCACCCCCAGCCAGACTGCCTCAGACACCAGGGGGCCCCAAAGGTGGGGGGCGATGTGCCCAGCTGGGGCAAGTTCAACATCAGCCTCGACCTCAGATTTATTTTGTGCCAGGGAAGAAACTATACGTTTACCCTGATGTCCCTACCTCCCAAGCCCTTTGCCCAGCATAGGGGCTCAATAAAATAGCCTGTTGGCTAAAAGAACGCTGCTTGTTAAAAAATATATAGATGGTTTGATTGATTTCAGAGAGGAAGGGAGAGAGAGATAGAAACATCAATGAGAGAGAATCATCGATTGGCTGCCTCCTGCACGCCCCCTACTGGGGATTGAGCCCCAAACTCAGGAATGGAACCATGACCTGGTTCATGGGTGGACGCTCAGCCCCTGAGCCACACCGCCGGGCTGCTTTCTGTTCTCTGCATGAGGACAGATGTGTGTTGCCCTGAGCGGTCAAAGCAAGTGCATTATGTCCCCTATAGACTTCCCTAAGGGCATCAGACACACGGGGGCTGCCAGGCAAGGGAGGAAGCCGGGACTCAGTGCCAGGTGTCAAGGTCGAGGCTGTGCTGGATGAGGGGCCTTCTTCCAGGTCCACACAGTCCTGCATTGGCATCATCAGACCCTGTGACCTGAAGGAGTGAGTGGACCGCTCCCTCCCAACCTGTGTACAGGCCCGGGCAGAGCTTGCTTTGAGTCAGCCTGCTTCCTGTCTCCAACCACAGGTGTGGTGAGGAGGTTAGGCAGAGGGGCTGGGAGAGGAGCAGGGCGGTCAGCTGGCAATTTCTCTTCCCTGCCCGGGACTCACCCGCTGCACTTAAGGAATGCCATCAGCTCCACACAGGCCAGGAACCGGGTTCCCAAGCTGCTGTTGCGTGTCACGGCCCTTCCCCCGGCAGGTCTGAGAGGTCTAGCAGGGCCCGGGCCGCCCCAGGGAGTGGCAGTGACTCTGGCAAGACCTGGAGGGCTCTGGGAACATTAACCCCAGCTTGCTTCTCTCTCCTGTCTCTCTCCCGCCCTCTGCCCCCCTGGCCTTTCTCTGTAGATCTCAGGTGAGCGCCTCGGCCTGGCCTAGGGCATGCCCGAGTTCACCTTCGCCTGCTTCTGCGGCTTCCACGGCTTCTGCAAGATGAAGAGGAAGAAGGAGAACGTGCGCAGGGAGCGGGAAACAGCGGTGTGAGCAGGTGCCAGGCCTCGGGCACCTCTGGCTGAGGCTGGGAGCAGAATCGGCCCTTCTCAAGTTTGGCCGGACTGCACCTAACCCGAGGGCATCAGCCCCCTGTGCTTCCAGTCCCTGAAGACCTCCCTGGAGAGGCCCCAGTCACTCCAAGGGAAGCCCAGGACCTGACCAGAGCCCCGAGAGGCCCCTGGAGAGACTTCTTTCCTGCCCTGAGGCTCCAGGCTCTGCTCAGGGTACTGCCTCTCCCCAGAGACCGCAGCCTTACTGTTGCTAACGAGGAAACTGGCAACTGGCCCCTCGCCAGAGAAGCTCCCAGCAGCGCTGACTCCTCAGGAGGCCACAGCTCGGCTGGGCCCGTTGGACATAGGGACGAGCCCATCCGAGCCCAGGGTGGGGTCTCCTAGGACCACTGTGGTTGTGGGAGATGAGTCCTTTCCCAGCATCCCCTGGGCCAGGTGGAGCCAGGCCTGAGGGGCAGGCTGGTTGAGTAGGGTGGCCAGGTGTGGACAGTGAGAGGCCAGCTGTGTCTCCCTCTGCCCCACTGTCCCCACACTCCACGGAGCAACCTCCCCTTCAGCCCTGGCCTCTGTCCACTCCCTTCCTTCCGGCTCTGGCTGCAGCACAGGTGGGGGAGCTGCTCCCTAGGCCCTGACTCCCCTCAGGGACTGTCTTTCAGGGCCAGACTGAGGGGCCCTTTCCCGGACTGAGCCGTGCACTCCCTTACTTCTGTCTCCTGGTCTCCCCCACCTGCTGCTTCTCTCAGAAGCCACAGAGGGGAAATGCTTGCAAGTGATGCCTTTATGGGAAACTCTGGGGGGAGGGGGCCCTCTAGGACTTCCCTTGACTTTCCCCTTAATCCCCCCTCCCCCGTTCACCTCGGGGGTCCATCTCTGCCCCCATTCCCAGCCTATTTCCAGGAGGTAGGAAGCAAACAAAAAACCATTTCCTTCCTCCCTCCCTCCCCCGATTTTGATGTAACTTAGCCTGTCGTTGTGCCTGGACCTAGCGGTGCTAGAGGGCCGCGCAGACAGTAGAGCCAGCGCTGACACTAGCAGCTTCTGTAGCCGAAGTCAGTCTGCCTGATGCTTTATCACAGCAGCAGTCAGCTCAGCAGCCCTCTGCTCAGGGACGGAACAGCCTTTCCCACATAGCAGGTGCCTGGGCAGGGGAGATCGGGGCCTGGGGCAGAAAGAGGGGATGCGGGCCTCTCTGGGCCATTGGGAGGGCAGGAGACCTCTTCTGCTGGTTCCTCCAGAACCTGGGAGGAGCAAGGGCACATTCCATCCGGGCAGCCTTTGCCCGGCCAGCTCATGCTCAGAGCAATTCCCAGGCTTCTGGCAGCTCTGGTGGGACCCAGGGCATCTTCGTGAAGCCAGAGCACAATTTACAATTTCTCTCCCCCCATCCTTGGCCCTGGCCCCTCTCCCCCATCACAGCCTTCCAAGATCTGGAATTCCCTTTTATATCCAAAGAATTCTACGCAGAAGTCCTTCTCTCAAGGAAACAGCAATAAAGGCCCGTGGGGTCACAAGAGACAGAAGAAAACTCCTTGGTTCTTGGACAGCAGAGGCCTTGGAAGAGGCAACGAGACGGGCAGACAAGCTTTCAAGGGTAGAGGCAGGAGGGCCCGCCCCCAGGGCACCAGTGTCCTAGCGGCTCCCGCAGGCTGAAGCCCAGAGAAGGCACTGCTGTGGTGGAGGATGAAATTGTATCCCCGGGACTCAGAGGTGTTGAGTGTTCTGTCCTGACCACACGGGCTCACCCCGAGGAAAGGTCAGGAGAGTGGAGAACATACGCGGGAGGGGTGGGGAGCGAGCGCTTCCCCCAGCGGCCTCTCAGGCCTTGGCAGGGATGTCAGCTGCAGGGGGTTGGCCTTGAGCCTGTCCAGAGAGCTTCTCCCCCGCCCCCAGCACTCCCTTGGCTCTGGAGGGATATGGATCTACTGAGCCCCTGCTGTAGAGGGGAGGTCCCAAGGTCAAGGTATAGCTGAGCGGAAGCCCAGCTGTGCCTGTAGACAGACAGCTGCCCTTGGTCTCCAAGCTAGTGGTCCTGTCTGCGTCCAAGGCTAAGGTTGAGGCCAACACTGCAGCTGAAAGATCTGAGTAGCAGGCAGTAGCAGCGTCTGGCCCAGCGATTCTCAACCTGTGGGTCGAGACCCCTTTGGGGGTCGAGTGACCCTTTCACAGGGGTCATCTAAGACCATTGGAAAACACATATATAATTACATATTGTTTTTGTGATTTAAAAAAATATATATATTTTATTGATTTTTTACAGAGAGGAAGGGAGAGAGATAGTCAGAAACATCAATGAGAGAGAAACATCGATCAGCTGCCTCCTGCACGTCTCCCACTGGGGATGTGCCTGCAACCCAGGTACATGCCCCTGACCGGAATCGAACCTGGGACCCTTCAGTCCACAGGCCGACGCTCTATCCACTGAGCCAAACCGGTTTCAGCTTATTTCGGTGATTAATCACTATGCTTTAATTATGTTCAATTTGTAACAATGAAATTGGGGGTCACCACAACATGAGGAACTGTATGAAAGGGTCGCGGCATTAGGAAGGTTGAGAACCACTGGTCTAGCCAGACACCCCACCTACTGTCCCCGTTCCTTCTCAGCCTCGAGGGGGGCCGTCTGGAGACCTGTTCCCACCTCTCACCTCTGGGCTCCCCAGGGGCGAGGTTTCATCCGGAAAGGCAGGTGCGGCCCAGAGCCTCTGACTGCCGCAGGCTTTTCTTCCCCCGGATCTTTTGAGGAGAGGGCGGGGCCTGGGCCCATGCCTCCCAGACTCCACCTGGGAGGTGGGAACTCCTGGGGTGAGGCCGGGGGCACAGTGAGGAGATGATTCTGAGGATGGTCTGGCCTTTTGTTTGTGGGCCATGGCCCTGAGTCCTTGGGAAGAGCTGGAACCGTAGCCTCCTGGGCCTCCCGGGCCTCCCCTCTCTCATCTCTAAAGGGAGAACGCCCCACGCCATTTCCCTTCTTGTGCTGCGGCTGTTGAGTGGGGGATAAAGATGTGAAGGGTGCTTAAGGCTCTTGTGACTTGAATGGTCAGGGACCCTGGCCTGAGACCCCGAGGGGCTTCTTGTCTCAGGTTGAAGTCCTTTTTTTTGTTTGTTTTTTTAATACTTAGAATGTCATTTCCTTCTCCATTCCTGTGGGGGTGGGGGTGGGGGCTTTGAATGTAGCATATGGGTCATCAGAAATATATAGGGAGGTTATTTGGGGGAGAAGGAAAAGCAATAATTTAATTAATTGAAATATGCATGAGGTAGCACAGTGGGATGCAAAGAACCAGGGCTGGGTTCCAGCCCTGCGTGGATACTGATGACGGTGTGACCTTAGGCTAATCGTGTCCTACTTCTGCGACTCAGGTTCCTCATCTATACAGAGGGGGTTGCATTCATGTTTTCTAGGTTCCCCCCCTTCCCAGGGCTCTGGGTCTGGGAAGCTGAGTGTCCATGGGGTTCAGGGCTGTGAGGCCAGGGGAGTGCAGGGTTCCTGTGCCCCCGCTGGTGAGCTCTGTGCATGCAGCAAATGGGGGTGATACAGTAGATCCAAGAAATGGGGGGTAGTAAGAGGGAAAGACAAAGCACCCAGAGCTTCTGCTGCAGTCCTCCCCCCACATTCCCTCCCCAGGGAGCCAGTACCTCTGCCTCTACTTTTTCCTATACCCAGGCCCAAAGGGAGTAAGTGTCAGCCTGGACTCCAAGGCCAGGCCCTGTAGACCATCACAAGTGCCACTTTTGTCCTCTCTCTCTCTCTCTCTCTCTCTCTCTCTCTCTCCAGCTTGGCCGGAGACCTCTCTCTCACACACACACACCCCACTCCTTGCAGATGAGGTCTCAAGGACTCACTCCCTGCCCCACTTATGGAACCCATAGCTTCCCTTTGCATAGCTGCTGGTGAGCCCCTCTCCAAGCCGACCCACCCACCTCGTCACCTGGCCATCTGCAAGGGGAAGTGCCTCAGGCTGCAATCTGCTCCGTCTGCAGACTGAAGATGCATTTCGCCCAGTGGCCTGGGGTGTGCTGGTGGGTAAAGAGCTGCGGCCCCCCATTTCCCAGTGCTCCTCCATGGCTGACTCCTGGCCTTGCAAATTGCTTCCTCTCTCCCAGCCTCTGTAAAAAGGTGGTGACCAGACCCATTCCCTCCCCACCTCACTGGGAGGCGTGCATTGCAAGGGCACATTGTACCTGATGTGGCTTGAATTTTTGGAGACAGACACTTGGTCATAACCACGAAGATGGGCTCTCACCAGAGGAGGAGATCTCTGGCTCCTGCGTTTGGTGGGCTCTTTGCAGGCTGGTCCAGAAAACCTGGTTCACCCTGAAGGAGGTTGCTGTGCCCAACAGGTGCTGGGGTGCCAACACCGCCAGAACCAAGAACCAGAATCTGTTCCCAAAGAGTGAACACCCCCTCCCTCTGACTCAAGAACAAGAGACAGCCCACACCAGCATCACCCTGTTTGCAATGCAAGCAGTTCCCTAAGGCTGTGTTGCTAAACAGCCTAGGAGCAGAGAATATGGCTTTTCAGACTAAATCCACCGCCCAGGCCATGCCCCCAGGCCAGTGCCAACTGTGTGGGGCTCTCTTCTCAGAACCACGGACCATGAAGAGGAAACAGAAACCTTGGCTGTTTGCAGGGGAACCCAGGACTCCAGGACCACCCTCAAGGAGGGTGAGGCGTGGGGCTCAGCATCTCTGGAGAAACTCATTATGCTGAGGAAGAAATTCCAAAAGCCAGGAGCCCCCACTCCCACCCCCTCCCCCGAACTGGGCAGCCTAGGGTCTGGAGTTCTGGGGTTTCCTTGGGCAGCCTTCCCTCCACTCAGCTCATTCCTGTTCTATCCGAGAAGCAAGAAGCAGAGAAAAGCTGGAGGGGGAGATGGCAGGACCCAGACCAGATCTTCAGGACTCTCCCAGCCTTCGTTGCCATGGCGATGCTGCTATTTTTATCTCGTTGTTCATGATGCTCAAAGCCCTCACTTTCTCTGTTCCAGAGAGGCCAGGCCGGCTCTGCCCTCACCCTTCAATGCAGCACCGTCTCCCCGAGGAAAAGGAGTGATGGAAGGAAGGGGCACCCCCTGGGTCACCCCTCCACCAGGGGACTGTTTAGGGTGGTTGGCCCTGCACCTGGGAGCCTTTTGGTTTCCAGCTTCAGCGCTCAGCTTTATATTTTCAGGATCTAACTCCCCTCGTCTCCCTGAGACGCTGCTCCAGACGTGGTTTCCACGTGCGGAGACACCGGCGCTGCCCTGGGAAAACCAGACGTGGTTCTGAAGAGAGTCCTGTTAGCACAACCACTGTTCCCTTGACGGGGGATGGAGGGCCAGGTTTGCGTTAACAATCAATACACTAACATCACGGGGTGGGGGTGGGGGGTCTAAACCAGCACTCCCCTTTCCTCTGCCCTCCACCAAAGGACGGGGCAATGGGGCTTCCTGTCTATGTCCTGTCTTCATGCCCAAAGCAAGTTAGCATCATTTCTCCAGGCCGCAAAGCCGACTCCTGGGTCCCTCTCCTTCCCTCCCTCTCTCCCCTCCAGCCATGTTTCCCTTCAGGGCCTTGAGGGGAAGGCAGGATTTAGTGAAAGGATTTCTTAGAGCTGTTCCATTTCTGTCCCAGCCTCTGGTCCTCTCCCTATACCCCCACTGCACCCCATAACAAGGTGCCCCTGAGAGTCAATGGTACTAACATTCCCCACCTAGAAGCTCAGTGAACTATGAACCCAGCGGCTGGGGTGGTGGGGCTGGGAGTTGCATTTCATGTGCGATTTCCAGACCATGACCCTGGAGACAGGTCCAGGTCTAACCCAGTCCAGTAGCGCTCATTGTGCTGGACTCCTGCATCGAAGTTCTACCTCAGCTGAACTGCTCCTGGACGGCTGTGTTCCGGGGCGGCCGGGACCCATTTACTAAGCCTCCACTTGGGTTCATTTTGGCTCAAGTTGCACGGTTTCCCGGATCTGTGCACCTGGAGTAAGCACTTTTCTGGTTGCCTCTGGAAAGCATGCCGGCAGACGCCGCTCTGTTAATTGCGGTAATAAACAGACTTTATTATATCCGTTTGCAGTAAATGAATTATGTTGTCAGGGTGGCTGGGGCATCCGTGTTTATTTCGCACTGGGATACACTGCGGCAGCACAAGCTAAATAAACATTTCCACCAACTGCTAAGGAGAGGAGGGGGAAAGACTGGGAGGAAGTCGGAGCATGAACAAGGGAGGTGGTGGGGCCTAGGAGGAGGCTCCAGAGACACCCAGCCCTGGAGCCCTGAGCCTTACTTGTGCTCTCCGTAAGTTGAGGGAAGGCAGGCCTGCTGCCTCCTAGCATCGCAGAGAAATCGTGGGGTAAAGCTGGCTGGAGGAGATGGGGTAGTGAATAGGGAAGGTGGTTTGGGACTACAATATGATCACATGGACTTAAAGGTGCCTTTATTTTTTAAAAATATGTTTTTATTGATTTTAGAGAGAGGAAAGAGGGAGAAAGATAGAAACATCAATGATGAGAGAGTCATTGATCAACTGCCCCCTGCACGCCCCACCCTGGGGATCAAGCCCACAACCGGGGCATGTGCCCTGACCAGGAATAGAACCAAGGCCACCTAGTTCACGGATTGATGCTCAACCACTGAACCACACAGGCTGGGTAAGGTACCTTTATTTTTTACAGAAAGAAAAAAAGACCTTTGGTTGGGCTTCTCAGCACTATTGACAGAACAAATGGGAATTTACAGACTTACAAGGAGAGAAAGATGCTATGAGATGGCAGAATATTACGAACAAGGTTTATTCTATCCTGGTATGTGAATCATCAATAAAACTCTTCTCAAAAAGAATTCTATAATTCCACTTTGATCAGAGGGACAGAGATTTCAGATTGTCACCGAAGGGCCAGAGAGCTGGGACCATTAGGCCCAGCTCCAGAGCCAGCTGCTCCTGAGAGGGGCAGCTGCCTCTTCTCCCAGTCGGCCACCATGGTGCCCAGCACATAAGCACTCCATGAGTGCCTTAACCATCTGGGACAGATTAGCACCCCACACCTTTCCGTCTTGTTGGTCAGATAGGCACGTGACTCTGTCTGTCTGGACCTCAGTTTCCCTCCTCTTCAGGAGTGAGCTGGGATGCCTTCTCCTAGCCCTTCTGCTGTCAGCACCCCCAGTCCTCACCTCCCTGTGTGTGCTGTGTACTGTTGTCAACTCAATCCATTCGATCGATATTGAGTCCCGACTGTGCAAAGCCCTGTGGGAGAAGCTGCGGGAGAAACAGGAAAACCAGACATTGATTTCCTCTTGAGGAACTCACAATTTAATAAAAAGCAGCATGCCAAGGCTCAAAGGACGCAAGATGCCTCAGAGGACAAGCAAAGTGCGTGGAGGCTTCAGTGGCCCGAGAGCACAGCTGTTTAGAGAAGCGAGTTATCATGGAAGGCTTCATAGAGGAGGTGACGTTTGATCTGAGCCCTGAAGAATGGAGAGGAGAGTGTTCAGAGCACAGACCCTGGGGACTTCTCCATGCCAATACCTACAGACAGATGCCAGACAGAACTGTGCCAGCAGAGCCGTGGGCAAACTACGGCCCATGGGCCGGATCCGGCCCGTTTGAAATGAATAAAACTAAAAAAAAAAAGACCGTACCCTTTTATGTAATGATGTTTACTTTGAATTTATATTAGTTCACACAAACACTCCATCCATGCTTTTGTTCCGGCCCTCCGGTCCAGTTTAAGAACCCATTGTGGCCCTCGAGTCAAAAAGTTTGCCCACCCCTGTAGATGCAGCCTCTCCTGTCACAGGTGGGCCCTTTGGCTCCCAAATGTTTCTCCTCTCCAGGAGTGTGGCCCCTGAAATTTCATTAGTGCTTCCTCTCTTTTACTTTAGGCTTCGATCCTCTGGGGCTTATACTGTGGGAGAGAGGCAAACACTGGGTGGTTACCAGGCATTTGTCCACAGCATCAGTGAATGCATCAGCTTCCCTCCCTTGAGAAGGCTTCATTAGGATGGAGGGAAACATCATGAGAGCATCGGTGGGCATCTGGCTGGGGCAGGGACAGAGGGCAAAGAAAGGTGTAGCTGGGAGCTATGACAATGAACCTCCCCTCGCTCACAGCTCTGCCTGGCCAGCACTGTGCCTACTTATGCTCCTTCACTCACCAGACCCCCTCCTTCCTTTTCTCTTTCTCTTCTGTTCTCCAACTACCTTTCCCCTCCCCTTCTTCCAAAGAGACCATCAGGAAACCTCAAAGACGTCATATGATGTCCCATCATGAAGATCGGGGACAAGCGGCACAGGCTAGCCGTCCTAAAGCTGCTGCGTTTCGGTCCTGGCTCTGCCCCAGCTAAGATACTTCTTGGTGGCCAGATAGGCACGTGACTTTGTCTGTCTGGGTCTCAGTTTCCCTCCTTGTAGGATGAGTGGCTCTCTGCGTCCGCCTCCCTTCCTCCCCATTAGCTATGGCGGTGGGGGGAGCACCAGACATGGGTTCTTATCTCAGTTCTCTTCAGGAGCGGAGGCAGCCTAGAGAACCAACTCATCTCCCCAAACCTCTGTCTTCCAAATGCAAACTGCAGTCATACCCACCCTGCAAGTGTGTGTGAGGGTCAAATACTATATGCTGAAGGGTGTACTTCGCTCATTCCTGGCGCAAAGCAGGAGTTCAATACAAGTTCCTCGAGAGGGTTGGTTGAAAGAATTACAAATGGCAAGAGCTTCTGCATATCTCACATATTGCATTGCTGCTAGCACAGTGTTGGGTAGAGGACAGAGACTCAGAAAACAAGTCACACTGAATTGAAGACAGCTATGGAGACAGGGATTATTAAGTTAGCTAACCTGTATCCTGGGTAACTTCTCCTTTCCCAGGTAGGAGACAAGAAATAGTGAGGGTTGCCCCTGTGGTGGTGTGGCGACAGTGAGCTGGGGTTCCTCTAACTTCTGGTTCTCCTAGCCCTCTTCCCCACACCCTGCCCTCCACCTGGCTGAACACTCTAGACCAAGCATGTTAAACTTGAGGCCCGCAGGTCGCATGCAGCCCACAATGAATATTTTTGCAGCCCAGCCAATATAACGGTATGTAAGAAACGTTTTAATAAAAATTTTATAACTGAATTTTTACAATATCCTGTTACACATAATTATTAATAACGAACTACAACGTTCGCAAATGACTGATTACTATAATCGTGTTGCCTTCATTTCCCTTACGTGCCTTACTCACAGGCGCACCATTTCTCTCCACTAATGTTAGCAGTGAATATTTTAGCAGCCGACTGCCATGTTCTTAGTCTTGGACTGACTTGTTTGGTGTGCGCAACAGGAAATATTTTGCTTTCGGAGAACAAGAAAAATAGGTTTATTTGCCTTACGCTTATTAATTTGTGCAGTTATTCAGTGTCTGGTAAGTTAATGTTCAAGAAAAAATATTAATTTTTGTTAAAATGTTCTATTATTTTATGTTAACGATGACTCATTTACTTCAGCCCGTTGTACTCAGCATGTCTCTATCGAAATAAACCTACGCTTCTAGGAAAATTGAAGCTTTCGTTTTTTTTCTAGACAGATCACTTTCCTCTGCTACATTTTGGGGAGCCTCCTGCAGGCGGCGCTCTCCCATCGTCTCAGCCTCAGCAGAGGTGGGGCTGGAGTAGGGATGAGGGGAGGAGGGCACGTGTGAAGGAAAACCAGGCCCAGCGTCGCTCACATATTTACATAGGAACTGTCAAAATAGTTATTTTTAAGTCAAGTTCTGTCTGCTGCGGGTTTACAATCGGCAGCGCGGGGGCGGGGCGCCCTGCTGCGGGGTGCAGGCTGCGTGGGGGCTGTGGGTGCAATGGATATACCCGGCTGTGTGCGCGCTCGGGGACCACTGCCTCTTCCTGTGGCCCCTTTGCTCCTGACTTTGGGAGCTGCGCAAACTTGGCGCCAGCCTGCCTGCGGTTCCTGGGGTTCCTGGCCGTCCTGGTCTCCAGGGCAACGGGCAACCCACCCCAGCTAAGGTGGGGATCCGCCCTGTGCGCACCGCCTGCCGGAAAGGAGATTCCACGCCTGGCCCGTCCCTGATGACCCTCCGTCTGGAAGTTCTCCGTAGCCTAACTCCACCCCTCCCAGCTGCGACCCGGGCCCATTCCATCTCTAATGCAAGATTTCCTGGGCTCCAGCTGCAGGTGTGATTTTGAGGACCAGCTCTCCACCCTCACACAGCCATCCACACCATCAGCCTTTCCGGGAGGGCAGGAGTTGGCCAACGTTCAGTGGGCTGAAGCTGAGGACCCTTGGTCCACACGCAGTGGAGAGAATGACTTAGCTCTAAATATCAGGAATGTCGAGAATTAACATCCCCCTCACCCCACCCAATGAGGGGCCTGCGGGTTTGACAGTCATGACGCTTCTTTCTAGCTTCTTTCTAGCTCTCCCTGGCTCTCGGGGGCAGTGGGATTTGAGACAGACGCTGGCTGGCCCTGCTGTCATCAATATGTGTCCCAGCCCTGTCGATGGCTCTCTCGGGGGGCAGTGGGATTTGAGACAGACGCTGCCTGGCCCTGCTGTCATCAATATGTGTCCCAGCCCTGTCCAATGTCTGCTCTGTAATGAGTAGTGTTTCGGAATGTCACCTCTGCTAATGGGGAAGCGGCACCTGTGCACAGCCGGAACCACCTCTCTGTCTTCATTAGGCAGTCCGCAGCCGGCTGCCGCTGCCCTCGCTGGGTGACAGATGACAGGGCTGCGGAAGCAGAGCCAGCAGCCTCCTGCTGTCCAGGATTCAATCCCAGACAATGACCCCGAATGCCCGTCCCTGTCCCCTGCTCCCTCCCTCCCCACAAAGGCACCGCTGGGGGGAAATGCTCTTGTGGAGCAAGATGCTGCAAGGACAGATCACAGCTAAGAACCAGGCAAAGGAGATAGAGGAGACAGTCCCAGAAACAATGCCTGTCCTGGCCATTGTGGTCTCCTGTCCGGATTGCATTTGGGAGCATCTTCCTTCTCCCCACCCCAGCTATCTTCACAGGCCACCTTTTGTGTCCCTTCTAATAAATCTGCACCAGGCAGCAGTCACAGGCTGCGGGCCCAGGAGTGCTCTAATCCCAGACCCCCCCACCACCCCCCAGGACTGTATACTGTCCTTCAGCAAAATCCTGCTCCTTTCGAATCTCAGTCCTCGCAGCCACGTGAGATGGGGGCATTGAGATGAGCCAAGCCCCCAAATGGCATGAGACACTGACATGGCTTCCAAGGACCCCTGCTATCATGATAGAAACATCACTGTGGATACCAAATTCCTCTGATTCAGCTCAATGATTGCACCCCACCCCACCCCGAGGCTGTTTTGTTTTTTATATAGATATTTTTATTGATTTCAGAGAGGAAGGGAGAGGGGGAGAGAAAGAGATAGAAATGTCAATCATGAGAGAATCATTGATCGGCTGCCTCCCGCACATCTCCCAGTGGGGACCGAGCCTGCAACCCAGGCATGTACCCTGACTGGGAATCGAACCGAACCGTGACCTCCCAGTTCATAGGTCAATGCTCAACCACTGAGCCACATGGCTGGGCCCAAGGCTGTTTTTTTAAAAATATATTTTATTGATTTTTTATAGAGAGGAAGGGAGAGGGATAGAGAGTTAGAAACATCGATGAGAGAGAAACATCGATTCAGCTGCCTCCTGCACACCCCCTACTGGGTATGTGCCCGCAACCAATGTACATGCCCTTGATTGGAATTGAACTTGGGACCTTTCAGTCCGCAGGCCGACGCTCTATCCACTGAGCCAAACCGGTTAGGGCCCATGGCTGTTTTAAATAGTGGGGCATCTCCTTTATCTCCTCCACTGCCCAGCTGGACCCACAGTGGCCCTCCATACTAGCTCCTTGGCTGAAGGTGGCTGTGGTGTCAGCTTTGGAGAACCAGGGGCATGGTGATGATCACGTGGCATTGCCCTTGGCAACTGTCTGATCTGGAAGCTGCATAGATAGTTGGTTTCTGGACTGGAGCTGGTAGGTGAATTGGCTTCACTTTGCCAGGCCTTCACTTTGAAAGGCTGTGAGGGGGCCACCTGGGAGTTTGGGCTTTTCCCATGACCCCTCTTTCCTGTCTCTGTCCACCTAGGTAATCATCCTTTGATTCAGGCCAGAGAATCATCCTGGACACCCCTAACTCTCTACTCTGCATTTGATTGATCACTAAATCCTGTGGGTTCTCCCTCCCAAATTTCCCTCAAATCTACTGCTCTCCATCCCCACTGCCACCACCACCGTAGGCCAGGCCATCCTCCTTTCTCACCTGGCCTCTCCCTTCTCATCTCTACTATGCTCTCCTTCCTGCTGCTCCAGCCATCCTGACCTTCTGGATTCAGGAACACAAGCATGACCACCCAATCTAAATTAGACCTCTGCCTCCCAACTTCTTCTCTGTCACATGATCACGCTCTGAAACGTTCTCTCTCATTCACTTAATTTGCTTGTTTGTCTGCTTTTCTCTCCAAAGATGTAAGCTCTAGGAGGCCAGGAACCCCATTTACTTTTTAAAAAAAATATATTTTATTGTTTTTTCACAGAGAGGAAGAGAGAGGGATAGAGAGTTAGAAACATCAATGAGAGAGAAACATTGATCAGCTGCCTCCTGCACACCCCCTACTGGGGATGTGCCTGCAACCAAGGTATATGCCCTTGACCAGAATCGAACCTGGGACCCTTCAGTCCACAGGCCGACGCTCTATCCACTGAGCCAAACCAGTTAGGGCCCTATCTGCTTTATTTATTCTTAATTCAGGACTAAGAACAGTGTCAGGAAATATTTGTTGAATGAATAAATTAATGAGTTAATGAATGAATGGTTTGCTACAACCTAATGATATTCTTGTGCCCAGTCTGTGCACTCCTATTATTCTTTCCATAGCATCTTTTTCAAATACGAATATCATCATATCACCACCCACGCTCAAAGCCCTTTGGTCACAGGCAACTGTTGGCAATTGTTGAAACAAAGTGAAGGGTAGGTATGGGTTTCATTATACTTCCGTTTCACTTGATAATTCACTTCAGCCTGAAAGTGTTTAAAATAAATTGAGTTTAAAGATTATGAAAACCAAAAACACCATAAACCTTCAATGGCTCCCACCGTCCTCAGGATAAAGCTGGAGGGCTCCTTCTCATGCTTCCGGCCCTTCACCAACTGGCCCCTGCCCCTTGCCAGTTACCCCAATGCTTTGCATATTCAGGGGATCTCCAAGAAACATCCACACTTCAAGTATCTGGAATGGTTAGATTCTCTGGAGCCTAACTTTGTTTTGTTTTCATTTTACGAGTATGGAATGGTAGATTTTTTTGTGTGTCTGCTGAAAAGCTGGGTCACACTGGAGATCCCCCTGCATGTACAATAAAGGTCTATATAGTTCTTTAGGGATTCCAGCTCTTGTCGCTTCATTTTTGGCTTCATTTAATGCTCCCACTTTTTTCTTTTGCTTCCACTTTGGTCATGGCACAGCGTCTCCTTTAAGCCATGGAATTCACCGATCCTGGTTTAAGGACAGGAATGGATGTCCCACGCCCTCTCCAACTTGCTTTATCTAGTCTCTCATTGAATTTAGTTGCTCCTTACACTGAACAATACTCCCACTCCCTCCAGTACTTTTTCTCTCTTCCACATGTTCCTTAGAGGAAAAGCAGATCCCTGACCAGTCTTTGTAGGAGGACAAGCTACTCTCAGTTTCCCCGAGTTCACAGGGAAAGGTGGGCTACGGTACTAAATGAGGTGAGGACACCTGTGTCCCCTCCCCACCAAGAACTCTGGGTTAGGACGCTACGGCCACGATTTTGAAATGAGGCTTATCACAGCTCACACATGAAAGCAGTTACCATGGGCACTTACTGAAGATAGTGTTTTAAACACTTGAGATGCATGAACTTAGTTCTCAACAATTCCAGGAAGAATGAGGTATTATTATTATACTAGAGGCCCAGCACATGAAATTCATGCGTGGGTACAGTCCCTAGGCCTGGCCTGTGATCAGGGCCATCTTCCCCAGCTGCTGGCAGCCAGCTTTTGCCATTGGGTGATCGGAGCCTGCTGGCTAGGGGGAGGGACCAAGAGGTTAGCTGTTCCACCCACTCACTGGCCCTGCCCCCACTGTGGGTTGCCCTCTGTGTGTGTGGGGACAGGCGGGACAGGGCCCTTGACCTGGCGCCGTCTGCATTCCCCCCCCCCCCCCCCCCCCCCCCCTTCGCCACTGGGCAATGGAGCCTGCCAGCCGGGGAAAGGGACCGAGAGGTGGTCAGTGCGCTTCATAGTGACTGATCAAGCAGTCGTTCTGGTTATTCAGCCGTTAGGGTCAATTTGCATATTGCCCTTTCATTATGTAGGATTCCCCTTCTACAGATGTGGAAGCCGGGCCCAGGTAACAGAGCTTACAGTCAGCGACAGGTCTGGGATGCAAATGAAGCAGTCTGGTCCTGGAGTCTGTGCTGCTAACCACTCTGCTCTGGCCTCTCAAGGTTCTTCTGGTTGAGAGCCTGACCATCCAAAGCCTCCCTGCATTCCCTCGGCTGCATTCACTATCATCTCACAGGGAGACAAGGGGAAGGACCCACCCATCTCCCTCGCTGCCTCCCTGCTGGCACCCCCACCCCTGTAATGCATCTTGCCCTGCAGGTCAGATTAGTCTTCCTGATGGCTCTGCTGTTATCCATGAGCACCTTCTGTCAGAGGCCTGGTTGTTGTTGTTGTTGGGGGGTGGGGAGTACACACAAGCCATCATTGGCATCAGAGGGCCCCAGAATGGGAGGCTTCTGGAGGTACAAGGGACCTAGGAAATCCTGGGGCTCCTGGCTCAACCATATCCATCCACTTATCTAAAGAAACCCGTTGCAGAAGCCTAGTCTGGTCCCAATTCTTCCCTCTCCAAGCCTTTGTTCACGATGTGTCCTTGCCTAGAATGCCCATCCTCCTCCTTCCGGCTTCCTGCCTATCAGACCCTACCTGCTCTTTAGGTCTGCCCCCTACTTGCCCCCCACCGGGAATCGAGCCTGAAACCTGGGCATGTGCCCTGACCAGAAATTGAACCGGCAATCTTTCTTTGCACAGGTCAACACCCAACCAACTGAGCCACACCAGCCAACTGAGCCACACCGGCCAGGACGCCTCTCTCTCTCTCTCTCAAAAAATATTTTTTATTGATTTGAGAGAGAGAAACATTGATCGTTTGCCTCCCATACGCACCCGGACCAGGGGCCATGCCTAGACTGGGAATTGAACAACAACCTTTGGTGCCGGGACTACACTTAACAAACTGAGCCACCCTGGCCAGGGCCATGCCTTAGTCTCATAAGGAGAAGCTTCTGCCAGAACCCTCACTGCATTTGATTAAATGATCTGCTCACGCACCCGTTGTCCACATTATGTGGGTGGCTCCTTGAGAGCAGACACTCTGCTTTATTTATCTCTGTTCAGTCTGAGCAGGGCGCTTGGTACGCGGCAGGTGCTCAGTCATGGAGCTCCCAAAGGATCTGAGTTTCTAGTTATGCAGCCGCCTCTCCATGGACCAGACCCAGCTCCATCGTGGCCTCCATGGATGATCCACACCGAACTGTAATGGGGAATGGCTTTACCCTCCCCTCCCCTGCTCCCTCCTTCCCCTGCCCAGCTGTCATGGGCTCAGAGAATATTAGTTAATTTTAATATTAGCCTAAGAAAGATTAATTAAGAAGGCAAATTTGCTCTAAAAGGTGTAATTAATTCCAGAGCCAAATAGAAGAGTGCTGTGGATTAGCTGCGTCGCTGCTGCCTTCAAATGGTGTGCACAATCGAGGGCTGACTAGAGGAGGGCGGAATAATTTCTTAAGGATCAGTGCTGTGTAGACCAAACTCCATATGGTTCCTGGTGTAAGCAGGCTCGTGGCTAAGACAAAAGATTTAGATCAAGGTGGGGCCTGTGCAAGTGAAGTGAAGAGGAACCATGTAATCAGGCATCCCGTCCTGGCGATTCCAGCTCCTAAATCACTCATGAATCGTGTGTCTTCCTCTCCAGTCCTTCTCCAAACTGGTCTGGTCCAAGTCTGAAACAACTCTTTTGTGGACTGTGTAATAACGTCCCCAAGTAGCTTCCAAACTCTGTCTTACCAACTCATTCTCCATTCAGAATCAAGCCTCAATTGTATCAAATGCATAAACACATAATTCTCCACCCAGTGTCAGACATATTTAATCATGTCATGTCCCGCTTATACACTTTCAAATGTGCCTGGAGGATCCTTAGCAGGATCCTTCCCAAATTGGCTCCAACCTACTTACCTGGCCCATTTCCTCTCTTGCTCACCACACTCCTAGAATGGCTGTCCCAAGCCCCCTGTTATAGGGCAAACTATTGCCCATTCTGGAAGTCTCAGCCTAAATGAAACCTTCAAACCCTAGGGGCTTCCAAGTCTGGGCTCCTGGTAACAGCTTATTTTCTTGTAATTATTTGTTTTCTTTTCTCTTTAAGGAGACAATGAGCTCCTTGAAAGGACTATAGCTTTCTCCCTAATTTAGGCCAAGTATAATGTCTGCTCCACAGGAGATGATCAATCAATAGTTCCTGTTTAAAAAACATGTTTTTATTGATTTTATTTTTAAAATATGTTTCTTATTGATTTCAGAGAGAGAAGGGCGAGAGAGAGAGAGAGAGAGAGAGAGATCAATGATGAGAGAGAATCAATCATCCAGTGCTTCCTGCATACCTTCTACTGGGATCGAGCCAGCAACCCGGGCATATGCCCTGACCGGGAATCGAACCGTAACCTCCTGGTTCCTGGATTGGTGCTCAACCACTGAGCCACACCAGCCAGGCAATCAATATTTCTTGAAAGAAATTGGTCAGTTAATGATTTCAACAAGGATGCCAAGCAGATTAGCTCATTGAAACCCCAACTTTCTCTTTTCTCCCCCAGTCAACAGTCCATGCTCCTTGAACTATCTGGGAAGATGCCAGAGTTCCCCACTTCCTTCCGCCTGCCTGGCTGAGGCTGGGAGGCAGGTGGCTTCAGGAGGAAAGTCACAGGAGAATGGCAAGTGATGGGACTTCAGCCTGGCAGCTGCTGATCTTTGCTCTAGCTGATTTCCCCCTTTGCAAATGGTTCTTTGGCAATTGAAACTGCAAATCTACTATCTGCTCCCCTATGTAAATTGCATTTACATTTAAATTGTGCATTCTTCCAGAGGATGGGGTGAGTAAATAACGCAGATTGAACTTGAGGAGAGGAAATTGTGCCCCTCGTCAAACCTGAGACTGAAGTGACATCTGGCTTTTACTATTTCCGTTATTTCAGTTTAATAACAGCATGTGGCATTAAGGGAAAAGAAATTGGATCCACATTTTAATGAAAGGAGGAAGCTCTCAGGGTTTAGATACCTTATCATGTTGAATACCTAGTCGATTGGCAATTAAAACTTCCCTCAAGAACTGGAATAAAATGTCTTTGCAGCCCGGGAGGAAATAAAAAACAAGCTAATGCCCAAGACTTCACAGGTAAAACCAAGGGAAATGGGGCTGTAAACATCAAAACCGAATATTTCAGCATCCTGCAGAGTACAGGAATCATTTTTTAAAAAATATATTTTTATTGATTTCAGAGAGGAAGGGAGAGGGAGAGAGAGAGAAACATCAATGAGAGAGAATCATTAATCGGCTGCCTCCTGCACGCGCCACACTGGGGATCGAGCCCGAAACTGGGCATGTGCCCAGACCAGGAACCGAACCTTGACTTCCTGGTTCATAGGTCAACGCTCAACCACTGAACCATGCCAGTCAGGCAGAGTACAGGAATTCTTAAACACAATAATGCTGAGAGTAGAGCCAGGGATGTGCTGGTGGGGGATCTTTAAGAGAATTACCTCAGACAGAATAGTTTGCACATAATAGAGGGCTCCGCCCAAAGAGAGCATCTGATTGAATCCTTTGTCAACCTCGCTTGTTATAAACCCCAGAAGTCTGACCAAAATTTATTTTAGAAACGCCTGTTTCATTCCAATAGTTTAACTGCTTAAATGGAAGGGGTTCCACCTGCTGTTTGCTTTTTTTGTGTAAAGCAATTCTGGGAAATGTAAACAAAATGCTTCCGCATCCTAATAACCCAAGCCTATCATGTATTTGCTTTGATGGAAACAAATGTGTCAACTTTCAAGGTCTTTGCCTGGTGCATCCCATGTTTGGGTGTTGGCAAACGCGTGTATTACATGTTTGTTTGGAAACTGAGCCATGGCTCTCGGAACTGTTGGCGGCGAAATGGCGCCAGGTGTTAGACCGGTGGAGTCAGACCGGACCTCGGTTTGGCAACCTCAGTACTTGAGTTCTGGCTAAGAAAGAATTCTGAGGCAAGGCTCAAACTATAAGAGAAAGTTTATTTAGAAAGCCACAGAGGTAGAAGAAGTGAGTGGTCAAAGACATGGGCTCAGGAAACAAGTTACAGAGGCAAAAGAAGGGACCCTTGGAGCTCAGGAGGGTGGGGAGGAAGAGGAGGAGGTCGAGAAAGGTGAGGGTGTGCTCTTGAGAGAGAGAGAGCACACTGGGTCCTTCGACCTGAGAGTGTTTATCTGGAGCTCTCAGAATATCCAGCAGCTTCCCAGGTGTGTCCTTTCAGGATGGGGCGATCTTGTTTTCCCAGTTTTGCCCATTGCTAGGCACCGGGGGCTTCCACCCTGGTGACCTTCTGCACCTGGCCCATCGTCCTTGCTCTGCTCATGTCTGTCTAACGGCCTACCACAGAGCCTCAGCTTGGATCACTCAAGGAGTCTCCCTGACCATGCACCCAAAGGTGCTCAGTCCTTTCCCAGCATCGGGAAAGTATAGAAACAATAGGGTCCACGGGTAAGTGTAAATAGAACGGAGCCCCCTGAAGAAGAGGCTGGATGTGGAATCTCTCTGAGGCTAGGGCACAGGAATAATCAGTGCTTGCTTCGTGGTAGAACTCATTACATGCACGTAACAGCCCTGGGAGGTGGGTACCCTTGTCATCCCCATTGCAGATGAAGCCAAGGGGACAATGAGTTTAGTAACTTCCCCTGCTTGGCATCCGTCACCCAGCTGGAAAGAGACAGGCTGGGATTTGGCTCCTGTCAGGCTGGCTCCACTGTCCCCCTAACCCCTTTCAGGTGGCTCCTTCCGATCCCTGGTATTTAATTAAGGCATGTGTTTTCCCAACGTTACATTTTGTCTTGCAATACTTGTTTCAGCCTAATTTGTCTTGCACAATTGTCTCAGCAAACTCAAGCTAATAGTCCAAGGGATCTTTCCTTAAAGAAACTAAAGCAACAACAAGAACTGGTCTCCTGTAACATCGATGCTGTCTGTCCCGGGGTTGTCACAGGAATGTGCCGAGGATGAAACGAGATAGGAGTTTGGATGGCCAAGACCATCACAATTCTGCAAAGTATTATTTATCTGCACTCTATCCAGATCCTTATTTTTAAATGAGCAATTCCTTAACAAGTTAATATAGGTTTCTTTCATTTTCTCATTTTCCCTAGAGGATATGGCCAAACTCCCCATCTGCTACTGTGGGTCTTAGTATGGCCTAGATGCGTGACATTTGATTTCTCCTTTATCTTCCCAGCTTCTTGGCAGCGTTTGGTGTGGTGGCAGCTCTTTCTCCTCACTTCCCGTTCATGCTGATCACTGCCCCTGCACCCCTGGACATTTTACCATGGCGGTCAGCCTATGAAGTCAACCAGCGCCACCTCTGTTTGAACCTCGGTTAAATGAATCCTCAGACTTTCACATCAGTCTGTTGCTAGGGAGGTTATTGATGTCACACTGTCAGTATTATGATTATCATAATATCCAGCAGGCAAAAAGGGGTTGGTTGCTAGTGGGAACTTTGGGTGAAACTCACCCAGCTTCAGTAACCAACCCAACTGCACAGACTTTAGACAACCATGTAAGGGGTAAGTGGATTCATCATCCAGTTGGATCCCATTTGAATATTCCTCTTCCATATGTGGGTTCCCTCTAGGCAATTGTCTAGTGTCACTTGAAATTGATGAGGGCTCTTTTGGAGGTTATTTTTGGGAAGGTGGCGAAACAACAGACAGCTGTTCTCTGGAGGAAATGTCACAGGATCTGCCTAAGCTAGCTTCCAGTAAAAATAAATAAATAAATAAATACATAAAAATTAAAAATGGAAGCGCATTGTCCTTTTCCTTCCTAACATTAGGATGTTTACTAGTGACCTAAAGATGTTAATTCAGCTTCTTAAACAGACAGAAAAGAGGGTAACACCTTTACGAAACACTTGTGTGACCCTGGTCCGAGTATAGCTTTAAAAGTGGAGACCTGTTAAGCCAGGAGTTCTCAAACAACCTTGGTATGCATGACAATTCACAGCTTTTTCTAGCTTGCGTACAATGTTCTTCCTAATTGGACATTGACTGATCACCAATAAAGGCAAAGTCATTACTTAAAATTGGTCCAGATCCTCCAATGCTGAGTAATTGTCTTGAAGTCATTTTCACTGTGATATTAAAAAGCCTGGAAACATGATAGAAACGAGGTACAATAAATAAACCCCTAAATTAAAAATCTCTGTTAAAAGGTTTGACAAATGGGTCTGTCTGTTGGGATTTTGTTAAGTGGGTAGAGGGGCCAGTTTGGGGGGATAGAGGGATCAACTGGATAACACTGGTCGAACGTGAGGCTGTGCAGGTGAGGGGAGCCATATTGAGACTTGCGTAAATCTATATAAATCAATTCATGTGCCAGCGAATGAACAGCTGACTTTTTCAAATGCCAATTCAGCAATTACAGAGTCTGCTGGCGGTTAATTAAAAACGACCCTCTTGTTACATTCAGAGTTAAATTACAAGTGTGGAAACTACTACTGTTTGCAATATCTGAATGCTCTGTACTCTCATCAAAAGGCGGGCAGGGATAAATAACTTCCATTTAACTCACTAAAACATCGCTCTCAGCTCTTTCATATTTAATTAACTTCTTATCTTCTCAGAACTTGAGTCTTTCTCAGTTCCCACGCAGGAATAGGGAGATGTGTTCATTCGTTCATTTTGGGCAGGAGATTTCCCTCACATTAGTTGAGTAGAAAAGTTAGAAAGAATTGAACCCCAACATGGGGGAAAGTGACACCCACCCCAAACGTGGCATCGAGGCAAACAAATCTGGAATAGATTTGTGGCAGAAAGAGCAGAAAATGATGATTTTTTTTTTCTTTCTTGCCTTTGCACCTCCAAGATTGGGGAGCTCAGTTTGGACACACTTGAGCGGACTAGTGACCTTTTAGTTCTTCCTTGGAAGACTGTCTTAATGAACTTAATGTTTTACTCTTTCAGAGATCTCGCTATCAGAAAAGAGACCAAACTTCCATCACCATGGTGGACGTGAAATGTCTGAGTGACTATGAATTACAGAATGAACTTAATAAGCTTGGATTTTCACCTGGCCCAATTCTATGTATGTATGCAGCAAATATTAGAGACTAGTCATCTATGACTCATAGACTACCTCCCAGATTTAAATTTATTTATAGTGGAAGAAACATATACAATAAAAATCATTAAACTATAAATAGGAAAATTTTTAAAAAAGCAGAAAAACCCTAAAGAAGGGAAGAGGTGATAAATACACTCAGATACTTCACACAGATTAATAAGTGTGGTGTCAGACAGAAAAATAATCTCTTTCCCCCAGTTACTCTTGATTATATCACCCTGGGTTCTTTTTCATTCCTAGTATGTGCACTGTGCTAACTATGCATGTATGTATTGTCCATAGTCCCCATAGATAGAGTTACAACTTTGTCAGTCTTCTCAGATGTAGCCAATGCCTGACTCTATGGCTATCTCATAGAGGCCTCACCTGAAGTGTTTGTGGAAGGGACAGAGTGAGTTGAGTAGCTGTGGGGTCCACCTCATTGTCAAAAACACAGTTAATAATGTAAGTATAAGAGTAAGAAGCTGCCCTAACCGGTTTGGCTCAGTGGATAGAGCGTCAGCCTGCAGACTCAAGGGTCCCAGGTTCGATTCTGGTCAAGGGCATGTGCCTTGGCTGTGGGCACATCCCCAGTAGGGGGCGTGCAGGAGGCAGCTGATCAATGTTTCTCTCTCACCGATGTTTCTAACTCTCTATCCCTCTCCCTTCCTCTCTGTAAAAAATCAATAAAATATATTTTAAAAAAAAGAGTAAGAAGCTGAGCCTGGCTGGCATGGCTCAGGGGTTGAGCCTCAACACAGGAACCAGGAGGTCATGGTTCTATTCCCGGCCAGGGCACATGCCTGGGTTGCAGGCTCAATCCCCAGTGTGGGGCATGCAGGAGGCAGCCGATCAATGATTCTCATCATTGATGTTTCTATTTCTCTTTCCCTCTTCCTTCCTCTCTGAAATCAATAAAAACATATTAAATAAAAAGAATAAGGATCTGAGTTGTGAAATACCTTGAACCCAGTAAGATCCCAGATACAAACAGAACAACTTAATCTATTCTCCACATTCTTCCTCAGCTTCCACCAGAAAACTGTATGAAAACAAGTTAATGCAATTGTTGGTCTCATCTCCCTGTGCACTTATGATGAATGGACCGGGAAAGCAGCACAGAACTCAAGACTATGAAGACAGGAAAGGTACCATTAGAGGCTATACTGCTCGATAGCAACTTTGCACTTATAATTAGTTTTAATATATTTTTATTGATTTCAGAGAGGAAGGGAAAGGGAGAGAAAGATAGAAACTTCAATGATGAGGGAGAATCATTGATTGGCTGCCTCCTGCACACTCCCCACTGGGGATCAAGCCCACAACCTAAATGTGTGCCCTTGGCCGCAATCGAACCTGGGACCATTCGGTCTGCAGGCCAACACTCTATCCACTGAGCCAAGGCCAAACCGGCTAGGGCAACTTTGCACTTATTAACACCTTGTCCAGCATGACTTATGCAACTTTTAATGGCATGAATGAAATAGCCACATGGCCTGTTTGCACACAAAGCCTGG
Source organism: Myotis brandtii (assembly GCF_000412655.1). Taxonomy (NCBI): domain Eukaryota; kingdom Metazoa; phylum Chordata; class Mammalia; order Chiroptera; family Vespertilionidae; genus Myotis; species Myotis brandtii. The sequence continues at coordinate 1,767,743 of NW_005371683.1, forward strand.
ACATAGGCCCCTGGGCTGCAAAGGAAATGCTTAACTCCATGTACTAGTATATATTCACGCCAGTGACTCAGTTGAGTGGCAAACCAGAAGTTCCTACAGATAATTTCCAGGTCTCCTTTGAGGTCTCAGCCTCTGCTTTGCCTCAGTCAATAAATCTGATAGTTATTTTCTTTGGATTAAATGATTTCACACACATTAAGAAAGATGAACCAGACTCTCCCTCCCTATGCCCACTGCCCTCCTGACTTCATGGGAGCTGACCACAGCTGGTCTCTCCCAGGTCCCAGGTGGGTGGGGAGTGGTGGTCTCTGGGATGCAAGAGCTTCCCCTACAGGGGCCCCTGCCCAGGTGCACCTTTCACCTGTGGGGGCATCTAGTTTAGGCTCTTAGGGGGTAGACTTAAAGATTCCCACAGTACATCCCAAAGCTCTTCCATTCAGTAAATATTTACTAGGAGTTCTCTATGAGCCACAGTAAAATAATAGAAGTACCATTTTTTAAAGGCCACCAATGCATTTCCAGCCTAACTTGCATCATCTCATTTAGTCTTCACAACACTTAGCTGAAGTTCAGAGAGGCCAAGTCATGGGCCCAACATCACAGAGCTAGGAAGTGGCCCCAGAAGATAAGCCTACACTACAGGTGCCATGAAGAGCAAGGCCCATCTGTCTTCATCAGCACTACATGTCCAGCTGCCAGGGCAGGCCCACGCCCAGAGCAGGAATGCAGGATATGTTTGTTGAATGAAAGTGATATAGAAGTGAGACTTGAACCCAGGTCTGGCTCTCATAAGTGTGCTCTTTCCACCACATACCCTCTACTTTTCTCACAATGTCTATTGTGAGAATAAACACATTACATTTTTTTACCATGTTTGATTGACACCCCCCCCCAAAATGGCAATTTCATATAGTTCAAATTCATAGTTCAACCAATAGTATAAGTGCCCGAGGCCCTCTACACATGCCCTGCAATGATATTAAAGGTAGCACAGGTGCTGAGCGGTCCCCAGGAGTCTGGAATGGCTGGCCTGGTGTAGAGAGGGCAGCAGGACAGTTGGCCTGGGGGTGCCTCAGGGCAGGTGGCTGCCCCAGACCCTTTCTGGATGTGGGATGTGTTCACAGTCCTGTCCCCGCCCTGGGGCTGCCTCTGTTTCCTGCCTGGGAAGGAGCTGAAGGGCCGAGACCAGCCCTCAGAGGACAAGCAGTGCCAGGCTCGAAGATTCCAGGGAGGAGAGCGTGTGCACTCACTGCTCGTGACGCTGAGGACGGCAGGGCAACGCTGCCATAGTCTCAGTCCAAGCTGCCCTGGGTCCTGGCACGCAGGCCTCCACACAGCCCCCACAAAGGGGGCATCTAGTTTAGGCTCTCAGTGACTCAGTTGAGTGGCAAATCAGAAGTTCCTACAGATAATTTCCAGGTCTCCTTTGAGGTCTCAGCCTCTGCTTTGCCTCAGTCAATAAATCTGATAATTATTTTCTTTGGATTAAATGATTTCACATACATTAAGAAAGATGAACCAGACTCTATTCCCGGTCAGGGCACATGCCTGGGTTCTTCCAGTCATGCTAGAGCTGGAAGAAAATGGGTCCTTCGGTTTAAACTTTGCATTGCTTTATGCTGTGTCCACCTGATGCTAGCCCTCCATGGGCAATCAAGCCAGAGGTGGGAGTTCTGCCTCAGTCCTAGCTTTGTCATGCAGTGCAGGATGCCACTGGCCAGTGGTGGGTACAAGTCAAAAACCTGCTTCTCAGAAACCGGCCTGGATCAGACATTTGAACTTGCTCATTGGAGGGGCCTCAAAGACCCTGGTGCCATTAGAATGGAGGGGTTGACATGGAACTAAGGGGGTCCCGTGGAGATTCAGCCTTGAGCACTTCACAGAAATACCTAGTCCTGGGGTAGGAGGGAGGGGCAGCAGTTTTAGGGCATCCAGACAATGGGTGGATTCCATTCTTCCCATTTTCATTCATTGTTTTGGCACCGGGTGGGCACAGCTTTCTGATCTGCCCTTCTTTCAACCTTCCCAATTATTCTGACTTGGGAGCTCATTTAAAATCCCCTCCATGAAAAGCTCGCTGATATTCAAGAGCAGTGATTGCTCCAAGCTTATCAAACAGCTTCCTCACGGCCCGAGGCGAGGGCTGATCTACAACGACCTTTCTGCCCTGGCGGTTCCCCTGCCCTGGAAGCTGAGCACAGGTCTGGCCTTCCCTTCTCTGGATACAGAAGAAGACATTCTCCTGCCCTTTGTGGACATTCAGAGATACGCCAGGCTGACCGCTGGCTCCAAGGGGCAATGACTGGACAGCAAGCAACCGCCCAGTAGAGCACACTGCTCGGGCTCAGCATGCATTGCTCTCGGAGGCCCCCCAACACCACAGCTTCCCTGACAGGGTCCCCCCCAGGCCCCCAGGGGAAGGCCTGGGTGAGTTCCACAAGGGCCACAAGGGCCTCAGAAGGACAGAGCGAATCCTCTTCCCCTCCCAGGTATCTTCTGCCCCGTGATGAACAGAATTCACCACCCCGCTGCGTGGTGCTGATTTTCGTGGCTAGCTCCTATGTCCTCATGGCCTATTTTCCTTGTGTTTCCCATGATCCAGAGCTGAGGGGCATTATCGTTTTGAAAGGAAATATCATACTCTCATCAGAAAAAAAGAAGGGACCCCAAAAAGTATGTACCATTAGAATGCATGGATACTTGTACGCGTAGTAAATATAAGAAACAGCATGTTTCACGTGTAAGGAAATAGCAAGCCACTACACGAATGCATGGATACTTGTACGCGTAAATATAAGAAATAGCATGTTTCACGTGTAAGGAAATAGCAAGCCACTACATTCTGTTGCGGCTGGGAAATCTAGTTTCAAGAAGCTCGTTTGAATGCAGGTTTCTGTTTTGTGAAACGATTACCAGGTTCTAGCACGAGACCCAGAGTAACAGCCCCTCTGAATAGCAGCCACCCCGTTTTCCTCCCCAGCTGCCGTGCCCTCTCTCTGCGTTCACCACCTGTGTCTACATTCATAGAGCATCCAGCACAGTCCCAGACCCACAGGGAGCACAGAACACGTGTGCGTTCCTGTCCCCTTCTCTTGCCCAGGCGCTGAGATCTGGCTCCTACTCTCGCCGCCCTATTGGAGTTCTTGGCCAAGTGTGTGAGATGAACAGGTTTCGGGGTGCCCTTCCACCAGCCAGCTGTGTGGCGCTTCCAGTGTCTACATTCATAGAGCATCCAGCACAGTCCCAGACCCACAGGGAGCACAGAACACGTGTGCGTTCCTGTCCCCTTCTCTTGCCCAGGCGCTGAGATCTGGCTCCTACCCTCGCCGCCCTATTGGAGTTCTTGGCCAAGTGTGTGAGATGAACAGGTTTCGGGGTGCCCTTCCACCAGCCAGCTGTGTGGCGCTGGGGAGGTCGCTGAATGGACCTGAACCTCCTCTCACCGTTTAGTTAGTAGGACCTACCCACAAGGGTGAGTGTGAGGGAAAGGCAGGTGAAGCTCTTGGCATAGAACACGGCACATAATGCTTTCACCCAATCCCTAAACTCCAAGATAGCAACGCTAGTGACTTGTGCTGGGTCCCTCTTTATTTAGAGACACCTGCCTCCTTCCATGTTGGCAACTCTGCTCTCTCTAGGTTCTGGCCTCTGCCCCCTGCCTGTTCCCATCCTCACTCTGGCTTCTGGGCCCTGACTGCGCGTTGCTCCCCGGGGTCGTCTCACTCACTGACCACCTCTGTGTCCTGACTCCACATGTACCCCTCCGCGCAGGACCTCTCTCCTGAGCCACAGGCCTGCCTCCTGGAAAGCTCCTTCCCTCCTTCCTGCACTCACTCAGCTGATGGTTATTTATTTACTTACTTATTTTCACCCTCACCCCAGGGCATGTTTTTATTGGTTTTAGAGAGAGAGGAAGGGAGAAGGTGGGGGGGAGAAAGAGAGAGAGAGAAACATTGATGGGTTGCCTCTGGTACGTGCCCCAACTGGGGATCGAACCCACCACCTGGGCATGTGCCCTGACAAGGAATCGAACCCGTGACCTTTTGGTGCACAGGACAACGTTCCAACCAACGGAGCCACACCAGCCCGGGCCACAACGCTCATTTGTAATTAAGGACATTTCCTGGGTCTATAGATTGTTTATACTTCTCCTGTGGTTACCCCAGCACCTCACTCCAGCACCACCTGCATTTGCGGCCTCCGTTTATCTTGATGGTTCCACCACCTTCCCACCCTCCAGGCTCGAAATCACATCGCTACCTTGGAAGGCCCATCCCGTTAGCTCCTCACATACAAACAGTTGCCACGTCCTATGGATTTGAATTACAATTTTCAAAAATCGACCCCTCCTTTCTCTTCCCACTGCTGCTTTCCCAGCTTGCATCCGTATTATTTTTGGGTTTGTTTGTTTTTTAATCCGAACACTAGCAATACCCTCCTAATTGGCCTCTGGCTCCAACCTTTACCAATGGCAGTTCAGATCTACAAGCAGCGATTGCATCATGTCTTTCATTTGCCTGGAAACTTTCAAAACAAGATGCAAACTTACTGTCCAGCAGGAAGAGAGAGACACCAGGATCTCCTGAACACTTATCTCCCTCACCATCCCACCCAGTGCACACTTACCTGTTTCTCCACCTCTCACACCTCTCCCCACCCACCTTTGCCTCAACAATTCTTTACGCCTAGAATTCCTTTTATGCTTTCACCCACCCCATCTCTCTTGCTGTTAAAATCCTGTGATCACTTAAGCAATGTCTCAAAGTCCAGTCCCCTGAAAATTGCATGTTATCCCATTCAGTAGCTGTCACAGGGCTTTGCACATGCCAGGAGTCCAAAGATCACTTTATCAAGTCTACCAAACAGCTCTAGTGGCACATAGGTTAGCTTGAAAATATGGTCTAGTGTTTAAAATACTTGTTGAGTTTAAATGAGTGAAAGAAACCCCAGGTAAACATTCCTGTAGTAAGTCATTACTTTAGCTTTCCATCTGAACCTAATTCACGTTTGATGAAGTATTCTGATAGCAAACTTTCTAAAAGATATTTCTTAAATCTTTCACATGGACCTTGTTTCTGCAGAAAACCCTTTTGTCTAGTTCTTGCCAAGACATTTATAAGAGAAAAAGCAACCTGAGTATTGAAAATGCAGCAGGTGGGGGCCAATGCCCTCCAGGCGTTGCTTTACGTAAACCTGAAATAAAACCACATCAATATTTTGAATTGGCAATAGAATTAAATGGAAAGTTTGTGATGGCATAAAGTGTTTTGATCTGAAGGATTATATAAGCCATTTTGATTCTCAGAAGAGCCGGGAGACATCTGTTCAATTTTAAATCCGAAAGTAAATGTAAATAAGCACTTAAATTTCCATGTTAAAAGGTAGTAGAAAGTGTGTTTATTGAGACACTTGTCTGGCACCATAGACTTTAATTACTTAAGAGCATTGGTCCGTACCTAACAGTTCTCTAAGTACCTGGAAAGGTGTATTATACATTTCTTTGAAACATCAATGAACACATATTTTCCTCTCATGTCAGTAGGTTTCTAGTGAAATACAAATCACCTTGAGATTTGGATTATGCCAATTTCTGGGTACTTTTTTTTTTTTTAACACTGTACGTGTGTTTTATTTGTTTTTAAAAGATTTTTTATTGATTTTTCAAGAGAGAGAAAGGGAGAGGGAGAGGGAGAGAAACATCAATGTGAGAGAGAAACATTGAATGGCAGCCTCCTGCCCGCCCCCTACTGGGCATCAAGACCACAACTGGGGCACGTGCTTGACCGGGAATCCAACCGACAGCCTTTTGGTGTACAGGACGACGCCCAACCGAGTGACACTAGCTAGGTATACATGTATATTTTATTAAATTACGTATGCAGCCTATTTGATTTGGTGATTAAGGCCACTTAGAAAGCTAAGTCATTATATTTTTAATTGGGGATCTTCTCATCAGATATATTCGAGACACAGCTTAAGCTTCCATTGATGGAGTAGGGAGTGAAGCCAATGAGTGTAAGTCAGGTTCCTAAAACCTCTAAAGAGGAGAGATGGGATTCAGGAATGGCAGGGAGGCAGAAGGATCTACTAAGTCAGGCTGCACAAAGTGGGGTTTGCTCGGGTGACCATGCCATTTATCACTACAAACAGGATGCTTTTGAAAGTGAACGGGGACACTAACCAGAAGGGGTGCTGGGATAACAGGAATAAAGCAGAACTGTCCTGGCAAACCAGGGCATCTAATCACCCGGATTTGGGCTGGGTGTGGTCCCAAGAGCTGAAGTGTTTGCAAGTGCATACCCGTCTGCAAGGGGCTGCTGCATGCAGAGGGCAGCTGGCCCTGGAGGGGTGCCCCTGAGCACCCCGGGCCCCTTCCGGGTGTTTCCTTACTCTTCCCCAGACAAGACATGCTCTTTCCTGCTGAATCAATGTTCATTCTGTTCTCCCAACCTGGGATACTCTCTCCTCATCTGGCCACCTATCATCCATATTCTCCTAGGATTTTCTCAAAATGTGTTCTGTGGGTCTGGCCCTAGGAATCTGCCTTTTCCATCAGCCCCTATTCCCACCCCCTGTTCAAGAGCTTTTGCTCTAGGTTGTAAATGTTGATGGTAAGCCTATGTCTTTGAACCCTCTCCATTTAATTCAAAGCCAGGCGTGTGTGTGTGTGTGTGTGTGTGTGTGTGTGTGTGTGTGTGTGTGAGAGAGAGAGAGAGAGAGAGAGAGAGAGAGAGAGGTTACACAGTTCCTGTTGGATGAACTGAAAGGAACTTTTGTCCTATGTTGATGTTGATGATCTTCCTTTTTCTGGTTTCCTATTCTGTACCATCTCTTTTGTCTTTGGGACATGCCTTAATGTATTCTCTTGAGAGACAATGCTTAGGTCACAGTGAATTGATGACCATCCAGGGAAGGGTTGCAACAGAGCTTCCAGCCTGTGAGTTAACAGCTATTTATGAAATAAAGGGCGTTGTGCTAGACCTTCTTGTTCTTGTCCTGAAGAAACTTAAAAATGAGCTCTTGAAACACAGAATATGTGTATCAAAGATATGGACTCTAGCGTGGCTCAGTGGTTGAGCACTGATCTATGAATCAGGAGGTCAGGGTTTGATTCCTGGTCAGGGCATATGCCTGGGTTGCGGGTTCAATCCCCATTGTGGGGCGTGTAGGAGGCAGCCAATCAGTGATTCTCTCTCATCATTGATGTTTCTCTCTCTCCCTTCCTCTCTGAAATCAATAAAAATATAATTTTTAAAAAATGGGGCTCTAGAGACAGGCTGCTTAGGTTCAAATTCCAGCTCTGCCACTAACTTGGACAAGACACTTGACCTTTCTATCTCTTAGCTCTTCATCTATAGACAAAGATAACAATAGTCTCTACTTCATAACGTGTTATGAGGATTAAGTTAAAGTATATAAAATAGAGTAGTGATGGTACATAGTAAGAGCTGTCAAAGTACAAATAAGAACTATTACTACCATTAATATTCCTATTATACAAAAAGCATGGTATTTAGTCATCTGCAATACAAAGCAAAAATAATATAATGGAAGCTAAATTTTTAGTATTGTATTTAAGCGGAAAATAATATAATGGAAGCTAAATTTGTAGTATTGAACTCTACAGACTGTGGTTTATCAGAGTGCCTGCAGATATACTTACATAATTAAATATACAGATGCAATTAAAAATTATTCTCTGGAAGTGCTGTGCACTTAGTGAAGCAGACCAAGCTTTTAAAAAAGTCATATGTGCCCTCCTGGTATATAGGACTCCTTTATTAGTCTGATACTTAAGTTCTTCTTTCCTTTGCCTCTTTAAACATTTTAAAAAACAACTTCAGGATGTGAGGGCGATCTGGCTGCGACATCTGTCACCCCATTGATCGCCAGGGTTGATTCGGCTGATCTGGCTGGCTAGGCGGGTGTCCCCCTCCTCCCTCACCGATCCATGTGCGTCCCTCCCGAAGCTGTGCGCTCGGTCGAAGAGGACGACCTCCCCCCGCTCCCCCCACCCAGGAGAGGACCGGTCTTCGGTCAAGGGTATACGAGTAGCTGCGCTCCCCTGCTAGAACCTCCAAACAAGCTCTCAAGGTCCATTTGTAGGAGAACGTAGGGTAGTCAAGCTTCCAAGACTCCAGACACATCCAAATGAGGCGCTGCATGTGGCAGTCTGCCTTCCTTTAAAAAAACAAACAAACAAACAAACAAAAACAACTTCACACTTAGAAAAAGTTGCAAGTAATGGTACAAAGAATTCCCATATTCTTTTTACCCAGATTAATTGTTACCTTTTACATTTGCTGTGTGTGTGTGTGTGTGTGTGTGTGTGTGTGTGTGTGTGTGTACTGTGTCTTTCTGAATGATTTGAGAGCAAGCTGTAGACATGAAGCCCCTCAGTTCTCTGGCATGCATTCTGCCTACCTCCCAAGGACACTTTCCTACATGTACACGGAATAACACTCCAAATAAGGAAATTCACATTGATTCAGTGCTAGCATCCAATATTCAGATCCCATTCAAATATCACCAACTATCCCATAATGTCTTTGCTTTCTCATCATGACTAGTCTAGGAGCACATGTTGTCTTTGGTTGTCAGGGCTCTTCAGTCTCCTTCAATTTCAAACAACAGTGCCTCCATCTTCCATCTTTCCCTGGCATTCATGCCCTTGACCATTAAAAAACATTTTTAAAAATTTATTTCAGAGAGGAAGGGAGAGGAGAGAGATAGATAGAAATATCAATGATGAGAGGGAATCATTGATCAGCTGCCTCCTGCACGCCCCCTACTGGGGATCAAGCCCACAAGCCCGGGGAATGTGCCCTTGACCCAATCGAACCCAGGACCCTTCAGCTGGCAGGCTGACGCTCTATTCACTGAGCCAAACCAGCTAGGGCACCCTTGACCATTTTAAAGAGTACACGCCTTTCATCCTGTAGGGCGACTTTTCTGTCTGATTTTTCCTTTTGACTATTCATAGAGGCCATGTCCTCTGGGCAGGAAATCCTCAGAATGATGCTGTGCTCTTCCCAGAGCATCACACCAGGTAGCAATGCCACCCTGTTCCACCGCTGGTAACATTAACCTTAATCACCTGGAGAAGTTGGTGTCTGTCAGGTTTCTCCATAAAACCATCATTTTTCTTCCATTTGTAATCAAACAGTATTCTGCGGGGAAATATTCTGAAATGACACTAACATAGTGCTCCTATTCAAACCTCATCCATTAGCCCTAGCTCCCCTAGACGACTGCCTGAATCACCTTCCATTGTGATGATGGCCCATTGAGACTTTCTATTCCTATTATTCCCTCTGCATTTATTAGATGGTAGTCAACATAAGGAAGACCTTCCCTTCTCCCCCATTTTATTCACTCATTTATTTGTTTGTTTGTTCTTTGTTTCATTTGTTCTTTCATTCAGTCATATTAGTATGGACTCATTGATTCTTTTTAATCAAACGGACTGTATCTTGATATCTTTATATATTTTAATGCTCAAATTGTCGCAGATTTGGCCAATGGGAGCCTTTTCAATATGGGTACTGTGTCCTTTTGATATGTCCTCCTCATTCCTTGAGCATGTCCTGAATTTCTGGCACAAAAAGATGTTTCAGACCCATCTGGTGCTTTTTCTGCCCCAGGAGCCTTGGATGGTGTCTACTGCAGGATTGTGTTTACTTTTACTGTAGGATGGTATTTAAAAAACCAGGATCTAGCTCTGGTCAGTGTGGCTCAGTTGGTTGAGCATTGTCCCGTGCACTGAAAGGTTGCCAGTTCGATTCCCAGTCGAGGCACATGCCCAGTCCCCAGTTAGCCAGGGTACATTCAGGAGGCAACTGATCGATGTTTCTCTCTCTCCTCTCTCTCTCTCCCTCTCCCTCTCCCTCTCCTGTCCTCTCTCTCTAAAATCAATAAAAAACATATTAAAAAAAAAGATCTAGGTCTTCAGTGAACTCATTGCTACTGGGAGTCATTGCTTCTAGGTCCTCTCGGTGGGTAGAGCTAGAAAATAAAGGTGTGTGTGTATATGTACACATGCACATATGCATCGTAACTATTTTTATACCTCTCTCTATACAAATTTAAAAATCATAAGTGCATATTGATCTTCAATTACAACCCAGCGTTTCAGTGTTCTTTCTAATCGGTCTTTCCCCTTTCTGTTTGTAAGTCACTTCTGTGACAGTGAGAAACCTGGCTCCCATTACCCTCCATAGATTTGCGTTTTGCTCCACTTTCTAATTTCCTCAGTGTAACCAACCTCCCAGTCATAATAGCCACCTCCGTCTCTGCATAACCCTCCCATCACCGTCTCTCTTCCTTGGACACAGGGCACACTGAAGCCTGCATGCTGTCCCCTTCCCTCCCGCTGCCATTCTTTTGCCACCAGGAACCCCAATATACACAGCCCCTCCTCCTTCATTTCTTTGGCCTCTAGGTATTCTGATTCCTCATTCATGTCGCCTCTGCCCCACTTCTTGTGCAGGACACATGACATCCCAGGGAAGGACAAGGAAGGGAAGGAAAGCTTCATGTTTCTTTTTTGCTTCCAATTCTGAAGTCTGTGTCAATGTCTTTGTGCCAAAACTTCAATAGGATTTTTACTCTTGTGTCTCAATCACTGTTGTTGTTGGTAAGATGCTTTGTAGGCCTATAATGTGCATGTGCAGGGCCTACCCCAATTGCTACCATCGGAAGACACGGTGTACTAAGGGAATATATATTAAAGGACTATCATTAAGTGTGTGGTTTGAGTTGCATGTAAAGGTTTTAGGCGACCTGATGTTAAACTTCTCTATAATAGTTTCTTAATTAATTGAAAAGCATCCTTATTCCCAATAGTTGTTGTATATTCCAGTTGGGTCAAAGTGAAGAGTAAATTACATATTTTGTGACTACTTAATAAACCCTTCGTCCTTACCTTTGACACGTACTAAATGGAGCTAAACAGCATATTTACAAGGAATGCAACGATCTTCCTGTAAAACTACTGACCTCCTAGTATGTCTGCTTAAATACGCTAATAATCCATGTCTTTATCTTATTGATCACATGCTGATTCTTTCTGTGTAATAGAACCCAGTCTTTGAAATGCAAGAGCCTCAGGAAGAGTTAGTGAAACCAAACTCTGATTACAATGGTTCTAAGATGATAAGAAAGGTAAACTTATTTATTTTCATAAAACTGAATTATGAGCAGTGGTGTTCTCTTTCTATAGGAAAAAATATGCATTTGTTTAAAAAACCCAGCTTTGCTTCCGTTTTCATCTAAGAATATTTAACCAAACTCACTTTACCTAGTTTATCATTTGCATGATGGGTATAGCTATATGTATCCATTTTAAGGAAAGGAGTTTCCTGTTTACCTCCACGATGAGCATCCCTGAGTTATTTTGATCTCTTGGGATTTATTAGGGCTTCCTTAGTACCAGGCACTATTCATCTCGATGCATGAGTCCAGGCATGATTTATTATGATGATCGATCGTGAAATTTCCTCTCTGAAAGGCTTGTTGGAGGAGGCTATGTGGTTCATTGTACAGATGCAGAAAGAAGCAGAGAGGGGCTATGACTTGCCTAAGACCACACGGTGTTAGCAGAAAAATTGGAAATGGCATTCCAGTCTTCTAATTTCCATGTTATATAGCCTTTCCCATTATATTCAGCTGCCAAAGGAAGAGACACAACCAGGCACCTGAGTGGTGAAACAGCTCCCCCCAGTGTCTCTTTTCATGGTCTCCCAGGACGCAGGGCTTCTCGTCCCCTATGGCAGCGAAGGCTTGCTTTCTGGGGTGGCTTTGCTACGAGAGTCCATCTGAGGCATTTTCCACTGGCCCTTCTGTCCTCCCATTAAAGCCATGGTACAGAAATCAGCACAGCTAAAATGGACTGACTGATATGCACATGGGTACCTGGAATTTGCCCAAGTAGACAGAAGAAAATTCAAACCTGAAAACCTTTTTTTTTTTTAATTTTAAAAAAAATATATTTTATTGATTTTTTTACAGAGAGGAAGGGAGAGGGATAGAGAGTTAGAAACATCGATGAGAGAGAAACATCGACCAGCTGCCTCCTGCACACCCCCTACTGGAGATGTGCCTGCAACCAAGGTACATACCCTTGACCGAAATCGAACCTGGGACCCTTCAGTCCGCAGGCTGATGCTCTATCCATTGAGCCAAACCGGTTAGGGCTGAAAATCTTTTTTAAAAGAAATATGTTTTTATTGATTTTTAGAGAGAGGAAGGGCAAGAAACATCCATGATGAGAGAGAATCATTAATCGGCTGCCTTCTACACACCCCCTACGGGGGACCAAGCCCGCAACCCAGGCATGTGCCTTGATCAGGGATGGAACCGAACCATGACCTCCCGGTCAACCACTGAGCCACACCAGTCAGGCTGGAAAACCTTTTTTGATATTTTATTATAATATATGCATCTAAAAATGCATAAAGAATTATGTAATAAGCAGTTAAATTCTCACCCTAGAGATTAAAAATTAAGTCATTGCTAATTCTGTTGAAGACCCCAATGACCATATTCCCCTTCCTTCATTTCCCCCAAGGTAACCACTACCTTGAGTTTTCTACTTATTATTCTTTTCCTTTTCTTTACAGTATCCACAAACTTTAGTTTCTCATGATTTTGGATTTTATTTAAATGATATCATAGTGTAAGTATTCTTCAGTAACTACCCTTTACCATTCACCGTTATGTTATGAGCGTCACCCAACACTTGTAGCTTTCACTCATTAATTTTCACTGCTATATAATTATTGTAAAAATATATTTATCCATTCCTTATTTACGGGACATTTGAATTGTTGTCAAGTTTGCCTAATACAAACAATGCTGTTATAAACAATTGTGGTACATAATTCATTGTATACATGTGCAAGAATTTTTTTCTGATTGAATGAATATACCCAGAAGGGGAACTGCTGACTTGAAGGATAAAATGTCTGTTCGTATTTTTTGCCAGTTTTTCTATTTGGTTGTTTATCTTTTTCTCATTAATTTATAGGAGCTCTTATATATTTTGGATACTAACCCTTTGTCAGTCATAAGTGTAGTACAGATCTCTTAGTAGTTTGGGGTTGTCTTAACATTTTTTGTTTGTTTTTTTTTTAGCAGTTCACATCATAACTGAGAGTAGGATACAGAGATTCTCATATAACCTCTGCCCCCCACCACCTGAATAGCCTCCTCCATTATTAACATCTCCCACAGTGGGCTTGTCTTTTCACATTTTTCTACTAGTCTTTTTTTAAAAAATCCTCACCTGAGGGTATGCTTTTATTGATTTTGAGAGTGAGAGAGTGAAAAGGTAAGAGAGAGAAAGAGAGACAGAGACAGAGAAGAGAGAGAGAGAGAGAAACATTGATGTGAGAAACATCAATTGGTTGCCTCCCAAACTGGCCCTGACCAGGAATCAAACCTGCAACCTTTTGGTGAATGGGGTGATGCTCCAACCAACTGAGCTCTACTTGCCTTTTAAAAATGTAATTTAAAACAATTTCAAACTTAAAGCAAGTTTCCAACAAAGAATTCTATATGGCCTTCACCCAGATTTACCAATTGTTAACATTTTACCACATTTGTTTTATAATTTTATCTATTTATTATTTTTTTCTTGAACTAATTTATGACATCATAATCTTTTACTTTCTCCCCAAAATGTCATTATATATGTCTTTATTCTAAAAACATAAGGATATTCACATCACAATGATAAGAATCAGAAATTTTCATACATATACAGTATATACTATATATATGTTTTTATTTAAGTTTTGATTGCTTTCAGAGAGAGGAAGGGAGAGGGAGAGATAGAAATGTCGATGGGATGCCTCCTGCACGCCCCCTACTGGGGATTGAGCCTGAAACCCGGGCATCTGCTCTGACAGGGATTTGAACCAATGACCTTTTTTGATACATGAGATGGTGCTCAACCAACTGTGCCACACCGGCTGGGCAGAAATTTTTGTTAAGGTTAAATTCACATAACATAAAATTTACTATTTTAAAGTGCAAAATTCAATGGCATATAGTACAGTATATTCATAATGCTGCCTCAATCTAGATTCAAAACACGTTCAGATTCAAAACATGTTCATTCACCCAAAAATAAAACTCAGTACCCATGACACAGTTACTCCACAACCCCCTCCTGACAACTACTAATCTGCTTTCTGTTTCAATGGATTTTTTTTCTGTATGTTTTATATAAATGGAATCATCCAATATGTGATGTTTTGTGACCTTTTAAATTTACCATAAGGTTTTCAAGTTTATCTATGTTGTACTGCGTGTCTGTATCCGCACATCATCTCTTTTTATGACTGAATAATAATGTTATGGACATGTGGATTGTTTCTACCTCTTGGCTACTGCAAATGTTGGTACTGTGAACGTTCATTCATGTATAAGTATCTGTTTTCAATCCTTTTGGATATACCAGTATACCTACAAGTGGAATTTTTGAGCCATGTGGTAATTCTTTGTTTAACCTTTTTAGTAATGGCAAAACTCTATTGGGGGACCCAGCCCACAACCCGAGCCGAGCAAGTGCCCTGACTGGATATTGAACTGGCAACCTCTGGGTCACGATGCTCAACCAATTGAGCCACAGCAGCTAGGACTCCACCCCAACTTTTTAAAAATGGCCGTCCTCGTAGTACGTATGAAATGGTAGCTCACTGTGGTCTTGATTTGCATTTCCCTGATGACTAATGATGTTGAGACTCTTTTCATTTGCTTATTGAACATTTGTACATAATCTTTGGAGAAATGTTTATTCAAATCATTTTAATTGGGTTGTTTGTCTTTAGATTGTTAAGTTGTAAGAATTGTTTATATACCGTTCTTTGGAGAAATGTTTTCAAATCACTTGTCCATATTTTAATTGGGTTGTTTGTCTTTAGATTGTTAAGTTGTAAGAATTGTTTATATACCGTATTCTGAATACTAGTCTGTTATCAAATATATGATTTGCAAATATTTTTCCCATTCTGTGAAAAAGATTGCCTTTTCTCTTTCTTCATAATGTCATTTGATGCACAGAAGTTTGCTTATGATATTTCTTGACGTGGATTTCTTTGGGTTTATCGTTTGGAATTCACTCAGCTTTTTGAAATCTGTAGATTTGTATCTTTTGCCAAATTTGGGACATTTTCAGCTCTTATTTCTTCAAATACCTTTTTCATCCCCACCTTACTCCTCTCTACTCCAGGGACTCTGATAACACAAACATTAGATCTTTTGTTTTGTGTTGTTTTTTTTGGAAGAGCTTACATGGTTAAGAGATCATAGATAATAATTCTGTGAGTTCTCCACTCCAGTCTCTTCAGCAGCGACCATGGTGCATTCACTGGTCTCTGTCTTCTTCAATCACCCCAAAGGGTGTGATAACATTATTGATCTCTTCCTTTACCAGCCACAGAATCTTAATGTAGTTCAGATGATGTGTCCACATATTCTTCGCTACTTGACTACAGCAGTCATAACAAAGATGTTCGAAAACGCCAGCAGATGCTAAAAGATCTAGTCAAAGTTATTCAATGGGATTCTTACACATGCAAAGACCCAATTACCGAGTTTGTTGAATGCTTAGATGTTCACTTTTACTTGGATGGGGCTCAGAAAAAGCGGAGGGAATGTGAACCTGTGCTTGTAATTGACTTCCTGGTGGCTTGTCTCGAGGGTTTCGCTGAAAATTCCCATCTCTTCATATTTGAGACTTCTAGTTGCATCCACCATGTATCAGCATTAACATGTTGGCAGATAAACGGAGCGTGACTCCAGATGCAGCTGAAAGGTGGATTGTAAATTTGGTTAGAAATGCAAGACTAGACGCCAAGATCGATTCTAAATTAGGTCACGTGGTTATGGGTAACAGTGCAATCTTAACCTATCAGCCAGTAATTGAAAACACCAAAAGCCTTTCATTTAGAAGCCAGATGTTGACTTTTAATATTTAGAAGTAACTTAATCAGAATAGTAGGTTAGAGGCTCCTAACAGGGCAACTGAAGACTCTGGCTTTTACTAAAGAATTGTAAAGAAAAACAACAAAACTATAAAGGAAAGGTGAAATAATGAAACTACTATATAAAGGGTGACATGCATTTTAGAAACAACGTATTGAGTATAACTTTTAGAGAATTTGAATATAATGGGATCTTTCATGAAGAAACAGAGTTCATTGATTCTTTCCTCTGTCTTCTCCATTCTCTGTCAAGCCGTCTCGCCAGTGTTTTACTTCATTTGCATTATTTTAAATTCTAAAATTTACACTGGGTTCTTCTTTATATATTCTACTGATCTGCAGAGAGATAATGTTTTTCAATTGTTTCATACATGTTTAGGTGGTTCTTTGAAACATTTTATGATGGCTGTTCTAAAATCTTGGTCAGCTAATTCAATAGTATGTCATCTCGGTTCTGGTTTGTGTTATCTTTTCTCCTCAAATTATGAGAGACTTTGGGTTGTATTGAAATATTCTGTTTTAGCTTCCTCCTCAGACTTTATACGCTGGTGGGGGAAGAGGGACACCAGCTCTTCACTGCAAGGCAAGTGGTAGAAGTGCACATCCCCCACTGGGCCTCCATTGACACCCTGTTGTATGTTTGTTGGTTCATTATTGCTGGGCTGGGGGCGGGGGGGGAGTGGAGAGGGAGGGCAGTGGTCCATGATACTAGCCCAGTAGGAACGAGGTGGAAGTCCAGGCTTCCCAAGCACCTTGGCTAGTGGGCTGTTTGGTAAAATTTTTGGTCTTGTGGGGCTGCCCCTTTCTCCTTTCCTAGCCCTTCACCTTTCCAGAGGCTTTTTGTTTGCACTCTTTGGTGTTTCCAGGTTGTCAGCAAATAGTCTGGGGTATGTGAGGTAAAAAGAAAACCCAGGGCATTCACTGCAAATCATTCCTCGGGTCCTGAGGCCCCTAGCCCATCTGCTTTTCTCCACCTTTCAGAGTCTTCTGTTTGCTTTACATATAGTGTCCAGGTGTTGCCGATGGAAATGGGGTTCTTCCACGGAGTCGCAAGAAAAGCATTTCAAGGACCCACACATGGGAGGATGAGGCACAGTGGTAAGACTTACTAGAGCTGGAGCAGACACAAGGGACTGTCCCCAGGTGCCGGTGTCTCATCCACCACCAGGTGGCTTAGCTTCGTCCAGCTGTGGGAGAAGCCCAGCCTTGTCTCCACCAAGCCCAGAAGAGCCAGAGTCCAGAGATCGTGTGCATTGCTCAGTACCGGCGGGGCACCCAAGGCTGCCATCGTTCACTTTAGTCCATGCCAAACCTTAGTCCAGTGCAGCCTCAGTTCCCAGCTGTGCTCCTGCAGCCGCTGCCCTGCTGCACCCAGGCCAGCACGTGGAGCCCGTGCTTGGGTGCGCAGCTGCTACGGAGAGAGAATGTGCCCAACAGGTGAACAAATAGGGAACATGTGCTACCGAGAGGCCTTTAGTAGGCTTTGATGGTATTCCCTCAGGCTTGGGAAGGGGTAAGCTTTCTTTCAAACGAACCAATCTCTTTCCTGGCTCTTTGCAGGCTTGTGTTGGGTCTTCCCCAGACCCAATCTCTTTCCTGGATCTTCTGGGGTTTCATGCGCGCATCCAATCCAATCCTTTTCCCAGGCTAGACAGCTCCCCTCTGTGGTCACCATCTTGGCTCCTACTGCGAATGCCTCAAAGTAAAAGGATCTCCCTCTGTACCATCCTAGTTTCTACTGCGCATGTGCCTAGCAAAGGAATTCCCCTTTATTGTGTATTCCTCCCCCACATAGTACCAGCGAGTGGACCCCTTGTCCCTGGGGGAGATTGGAAAGCAGGTCCTTCCTCCCTACACAGGGGGATGGAGAGGTGTTAATCCCCTTGGGGCCAGCTTGTGGGGGCGGGGAGACAGCTATTCGCTATTCTCTGGGGTATCAGCTATCCCCTGGGGTGTCTGAAGCTGTAGCTTCCAGACTTAAGCCTGATTAAGTGTAGCTTCCAGACTCAATCAGGCCCAGCCAGTGTAGCTCCCGTCTCTTTTGTTAACTCCTAGCTGCCTGTGCTAACACAGGGATTGGGGCCATATTGAGCAGAAGAATTTTGGAGAAGTATACCGGTATCTCTCTCATCTTGTTCCCAATACCACTTTGAATAGTCTGTCCTTTCTCATCTGGTTGGCAATGTTAGCTCTTGTCATTCATCAAATTTCCACAGGAGTTTTAAAATGCACCGAGGATTTGTTTTAATCAGGTATAGTAAGGGGACAGGCAGGGAGATGACTGCCTTCCAAAGAAGTGTATTACCTACAACACCCCAGAGGGTTGATTGCATCATGCCAATGGGCCACCTGGGGAAGAAGCAGGGTCAGTCAGGCAGGAGTGAGAGGAAGGCTTGGGCACAAGGCTTTGTTGTGGCCTTTGCAGGGAGGAGTGGGTGAGGCAAGGTAAGCATTTTAGGATTGGCTAGTTGGACTAATTTCAGCAGTTCTGGGCTTTAGGGGTGGACCCTAGTTGGCCAATATCTGGCCCTAGGCTGATGTAGGACAGGGAAAGTATTGGCTTGGTAAAGTGAACGTTAGATACAGGAGGTTGGAGGGGTTGGTTGGCTTGTACATGGAAGGCGCGGTCACAGGGAGTCTTTACTATCCCTAGGAGTGGGTCAGTCTTCGGAGAGGCAGTCTCTCCAGGGTCAGCGAGGCCCCAGGATGCCAAAGCCTCATAAAATACAGAAAACAAAAACCGTGATTAATAGTCCAATGGGGTCTCTATTCTGATCAATGTGTCCAGCTTGCGCTCATAGAAGAATGTCTTCATTACCAGAGCAACCCCTCTCACCTTGTTGGTTTAAATTGGTTGGTGGATTTTACTTGTCCCTTAATTCTTGCAAATAAATTTTAGAATAAGCTTATCAAGTTCCATGAAAAGTTCAGAATGTGATTTAGATAGAAATTTTGCTAACTTTATAAATTAATCTGGAAAAAGCTGAATCTTTACTCTGTTGAGTCTTCTTGCTCATGAACATGTTACATCTTTCCATTCATTGAAATTTTCTTTAATGTCCTTCAGTAAGATTCTTATTGTTTTCTCAATAAAGATCATGCTCATCTTTTGTCAGCTTTATTACTAGGTAGGCTTTTAATGTTTGTTGCCAAATTTTGTTGGAAATAAGAAGAATTCTTTTGTTGGGAACAGTATCTTTGAAAAAAATATGCTTTAAATGGTTTGTTGATGGTATATGGAATTGCAGTTGACTTTTGTCAGTACCTTTTGTCTTATAACAATGAACTCTTAGAAATTATAATAATTTTCCTGCAGATTCTTTTTAGTTTAATTTGTATACCTTTAATTTCTTTTTGTTTACCTGTGCCTCTAAGACCTTTTTATTACAATATTATGTAAGTGATAATAGTATAGGAATACTTTCCTTAGTTCTGATTTTAAAGAAAATGCTTTTAACATTTTACCTCTTTTTAAAAATATGTTTAATTGATTTTAGAGAGGAAGGGAGAAGGAGAGAGAGAGAGATAGAAACATCAGTGATGAGACTCATTGATCGGCTGCCTCCTGCACGCCCCCACACTGGGGATCAAGCCTGCAACCTAGGCAGGTGCCTTGACTGGGAATCAAACCCTAACCTTCTGGTTTATAGATCAATGCTCAACCACTGAGTCATGCCAGCCAGGCTTAATATTTTACCTTTGAGTGTAATTTTTGGTGTAGGTTTTGGGAGAGACCTTGTATCAAGTTAAGGAAGTTCCCATTCCATTACTGGTTTGCAAGAAGATATTTTAAAGCAGGAATGCAGATGATCACAAAGTTTTTAACCTTTCTTTTGTTAATGTAGTGCAGATTATTTTAAAAGGCTTTTAATTAATTCAAAATTATTATTTAGGTTAAAAGAACACAATGTTTTAAATTAGAGCTTTATTAAATCAAGGTTGAGGTAAAAACAATAGAGTGAAATTATTGCAAGATCTTTATTAACTTAATCAGTTTTAGTCAATAAAGGGATTTGGGGTTAACTCAATATTAAAGATCTCTAAATTGAGTTTTTTTCCCACTTGTAAGAAGGTCATAACTGCCAGTTTGCCAAGTCATTTGTAAAAATGTCTGGTTCTAAGTACAGGCCTTTCTTCAACAATTGCATTAGTGAGGGAGAGTGATTGAAAAATGTAACACATTTCAGCTTGAAGACAATTTCATCCCCACCTCCCGGGAGCATCACTGCCTCCTGGCTCCCTAAGCTCCAACAGTAAGAAGTCCTGGAAGAATAAGAGGAAGGAGGGGTGGGGGCCTCAGCACTCAGCACCCCTTCTTTCATTGCCCACAATTGAAGGTGCCAGCCTATGACATTTCAGGCCAGGTTTGGGTCCACACTGTAAAATACACATCTTGCATAATGCAAGCAAACTTGTATTTATTTATGAGTAAATACTAATCATTTTAGTCAGAGTAGATCCTTTTTCAAAAACCAGGTACATTTTTTGATGAGTAATGATTTCAAGAGAATACTGGGGAATGCTCCAGTCCCCAACTCCCTTGTCCATGGCCTGCTGTTGTGTGAGGCCGCTGGCAGCATGGGAGGTGTCAGAGGCTCCTCTCATGTTCAGGGGGGCTGGGTCCCCGGGAAGGGGGGTAAACACCAACTTACCAATGCCCCTACATGGTAGATATCATGCCTTGATTAAAGACAACATGTGTATTAGGGCTGAGGAAATATAGACTAGACAACTGATCTGAGTGAATGAGAATAAGAAAGAAGACTTCTTGCAGGAGGGAAATTATTTTTAGAAATTGAAGGATTATACTGTGTAACCCTCGGCTAGTTACTTAAGCTTTCTGTGCCTCAAGACTCATCATCTCCCATATGGAGCAATGACAGTGCCTACCAGATGAGGGGAGGGTGGTCCAGGAGGCCTCGGTGAGTTAGTGGGTTAACGGGGCCTGGCACCTGGTAAATGGTGGTTAGCAACATCATCTGACACCACAGCTTCACATTCTTGGACATTGCAGACACTTGAGGATGATAAGGCCTGAATATCCTACATAATAAAGAGCTAATATGCTGATTAGACCGAACAGCAGAACGACCATCCGGATGACCTTCCAGACAAAGCCAGGACTGAGAGGGCCGAGGCATCGGGCCTCTAGTGAAGTCTGAATAGACAATCAAGGACAACCAGGCAGTTGAGGAAAAATGGAACACGAAATTAACAATAATTATCATTAGCACTAAGTGCTTTCATTAAGTGCTTACTATATATCAGGAAATGTTTTAATCATTTTGCATAGATGAAGTCACTTAATCTTTACAACTTTATTTCACAGAGAGGAAACAAGCATAGAGAACTATGCATTTTTACTTTATTGAAAAAATGACAACATCAAAGAAATTTTTGGAAAAGGAAAAGAAAACATGATTGTCCTTACTTCTATCCCTCATACAGAACATTTCATTTTCCTAAATTATTTCCTAGTCCTTGTTCATAGCCAACTTTAAAAAAAAATAACTTTATTCTTTGTATAAAAATGCTGCATGCTTATTAAAAAGGCTCCGAGCACCTGGTCGGTGTGATTCTGGTTGAGCGTTGACCCATGCACCAGGAGGTCACCAGTTCGATTCCTGGTCAGGGCACATGCTGGGGTTGTAGGCTCGATCCCCAGTGGGGGGCTGTGCAGGAGGCAGCTGATTAATGTTTCTCTCTCAGCAATGTTTCTATCTCTCTATCCCTCTCCCTTCTTCTCTCTCTAAAATAAATAAAAACATTTTTTAAAAGCTCCAAGCAATAAAAGTACAAATAAAAGTGCAAAATAGAAAGATGATATTTAAGAACAGAATGCTTCTTGTGTCAAGTGACCCTTGACACTCGTGTGTCTATTGTTCATGTGTGAGTCACTGATGTAAAATATTACTTCATGAGCCCTCACTTGCATGGCTCAGTTGGTTGGGTGTCATTCCGTGCACCAAAAGGTTGCCACTTCAGTTCCCAGTCAGGGCACATAACCAGGGTTTCGGGCTCTATTCCCGGTGGGGGTGTGTGCAGGAGGCAGCCTATCAACCTTTCTCTCTTGTCGGTGTTTCTCTGTCTCCCCCTCTCCTTTCAAAATATTTTATATTATGAAGTACTAAACTACCTGATGTACCAAAAACTTTATCAGTCCCTAGATCAGTGATGGCGAACCTATGACACAGGTTCATGTGTGAGTCACTGACACGCGAACTCATTTTTTTGGTTGATTTTTCTTTGTTAAATGGCATTTAAATATATAAAGTAAATATCAAAAATATAAGTCTTTGTTTTACTATGGTTGCAAATATCAAAAAATTTCTATATGTGACACAGCACCAGAGTTAAGTTAGAGTTTTTCAAAATGCTGACACGCCGAGCTCAAAAGGTTCGCCATCCCTGCCCTAGATTATACAATTTTTTAAAAAGATATTAACTTTTTTAAATCCTTGCCTGAGGATATGTTTTATTGATTCTAGAGAGAGCGAAAAACAACAATGTGAGAGAGAAACATTGATTGGTTGCCTCCTATAAGCACCCCGAGCAGGGATGGAATCTGAAACCTGGTATGTGCCTTGATCCGGGATCAAACCCACAACCTTTTGATGGACCGGATGATGCTCCAACCGATTGAGCCACCTGGCCAGGACATGATTATTTTCTAGAACAAAAAATAAGGCCCTTTGTACAAGACATTGGAAACTGTGAGGGCTCTTCTTGATAATTTGTATTATCTTTCTGATAAATAAGTTCTTCTTGATATTTTCTTTCTGTTCATTAGAGACCCAAGGCTTTCACCTCTACACCAAAACCCCAACATATCTACTGTCCGCATCATAAGCACGCTGAGAAAATAAGGTAATACTTTTCTTAGCACCTGAGGAGATATTACTGACGTATGTAACTCCTGAAAAAAACTGTTATTCAGACTTTGGGGAAGGGTTTGAGTCTGAAAAAGAATCTGTTGAGAGAGAAGAAAGATTCATAATATCTCATTTCAAAGGTCAAGGGGCCGTACATAGTCTCTAGCTCACCACTTAGGTTTAGAGGCCAGACGGGCTGAGGGGGATGCGCAAAGTCACAATGCACTGAGACCAGAACCTGAGGTTCTGGATCGGTAGACATTTTTTCTTTGTGTCTTAGAAAATGGGGAAAGAAAAAAGAGAGAGAGAGAGAGAGAGAGAGAGAGAGAGAGCAGGTAGTTGAAATAAAAGCTCAAGATTGGCCATTTTATTAGTCAGAAAGTAAAGCTTTCTGGAAAGTTCCCTGACTTCTGAATAAACTTCAGCCACTTTCCAAATTAAACCAGTGAAAAGTAAGACTCTCTGAAAGGTTTCAGAAAGCATCCTCTTGCTCTTTGAAATGCAAAATAAACACATTTCAAAAGCACTTCCCATCTGCACCCTGAAAGGCTGGGTTTAGCCTGGGGAGAAAGGACTGTGGACTGGTGTCCCCCATTCGGCTTTTACAGCTTTTACGGCTCCCCAGTAGGGACCAGGGGATCTGTAAGTCCCCGGGCCAGGCCTCGCGCCGGCATTGACAGACATAAAGAAATGTGGGACATTTGAGACCTCACATCCTCATGATACCCTGTTAACACCGCTTGTTAAAATTAGC
Organism: Myotis brandtii; assembly: GCF_000412655.1. Lineage (NCBI taxonomy): Eukaryota > Metazoa > Chordata > Mammalia > Chiroptera > Vespertilionidae > Myotis > Myotis brandtii. The sequence continues at coordinate 1,791,358 of NW_005371683.1, forward strand.
CTAGGTTTTTCATGATAGAGGCCTGCTCCCTGAAGCCCCACAGGGTTGCTCCTTTGACCTCCAAGGCCACACACGTTCGGGGGAGGGGGGTGGTGCTGGTTCATCCTGTACTCAACCCTAAGAACCACTAATGTTTTCACAGGTGGGCCTCAGGAGCACCATACCCCAGATTCAGAGAATGGAATAACACCAAAGAGAAGGCCTACTGCACAGTAAACGGGAGTGCTGGGAGCAGGAACCTAGAACGGTTTCCAGTGGGCTTGACGCTTGCAGTGTTTGGCATCTTCATCATTGTGGTATTTGTCTACATAACCGTGGAAAAGAAGCCGCTCTTTGGTTAAGTGCTTTTGGAGCAGAGCAATGATTGCCTCAAGCCCTCCTGCTTCAAGGAAGAATGGGACTGCTCTGAAGGGGGAGGGCCAGCCCTGTAGCCAGGTAGTCTTCCCGTGCACTGTGCACTGTGTACTCTCACCGTTCTGTACCCTGGCTCAGCCAGGTGGAAGGAACAAGGGGAAGAACGAGAGCTGAATCAAAGGGACTTCTATGAGGCATGCCGGCCATCATTAAAGGTGCTTCTACACTGAAGTGCATTTCCCAAAAGGAAGCTGAGCCTGCATCTTTCTTTTTAATGAGGGTAACCAGCCATTGATTACATGTTATTCACTCTATTCACTCTTCAAATTGTATAGTCCACTACGGGAAAGGCCGCAACAGGTAATTAACAAAAAAAGAGTGCATCTGATGTGGCAAACACAAGGAAATATCCAACGTCACCCAAAAACAATTTAGAAAAATGACAGCATTTTCACCATTGAAACCTAGCAAGGTTTGAACACATGAAGGCCTGATGAGGGAGTGATCATGGCCTCTGGGACCAGACAGAGCTGGGTAGGTCCCTGGCTCCTCTGTATATTGACGCTGTGAACTTGGATGAGTTGGTTGTCTTCTCTGAGCTTCAGTTTCAACTTCTGAAACTAGAGGTAGCATAGACCTCTTAGGGCCGTGGTCGGCAAACTGCGGCTCGAGAGCCACATGCGGCTCTCTGGCCCCTTGAGTGTGGCTCTTCCTAAGCCTTAGGAGTACCCTAATTAAGTTAATAACAATGTACCTACCTATATAGTTTAAGTTTAAAAAATTTGGCTCTCAAAAGAAATTTCAATCATTGTACTGTTGATATTTGGCTCTGTTGACTAATGAGTTTGCCGACCACTGTCTTAGGGTGATGAAGAATTTGAAGAAATAATGCATATAAGAGTACTTAGTATGGTCCATACATAACTGGTTATAAGCCTCCAATATAGGCTTGATAAATGCTTAAGTAATGTTATACTCTGGCACAACATTTTTACTTCTGGGAGGAACTAATTCTAGATAAAAAGAACCCTTAAGCACAGAGAATTTGACTAGAAATTTTATGATAGCCAAAATGTAGAACCAACCCAAATATTGAACAACAGGAGAATAGTTTAATAAATTGGAGTAAAGCCTCTTGAGAGATGATTATGCATTAATTAAAAATGTTAACATTGAATTCATCATAAAAGATATGCTTATTTAAAATTTTTTATAACAGCTTCATTGGGATATAATTCACATGTCATATATTTCACCTAGTTAGGATGTATAATCCAACGATTTTTAGTATGTTCATAGAGTTGTACAACAATCACCAAAATCAATCTTAGAATATTTCTATCACCCCCAAAATGCTTTTTAACAATGATAAACAATAAAAGGAAACAAATTTGTTACTACTGTGTTATCACAACTATTCAAACAACACGGGAAGAAAATATGTCAAAATGTTACCAGTATTTCAGTGATGGGACTCTTATTTCCTTTTCCTTATTTCTACTATTCTATATTAAGATTTTTCTATAAGCAGGGTGTGTTAATTTGCTAATGAGAGAAAATAAATTTTAATTTTTAGAAATTGTGGACTGTATCACAGTTTGGCTGCAAAGAACATAAAACTCCAGTATGACCAGCTCAAACAAATAAGAATTTATTTTTAATCTCATAAAAGGACATTTGGAGCTTAATGTATATAATATTGTTAAAAATAGCCAAATGTGATATGAATCTGATTCAAATAAAGCAATAAAAATGATCAAGAAAATTAGAGACTGACTGGATAATTGGTGATATGAAGAGATGCTTGAACATATTGGGCAGCAGCAGCTATTCTGTGACCATGAGGTAAAAAGCATGAGAGAAAGGCTGAGGGGCTCCCAGAGGCCTTGGCCTGTTACCTTTGAACTGCTGAAATGAGTTCTGCAGCTCAGGCCATGGCATTGATATTTAAGGCACAACTTGAGGGGAGATGGAGAGGTCAACAGACATTACAGGGTTCATGATTGATGGTAGGACAGGGTGCCCTGGGAGCACAGTTTTCTCAGGCGTTGGGAGTGGACCTGGGTAGCTTCCTGGAGAAAGTACTGCCATGGCTGAATCCAGCGCGATGAGTAGGATTCTGAAAAGTGAGTGAAGCTTAGGGAATGGTCTCCAGGCTGAGATAATAGTATGTACACAGGCTTCTATTAACAAGAGCAGGCAAGTGTGGGGACCACAGGAAAACTAAAGGGGGTGGTGAGAGATGGGGATGGACAAGAAGGTGGAATTTAGATCATGTCATGGATAATTTGGGGAGCCTGTATTAAGGAGTTAAACTTTCATCTTGAGGCCAGTGCATGAGAAGAGGAACTCTTCTAAGAACTCACAACCCCTGCCTCTCTGATTGCAGTCCACAGGGGCAGTTTCCATGTCAGTTTCCACACTGGTTTCCTCAGCTCCCCTGGCTTCCCCTGAGCACTCGGGAGAGAGGGTTTCTAAAGAGTCAGCAAACCAAAGGAGCTGTTTGCTGAAACCCCTGAGGGACACGGGGAGCAGGGGGTCAGTTCTCTGTGTGCTGGGTGCTGGCAGCAGCAGCAGTGGGCAGCTCAGCATTTGTGGGAGGCAGCGCACTTTGACACATACTTCAGCAGCGTGCCCTTGACGAGGACGGCAAATACAGCAATGCTAGGAGCGAGGGCAGCAAAGGAGAAATCAGGAGATGCTACCAGGTGGGGTGGCTCGGACAACTGTGCTGGTGAGCAGACAGGGGTACTTTTATGGGACTCCCAGGGAGAGAAGGAGTATTTGTGATGTGACCCAAGTATTTCATGACCTTCTCTTCAAGCCTCACCTTCCCCCAGTAACCTGGGGAAAGTGTGTATGGGGCACGGGGCTGACTGCCGTCCTTGGGCCACTGTCCTTCGTCAATATGAAAGTGCTGCCACCAAGCTGACTTCAGCAGAGGGCCGATGTCCCTAAAGTCTCCACAATTCAATCACACGAATGGGGTATGTAACAGACTTTTCTGAAATTTGAGACATAAGGTAGAAGCTAAACTGTGGGGAGGAAAGAACTGGGCCTTCCCCAGTGTCGTTCCCAACAGTCATCTGTCCACCCCGTGGCATCCACTACACGACCCAGCAGAAGCCATGACACTGACATGTTCTTGACCTTGGGCCACATCGAACTCCCAGGCAGGGCTCTCTCCCCGACTAGGCTTGGTAACAGAAGGGGAATTGGTAGAGAGATTTAGTCGCCTCTTGGGAGAGCAAACTCCCAGCCATCAGGGTGTTCATTTTTCTAGTTCTAATGACTCATCTGCCTCCTGTACAAACCTTGGAGCCCCTTGGGTTGGGGGCTGCACCTCAATCGTCTTTGGATCTCTTCTCAAAGTGAAGTCTTCACGAGCCCACTTCCTTTTCAAGCCATTTCAACCCAGACATTTGAAACCACAAAACCAACACCCCAGACTTCGCCTCCTATGTATTCCTGGGAGGAGTTCCTAAAGTGAGCAAAGTGCTGTTGAAAGGCCTTCCCAATCAACCTCCTCTGCAGGGTTCATCCAGTTAACGGGCTGTCACTCCCAGGGCTGGTCGTGCTCCTTCCTGTATATGTCACCATTGACCCCGGGGTCAGACCTGCCACCCAGCCGGGAGTTCTCCCTCTGGCTGCCAACCAGGTAAGTGGAGCCGGGCTGCATTCGGCCAGCTGCACGCCACACGGGGGCGGCGGGTTTCACGGGCTTGTGTTCTACATACGGGCCAGGAGGCCGATTCCATCACGTGTGCTGTTGAAATCTCTGCCCAGCCAACATCCAGTCTGGCAGATGGAAGAAATTCTTAAAGGCTCTATTTCTGGGTTTTGACATTCAAAGAAACACTGTGCTACCACCTCTTAAAAATAACTGGCTGCGTACCAAGTTATTTTCATTGCCACAGCGATAAATAAAGCAGTGCTAGACCACATTGTTCATATCTATAGTGGTTGGTGATAATTCCCACATGCAAAAAAAAAAAAAGGGTATTGATATTTGGGAGGTTGTCTTTTCTTGCTTTTTTCCCTTCCTTCTCTCCCCAGACCCCACCCCCGCCACCCAGCCAGGAAAAGTCTTGCTGATTTGAGTAACGTGAAGGGCTGATCTTTGAAGTAAAATAAACCTTTACTCTTTCCTGGAGCAAGAAATGTCTCAAGACTAAAATAAGAAAGTGCCTAACCCACTTAGCATTTGATTCGGGGGAAGAGTCCCCCTAGAAACTTGGAAGGCAGAAAAGGAAAGGGAAGCTCATTAGCGTACCAAGCCGCGCTGGCTTTTAACAAGCTTGCTCAGAAAGAAACGAACCGAACTCATTAAGAGGGTCCACGAAGGGGGGTGTGACTGTCACCCAGGACCGCCCGGCCACCTTGGTGCACAGCCTGGGCGGCTTCCTTCCCGTTCCCTTTGGCAGCGCAGGTGAGTGAGGAGCAGAGAAAATCCACGCGGGGGTGTGACAGCTGAGCGCTCGTCAGCAGGTGCACAAGCTCCCGCATCAGGGACCACGGGCCTGAGAAACCAGGGCTCCTGCACGTGTTTGCATCCGTGGGTGGAACCTAACACACGCTGCCGAGCGAAGCAATCTGTGTGAGCAGAAGGGGGCTGTTCTAGGGGCGCTGCAGCCGTGAGAGAACAATGTGATAACTGGTTTCTAGAGAGCCACGGTTCAAAGCCTCTGTGGAGTGCAAGGACCAGCTAGCAATATATGGAGGGGACAGAATGAGTTTGCCTTTTTTGTTTTTTCCCCTTTGGAGGAGAAGGGGTAATTGATGTTCATTTCTGACTAAAGGGTAGTTTTTCCCCCTTTGATGTTGGGCAACCCATCAGATGGGCAAACAGGAGAAGGGCACGTTCGAAATCTGCGTGAATAAGGATCACTCTGCCGCTGTGAAGAGCATGTCTTTCCTACTTACACGACTGGGAAGTTGAAACCCAGGCTAAGAAGGGGGCAAGGAGCGGGAAAGTGCCCTGAATCAGGGGTCCAGGTTCCAATCCTGTCTGTCCCTGGTTGCTTGTGGGACTGAGAGCTTTCCTGGGGCCTCAGTTTCCCCATCTGTAAAATGAGCACCCGTATTCTGAGTCAGAACCTACGCAACGACGAGCCTTTAAGACATTGTGCTCAGTGAAGTAAGCCAGTCACAAAAGCACAAACACTGTATGACTCCACTTAAGTGGGAGACCTAGAGTAGTCAGATTCATGGAGACAGAGTGGATGCCAGGGGCTGGCGGAGCGGGGAATGGAGAGCTGTTGTCTGATGTTGTAGGGTTTCAGTTTGGGGAGGATGAGCAATGTCCTGGAGATGGTGGTGAGGTTGCCCAGCAGAGTGACTGTTTAGTATCGCTGAACTGTACAGTCAGAATGGTGAATTTTGTTATGTATATGTTACAACTGTAAAAAAGGAAAGAAGAAAATAAGCAATTACAGCATTCGCTCATGATGCCAGGGGTCTCACCAGCCACGGGGGCCAGGCGAGTTGTGTACAAGAATGTGTGAGCCCAGGGACTTGCAGAATGACGGTACACCCCCATAACACCGGAGGGGCAGCGGCTCCCCAGCCCAGCCAAGACTTGCCAGGCAGGAATGTGGGTAGGTTTTTCAAGAAAAGTGAAAATTCTGGATATTTAGCTGAAATTTCTGAATTCTTCAAGTTGGCAACTAATATCAAATCTTTAAAAACACACACACAGCAACAAACAACTGTGGGCCACAGCACATGTACAATTTAGATTCTGCTCCCAGGCCTCTGGCCTCTCCCTCTGTATAGACAGCCGATCTGTGTCATCTGGCTCCCTTTTCTTCTTCCTTTGTCAGAATCACACCCCACACTTCTCCCTCAGCCACGGGAGTGGCCAAAACAAGCTGTACCTAGACAAGTCCCCTGACTTTCCACACTGTGTGCCCAGGGGAGCCCACAGAACATGCCAGAGCAGGCAGGGTATAGATCAGTGATGGCGAACCTATGACACGTGTGTCAGAGGTGACACGCGTGTCAGAGGTGACACGCGAACTCATTTTTTTGGTTGATTTTTCTTTGTTAAATGGCATTTAAATATATAAATATCAAAAATATAAATCTTTGTTTTACTATGGTTGCAAATATCAAAAAATTTCTATATGTGACACAGCACCAGAGTTAAGTTAGGGTTTTTCAAAATGCTGACACGCCGAGCTCAAAAGGTTCGCCATCACTGGTATAGATACAATGCGCCCCAAAATAATGTATACACACACTCTGAATAATTTTAAAGGCGGTGTTTGTTAAAAAGCCATTTCATTTTCAAAATTGAGCTACCAGTTGTTACAATGTGTATACATTTGGGTGGGGCACCCTGTATAATCCACTGTAGCAGGTACCCTGGCATTAACATGGTGGTGGTTCTAGCAGAGCCCACCAGAGATGTTGGGGTCCTAATGTGTTTTTTCTAGCCCAAACTCCACTATTTCTTATCACTATCTCTTTTTTTTGGTATTCTTAATGGCAACCTAGTGAAATAGTCCTTAACTCTCGCATCACACTTGATGCCATCCAGCTCTTGAATTCTCTTTTAAAACCAATCAACTTCCTCACTCTCTCTGATGTCCATTCTCGTCACCATACTCAGAAGTCAAGCAATATCATGCATCTTTCTTGATTTTTGACAAATGTGGAAAATATAACCCAGTCGTTGAGATCTTGGGATATAGAGGCTTTATTTTGTCAGAGTACCAACAGCCATGCAGATTCTAGAGAGCGCCTATACTGTGTTTCCCTTATAAGCCCAATACTGCAACTCAGCAAAAGAGCAATAGACAGCGTTCTGCGCTTGCTAGCAGCTTTACTTAAAGGAAGGACAGTGCTTGCAAAAAGTAGGCCATGTGGGGAGGTGTAGGGAACATATCACTAATCACCTGACAGGCTGCTTCTTGCTTATACCAAATCTGGTAGCAAAAAGAGAGATATTTGGGCATTTCCTTAGGCTAGGCTTTCTACGATTAATTCTCAGTGACAGCACAGATGTCTCCTGCTCGCGAGAAACCATCAAAAGCTCCTTTTTGATCTAATATGCTCTTCCAAAGTGAGGAAGCAGAAGGATTGCTTGAGAGGAACAGATCTGCACTCTCAGCAAACCCTGGTGGTGATGGGAAGGTTGTGGCCCTGCTCTCAGTGAGTCTTCCTGTCTCCTCCTGCGGCCCAGCGCAGCCTTCTGCCCGGCGATGCTGCATCCAGCTTGCAATCTTTTCCAGGTAGCTACTGTTTGCCTCTTTGCGAGCATGGCCATTTCCCTCCCACCTATGTATCATTCTGCTGACATTTCTGAAGGGCCTACTATGTGCTAGGAGCTGGGATATAATGAAGTTCACGATCTCATGGGGGAAACAGAGACATAAACAGAGTGAGTGAATACTGTTGGTGCTCCACCCGGTCCCCTTCCCTGGCCCAGTGTACCCACCGCTGCTATGTGGTTGATGGCTTACAGTTATGGGTGCCCTGCTCCTGAGAGTTGCCCTCATTCGATGGGGGCTGCTTCCCCTGGTCAGTTATATCCACCCTGGGCAGCCACAGCCAAAGACTAACTGATATGGAAAAACAATCTGCAATGTCATTTATGTTCCTTTCTGGGAAACACAGTTTTCTGTGGCTCTTTCCCCTTAGTCTGCTCCAGGTCCTCACAGGTCTTTCTGAAGAGCACTTCTGTAATATGCCCCAAGTGCCTACCTCCGGCTCTGCTTCTAAGGAACCCAACCTGTGCCATTGTTATGGGGATGATATTTGATAGAAATCTTCCTGAAATGTTAGACCATCCTTTGCCTTTAAAAGCAAAGAATTCTAAATATAATTTTGTAGAAGAAAATATTTGCAAATCATATATCTGATAAGGGGTTAATATCCAAAATATATAAAGAACTCATACAACCAATAACAACAAAATGTGAATAAAAAATGGGGGGAGGATTTGAATGACATATTTTCAAAGAAGACATATAGAGGGCAACAGGTACATGAAAAGATGCTCAATATCACTCATCAGGGAAATGCAAATCAAAACCACAATGAGATATTACCTCACACCTGTTAGAATGGCTATTATATATATAAAATAGCACATGCAGGTGAGGATGCAGAGAAAAGAGAACCCTTGTGCACCATTGTTGGGATTGTGAATTGGTGCAGCCACTATGGAAAACAGTATGGAGATTCCTCAAAAATTAAAAAAAGAACTACCATATGGTCCAGCAATTCCACTTCTGGGTAGTTGTCCAAAGGAGAAAAAAACACATTCATTCAAAAAGATATATGTTTCCCTATGGTCATTGAAGCATTACTTACAATAGTCAAGATATGGAAACAACCTAAGTGTCCATCAATGGATGAATGGATATAGAAGATGTGGTACATATATACAATGGAATACTATTCAGCCGTAAAAAAGAATGAAATCTTGACATTTGTGGCAACCTGGACAGACCTTGATGGTTTTATGCTGGGTGAAATAAGTCAGATAGAGAAAGACAAATACTGTATGACCTCACTTATATGTCAAATTTGAAACAAAAACAGAAAAACCAAATTCATAGATACAGAGAACAGATTGTTTTTGTAAGGTGTCAGATGTTAACTAGACTTATTGTGGTGATCATTTCACAGTCTACACAAACACTAAATCATTATGTTGTACACCTGAAACTAATACAATGTTATATGTCAATTATACCTTAATAAATAAATATAGATAAATATAACTTTGAATATTTTGGAAGGACTTCACTTTTATTTCCTCCTCAGTAAAATGAGGACATTGAATGAGACGATCTCTCTGCCAACTCTTGTGTCTTGGACTTTATAACCATGAGCATCTCTTTGGGGACGGAGTGGCAGGAGAGGCAGCCCTGAGTTCAGATCCTGACCCCCCACCTAACAGCCCAGGGTCCTGGCAAGCTGCTGGCCTTGCTGAGCAGCAGTTCCGTCCCCCGAGTGGGGAAGTGATGTCACTCTCAGGGTTATTGTCAGAACTAAATGAAATCATCCACAGGGAAGCCCATCCACAGGTGCGGCACCAGCAATAAAGCAAACTGTTACTGGTACCTGTGTGGTGTCATTACCACCTTAAAACAGGGACATCTGAAGAGGCCTGGAGGACGGCTTGCCCTACACCCAGTGCTCACAGACCCCTGTGCTCTGTGAGTTGGTGGTGGTGTTTGGTGTTTCCTCTGCTTTCAGGCTGTCCACTGTCTCCAGCAATTGAATTTTCTAACTCTAATCTGCCGTAGGTTGGAAAACCATCTAACCAGACTTATTAGAATGATTGGGTATCATCATCATCATCATCATCATCATCATCATCATCATCATCATCATCATCATCATCATCATCATCATCATCATCATCATCATCATCATCATCATCATCATCATCATCATCATCATCATCATCATCATCATCATCATCACTTGGCCCGATCTAACTCGTTACATGATGTAAGTTGTAGATGCACCGCTTTTGACTAGATTGTGGCCTCGTAGAGCACAAAGACAATGTCTTAATCATCGATTGATCTCTAACGTCTAGCCAGTGCTAGCAGATAGCAGGGATCCAATAAATGCTAGTTGGAACACAATTTTAATAAGAATTAGAAATATGATGTAAGTAAAGAGGCTCAGAATGAAGACATAAACCTCTGCTGCGTAAGTGAAGTCAATAAGTTTTCTTTCTGGATGATTGAGGCTTCTGGGGAAATGATTTTGAAATAGGTATTAATAATATGTATGTGGATGTGAAAGGGGGAAAGGGAGTATGGATTTTAATTTTCAGTTTATGGTATTATGAGGGCTACACCTCAGATTAAAATTCTGCTTTTCTTTTCCACATTCCCCATGATGGGCAGCGTGTCTTAATATTATGAGTTTTGCAAACAATAGAGAGAAACCCAAGGGAAAGCCACGTGGGTGTTTGTCTCCTGTAGCTCCTCATCACCCTGCTGTCATTCTCCTTTGATGTCTTTCTTGTGTTTCCTGAAATGACACAGATTCTCCGGCTGTTTTGGGGCCCAGTCCCTGGCTCTTGGAAGGTGGACAGAAGCCAGCTGAGAGATGAGAGAGAGCTAGGTTGCTTAACCAGCTGTCCTTATTGTTCAGGCCACTAGGCAGGGGTGGGAGGAGAGCTGGTCCCTCTGAGCTCAAATTCCATAAACTGCTGCAGTGGTGCCTTCTGTTCACACAACAATTAAACCGGTTAAACAACTGCCTTCAAAAAGTTTGCCCACCCCTGCCCTACACCCAGTGCTCACAGACTCCTGTGCTCTGTGAGTTGGTGGTGGTGTTTGGTGTTTCCTCTGCTTTCAGGCTGTCCACTGTCTCCAGAAATTGAATTTTCTAACTCTAATCTGCTGTAGGTTGGACAACCATCTAACCAGACTTATTAGAATGATTGGGTATTATTATTATCATCATCATCATCATCATCATCATCATCATCATCTCTTGGCCCGATCTAACTCGTTACATGATGTAAGTTGTAGATGCACCGCTTTTGACTAGATTGTGGCCTCGTAGAGCACAAAGACAATGTCTTAATCATCGATTGATCTCTAACGTCTAGCCAGTGCTAGCAGATAGCAGGGATCCAATAAATGCTAGTTGGAACACAATTTTAATAAGAATTAGAAATATGATGTAAGTAAAGAGGCTCAGAATGAAGACATAAACCTCTGCTGCGTAAGTGAAGTCAATAAGTTTTCTTTCTGGATGATTGAGGCTTCTGGGGAAATGATTTTGAAATAGGTATTAATAATATGTATGTGGATGTGAAAGGGGGGGGAAAGGGAGTATGAATTTTAATTTTCAGTTTATGGTATTATGAGGGCTACACCTCAGATTAAAATTCTGCTTTTCTTTTCCACATTCCCCATGATGGGCAGCGTGTCTTAATATTATGAGTTTTGCAAACAATAGAGAGAAACCCAAGGGAAAGCCACGTGGGTGTTTGTCTCCTGTAGCTCCTCATCACCCTGCTGTCATTCTCCTTTGATGTCTTTCTTGTGTTTCCTGAAATGACACAGATTCTCCGGCTGTTTTGGGGCCCAGTCCCTGGCTCTTGGAAGGTGGACAGAAGCCAGCTGAGAGATGAGAGAGAGCTAGGTTGCTTAACCAGCTGTCCTTATTGTTCAGGCCACTAGGCAGGGGTGGGAGGAGAGCTGGTCCCTCTGAGCTCAAATTCCATAAACTGCTGCAGTGGTGCCTTCTGTTCACACAACAATTAAACCGGTTAAACAACTGCCTGACCCCGGATTGCTGGCTGGGAGCCCAGTTTGGTCTTATCTGTCTAACAGGAACCCACAATGCAAGTCTTTGCTGGGCTGCCACCAGGCTTAGCATGGGAGCATTTTTCTTCTTTATCTTAAAGGCCCAGCAGCTTCAGGGAAAATCTGATCTGGCCAAAGCTAAGTGGAGATGGGAGCATCGCCTCTGAGCCCTTTAGGGTGCAGGTTTGGATTGAAGACTCAGAATCAGAACCCCCTAACCCAGTGGGCCTGAACCTGGCTGCCACCTGGGGGCCTGTTACCTGCTCGCTGACCCAGGCTGTAGCCAAGACCCATTACAGCAGAATCTCGGGGGCACAGACACAGGCATCAGAGCAGCCAAGGTTGGAAATGAATTGGGTGAAAACCACTGTAGAGAAGGTTTGGAGATTTCAGAGTGAGCTCAGAGAAGAGGAGCGAGTGTGAAGTTCGTATTCATCTTCACTAGAGAACCAGGCCAAGAATTAGCCAGGCCCCGTGATGCAGTAGAACCGTCTACATATATGGTATTAGACTCGCGGGGCTCAGGTCCCAGTGCCGCTACCTACTACCTTCATGATCTTGGGAAACTAACTCTGGGCTTCTATTTTCTCATCTATAAAAATGTAAGTTACCATCTCTCCCCTGCGTAGGTTTTGTGCGGTAGGTAATACGTAGCTTGTATATAGCAGGTATTCGGCAAGTAGTAGCTGCTATTGCAGTGTTATGCGAAGTGCCCAAGTCCCAGAAAACCTCAGCGTATTGCCTGCTGATTCCAATGAAATAAGCCAGAGGCCTGGCTGTGAACGACATGGGTTTATAAGGACTTACGTGCGCACCGGGGGTGGCCGGCTGGCAAAGTTGACCGCAACCCAGGATTTCCCAGCACAGGGTTTGAGAGAGCAGAAAACAAAGCAAAACAGGGCATGCAGGGGCCGGTGTGTGTGTGTGTGTGTGTGTGTGTGTGTGTTCGCCAGCGAGCTGTGTGAGATCAAAACACTAGCTGCTTCTCTGCAGCTGTTTACAGTCTGGGCTCACATCTAGGAGTTTTTGCTCCCAAGGCTCGTCGTCTGCTTACTGATGGCCTTCACTATATCCTCCCTCCCCCGACCCCACCCCTGACCCGGGCTGGGTGGGGGAGCTGGGTCTGGGAGGGGGCCCATGTTCTCACACCCCACACATGCAGGCAGTTAATAGAAGAGACGATAGGGACATCTTTGGTTGGGTTTCTTCTCTACTCCATGTGAGCCTTTCCCCATGTAAGTTGGAGAGGAGGATTAGAAGAAATGTAAACTGTTCAAGTTGCTACTCCAGATGATTTCTTTTATTGCTATATACTTGTTTACATTATTTTCCAATCAAACTACTTGTACAGATCTCTTCACATGTTCATGGGCAATTATGCGTTCCCGGCATAGCTTGCATGTCTCAATACAAGCATTTCATTTTCTCAGTTCACACTGAAATGACAGAAAATAAACACGTGGATGGAGGCTACAGACATGATGAACTTCTCCTTGCTGTCATGCGCACCACAGAATTCCCCTCAAAGGATAAACGAGTTTGCTGTGAAACCTTTAACCACCGTTTAGTTGAACTGTGGGTGCCTTCTGGTTTTGTTTTTTAATTCGGAGGCTTGTGTTTCGACAATTGAGAGGTACAGTTCCTAATTCTGAAGTACTATTTGAAATACAGGTGTACCTTCCTTAAATGTACAGGAGTTTATGTGGCAAACCCTGTGGTCAGTCTCAGCCACACCCACGTCTGCAAACATGGATCTCCTTGGTCCCTACTCGAGTGCCCTTTACTCTACTTTGCCAAAATCTGACACCCCTTTGAAGGCCCGGCTCAAAGACCTTCTCCCCCCAGGTCTTCTCCAGCAGCCTCAGACGTGAGGGTTTGTTCCTTCTTTCCACTCCCACAGTGCAAAGCGCAGACCGTTCACGCGTCACTAACCACATGCTTCCCTTTGCCCTGGAGATATATGTCCTGTGCCCCCTATGCCTGGAGCTCAGGAGCTCCTGAGCATACAGACCATGCCTGAGATGCCACTCAGGGGCGGCCCATTGGCAATTTGTTAAATGAAACTCAATTGTCCTAAATCAGAGCTGCTTCTTCTTCTTCTTCTTCTTCTTTTTTTTTTTTTGGTTAATCCTCATTGGAGGATTTTTCCCCCATAGATTTTAGAGGGAATGGAAGGGAAGAGGGAGAGAGAGAGAGAGAGGTCGATGTGAGAGAGCCACATCTATTAGCTGCCTCCCTGCATGCGCCCTAACTGAGGTGGGGAACCTGCAACCCAGGTACGTGCCCTTGACTAGAATTGAACCTGTGGCCCTACTGTTTGCAGGCTGGTGCTCTAACCACCGAGCATGCCAGCCAGGGCAGAACTACTTTCTATTTTCATTTTCAGAGTGGATTTTTCCCCCTAAATCCTGGAATTGGTGGCACATTGGGCATCACTGACATATGCGGCTTTTCAGAGACTTAATCTAAACTCTTCCAATTTAAGAGGAAAGGGAGAAACATTCATCTTTTTCTTCTCTGGACAAGGAAATGAGTTCATGAAAAAAAAAGAGAGAGAAAAGATTCTGTAGTGGCAACCTCTGGTTACAGAATAAAATAATTAGTGTCGGGTTACATGAAAACGCCTCCATGCAAACACAGTTCTCTTCTCGAGGGCACAAGCAGGTATGTATTCCGGTATCTGTTTGAGGAGGTTTGTACTGGAAAGCGGAGAAATGAAACCTCCCGGACACTGTTTGCCGAGGGATTTGCTCCCCTCCTGCGTCTGAGCGGCTGAGAGCTGCTCATTTTGTCTCTGGGTTCAGGCAGAAGGGAGAAATCTTTTCCAAAACAGCCTGAGAAATGGCTGGGCTCCCTGAGACAGGATCCGGGAGAGGACAAAGGAATCATGTGGGCATTTTATAAGGGGGTCTGCATTGGGGCGGGGGGAGCTGTCATTTGGATGGTTCCTGCCATTTGCACATCTTAGGGTAATCCTCTGTCCGCCACAGCCTCGAGCTCCTTCCTGCCCACTTAGCCTGTCCCTCCCGCAGGGCCCTCTGATGTCAGGCCCCCTCTTTCTCTGCTCTAATTCAGTGGCTTACTAATTGGATGCTCTGCCTGGCTAATGGCTTCTACCCAACGGCAGGGCTGACATTTACTTACTTGATTTCCACCCCTCCCTGTGCTCCTGGCCTCCTTTGTGAGCAGAGCTTAAATCAGGCAGGATTTCAGAGCCAGCGCCTTTTATATTTCAACTTGGGCTTTTTTTTTGAGGGGTGGGAGACAAGGAGGGGGATTGCCGAGTAGATAAGAGCCTTAGAAATAGACCCTGGGCTGATCAATCCTGATAACTGCAGGTAAACCCAGACTTGTCTATATCCCAAACTCAGCTGACCCGGGGCTGCCGTGGGAGCACGGGGCCTCGGGTGCCAGGCATTAGAGGAGACGTGAGAAGTCGCAGGCATATACAGGAGAGACTTTATTGGAGACCAAGGAGCCATTGCTACTACAGGAGCCATCAGACAAGGTGGTGCTTCAAAGTAGCCCCACAAACCAGGTGCACAAAGCGGCCGTGCAAAGCAACCCAGCCCACCTGGCTGGTCAGTAGCAACTTATATATACGCTCAAACAGAAGAGGCCACGTGCCAATCAGTGATACACGCAGGCAGAGGAGGCCTCGTGCCAATCAGTGATACACGCAGGCAGAGGAGGCCTCGTGCCAATCAGTGATACACGCAGGCAGAGGAGGCCTCGTGCCAATCGCAGACAGAAGAGGCCACGTGCCAATCAGTGATACACGCAGACAGAAGAGGCCACGTGCCAATCTGTGATACACACAGAGGAGGCCATGTGCCAATCAGTGATACATGCAGACAGAAGAGGCCTCATGCCAATTAGTGATACACGCAAACAGAGGAGGCCTCGTGCCCATTCGTGACCTCCTGCTACGTTAACATAGACAGGTTACATCCTCGCCTGTACACATGCACATGGCAAATTGGCCTTGATCACCCGGCGTTCCCTGATGAGGGTTCCCACAGCTGCCTCCCTTTGTTTGCCTTTTAACCTGGACTCCAGCCTTCTCATTTCAACTGGAATGCGCTTGCTGATTTTCGCCTAATTGCAGACACGGCCAGTGCCAATCAGTGATACACGCAGACAGAAGAGGCCTCATGCCAATTAGTGATATACGCAGACAGAAGAGGCCTCATGCCAATTAGTGATACACATAAATAGAAGAGGCCTCGTGCCAATTCGTGACCTCCTGCCACGTTAACATAGACAGGTTACATCCTCGCCTGTACACATGCACATGGCAAATTGGCCTTGATCACCCGGCGTTCCCTGATGAGGGTTCCCACAGCTGCCTCCCTTTGTTTGCCTTTTAACCTGGACTCCAGCCTTCTCATTTCAACTGGAATGCGCTTGCTGATTTTCGCCTAATTGCAGACACGGCCACACCGGCTGGTGCTCCTTCTCACCAGCGGGAAGGTTCTGAGCTGAAATGTGACCTCCTCCTCACCAGGACTTCACATTCAGAACTGTAACTCAGGGCTTCATCTTAACGGCTGTTCTAGTTGTTGCAATCGCAACTTACCCTCTTTCCTTCCCTGTCCCAAATGGGAACATCTTTAAAGAGACGAGGGAAGTCATCTTGAAAGATTCTTACACTTGGAGCATCTTCACCCTACCTCTGCCTTTCCATTGGTCTCAGCCTGTAACCCGAGCAAAACCAAAAAAGGAAGTCAGCCCCCAAAACATTTTCTTAGAATGAATGGTCACAGGTTGAGTTCAAAATCATTCTCAGGCCCTGACCAGTTTGGCTCAGTGGATAGAGCATCGGCCTGCAGACTGAGGGGTCCCAGGTTCGGTTCCGGTCAAGGGCATGTATCTTGGTTGGGGGCACATCCCCAGTGGAGGGTGTGCAGGAGGCAACTGATCAGTGTTTCTCATCGATGTTTCTAGCTCTCTATCCCTCTCCCTTACTCTCTGTAAAAAAGTCAATAAAATATATTTTTAAAAAATTGTTCTCAGATTCTGGATTATGGAATTCATGTCTTTGCAGTCATCACCCCGTAGGACAGACAGGGACAAGCAGGCTTCCCTCCAGTTTGGAGCCTTTGGGCAGCATGGCTCTAATCGCCAGCAATCATGTAGGCAAGCTGTTTGCTTGCGGTCTCTAATCAGTCTCCAGGCATCAGATTTACTTGATTCTTAATTATATTCTACTTTCTACCCCCTCCAGTCCCTTCACACACGCACACACACATGCAATTCCTCTTTAATTGGGGAGCATCTCTCAGGCGTTTCTAATGCGGCATAACCGTTCATTCTTGGGCTGTTCTGATGGACGGCCGTCTCCCCGGGCCACTTCGTTGGTTGTGACGGCCTGCAGCCAATGGTCACCACGCTACCCAGTTCAGTGGCCCCAATGCAGCTCGGAGCTGGGGAGGGGGTGTCTGGGAGACAAACAGTTATGGCAGAGAGGCGGTACTAACGGAATGGCTCTCAGAACACATGCAGAGCGAACTGGAGTGCGGTTCCCTTCTACCAGGTTATGAAAATGGGAGCTGGGTCAATAAGGCAGCTCAGTTACCCAGGCGTTGCCTCTGCAGCTGAGAGGTTGATGTTCAAGCCTCAGGAGACATCAGAATATCTGAGTCTCCATAGGTGGCCCGTCACCTACAAAACCCATATGGTCTAGGTGCAGACACCTCCTCTCCATGCCATCCGCCTCTTTCACCTCTAGCGCTCACTCTCTCTTTCCTCTCTTCCCAGGGAGAGGGCCAGGGGATAAGAAGGGCATGAAGAGTTTCTATGTCCCATACACCCATGAGTGATATGACTAATTATATAAACACATCCAAAAATCAGGGTATAACTTATAGACAATGAAACCCACAGTTTGATGGGTTTTGACAAATGTATACCCCCTTATAACCATTACCCCATCAAATGTAGCCTCATAATTAATCCTCACACTGAATCCTTATGAGATAAATTGGCCCAATTTTATAGCTGAGGAAAAGAAGGACCAGACAGATGAATAATCATAGCAATAATAACGGCACACACTAAGAGCTGGGTGCTGTTCTAAGTACTTTACACATATTATCTCATTTAATCCTCTCCACCACCTGAATCGTCCCCTTTTACAGAGGAAGAAACTTGCCCTGGGTTTCACAGCTGAACAGTTGGATGGGATTTCTGGTGCTCGGTTTACATTTTTACCCCGAGAGTACCTTCTCAGAGAATAAAAAAGTTCCCCCCAGTTAGCTTCTCTTTTACTTGAGAGACAATCTGCCCCTGCCAAACAGAACTCAGAGTCAGAAAGGAGGAGCCACAGGCATCTCATCTCTGTGAGCCCCACCTGCTCCCTCCCCTCCCCCCAAGCTCTGGACAGGCTGCTCTGCCTCACGGACAGAAGAGGTTGGGCTTAACCCTTTGTACAACATAAGCATCTATAGATGTGGGGGTGGTTTCCGTTTTGGACGCGGCAGTTAACTGGTTAAAAAGCAGCCTTGTTTTGTGACCCCTTGAAACACTGGGCTTTTCATCTAAGAAACTCCTTCGAGCCATCTCCTCAAGCACAGGGATCCAAACTGCCCTGGAAAGTTCAGCTTGACCGTGCTAGAATGTGTCTAGCTTTGCCAGCAGTACTGAGCGCCTTCGAGGGACCTGCTTGCCCTCTCTGAACAGTGATGCCCTAACTGTGTCCTAGCAAAAAGGCAAAGGTATGGGGTGGCAATTGGGGACCCTAATACAAAAAGTTCAGCCCAATCCCTGCTTTTTACCCACAGCCCCACTCACCATCCCCAAGGGGGAAACCTGCAGTGATTGGATTAGGGCTGAACTGAACCTCTGCCCTTTGCATGAATGCACTGGCAGCATCTCAAAGGACAACCCTTTTTCTCCCCCTTCATTCTGCCCATCTGGCAGAGTCTGCTCCCTAAATCTCCTTTTTGTTGGTAGTTATTGTCTGTGTGTGAGCAGCCCGCCTCCTCACCCACCCTCCTTACTGAGCAGGCCCTCTCAGCTGAAGCATCAAAGATGCCGGGGCTCTGGCGAGCTGGCTGAGGGCCTCCTGGCGGGAGTCAGGCCTCCTGGAGCTCAGGGGCCCTACTGCTTCCAGGCGCTCTGGGCGGGGCCCTCTGCACAGGGCCTGGCTCTGTCCTGGCCCATCTGCCAGAGGCAGCAGCAGTGAGCTCGTCAATCCAGGAGGAAGCCCTGGGGCCCTGGGGACCATGCCAACACCATCGAAGCCTGCTCCTAGGAGGAGCCTCCAGCCAACCCCTGCCTGACCCTCTTCAGCACCCCTTCTTGTTTTTTGGCACCTGATGTCCCTTTTGCCTGGTCGGGTAAGTTTTTTCAGTCCTCGGTGCAGAGTGTCACCTTGGCATTCCTAGTGCCTGCTGGGTTATGAGAGCAGGACTGCTCAGCCCAGACAGGCTGGCCTGGGACCGAAGGCATGCGGGTCTCCAAGTGCCCTTCTTCCTCAGCTGGGCCTCTTTGGTTTTGCAGGCAAAGGTTCCTTTCCAGCTGGTTTGAACCCAGATCATTAACTTCAAAGATCACTGGCTGAGGCACAGACTGACCAACACACAGAACTTTTGGTTTCTGGTCTCAACTTGTTGAATATCAACTATGTACAAGTAGCTGTGCTTGGTTCTGAGGGGTTGAAAGAATGACACACAACAGAGTTCCTGCCTTCAAAGTGGGTAAGAAAGATAGAACATCTGCACAGATGGGTATGCAGACCCTAGGGTCAGGCAAGCTGGACTTCACTGCATATTCTGGCTATGCGACCCGGGGCAGATCACTTAACCTCTCTAAGCCTCAGTTTCCTCAACTGCAAAATGGGGATAATAATAGTGCCTACATTATAGGTGAAATTATACACACACACACACACACACACACTCAGACCAGTTTAATAATCAACATATACTTCTTAACTATTATTATTAAGTTCATATGAATTTGAAATTATGTAAAACATGTAAAGAATTTGGCCTAGCCCTAACTGGTTTGGCTCAGTGGATAGAGCGTCGGCCTGTGGACTGAAAGGTCCCAGGTTCGATTCCGGTCAAGGGCATGTACCTTGGTTGTGGGCACATCCCCAGTGGGGGGTGTGCAGGAGGCAGCTGATCGATGTTTCTCGCTCATCGATGTTTCTAACTCTCTATCCATCTCCCTTCCTCTCTGTGAAAAATCAATAAAATATATGAAGAAAAAAAAGAATTTGGCCTAGTGCTCTAAATATCCGTGGTCATTATTATCCTGCAAGGCAGTGCTAAGTGCTAACACGGATACAGATTAAGTTTTTTAGAAACAGGGAGAGATCACTGTCACTGCAGGGAGAGTGGGTGGCTCCTGGAGGACCCTGAGGCTGACACTGAAGAATGAATGGATCTCAGCCGGCTGGGAGGAGTGCTTGCCCCAGAGAGCACAAGCCGAGGTGTGGGGGCCTCCTGGGCACCAGCCGAGGGGCTGGGCTGAACTTTGGTCTTCTGCTCTTCTGGGCTCCCAGTTTGGGGTGTGACACGGTGAATACTAGAGTAACCAGCCCAACACTGGGGGTGTGGGGGCGGGTGACACTTGAATGAGACTCGGGCTGGGAACCCTGAGACCAGGGTCCAGGTCCTGCCTTAGCCGCCCATTGAACCGGGTGATTTTGGGCTAATCTCTTCACCTGCGCTGGTTTGTTTTCTCACCTGTAAAGTGGGGATAATAGAATCTGGTTTACCTCACACTTTTACTATCATTATTTACCATGGCACAGGGAGGTGAAATTATAAATCAGCCCTGGCCTGTGTGGCTCAGTTGGTTGGGCATTTGATTCCAGTCAGGGCACTTCCCCGGTTGCAGGTTGTGGGCTTGATCCCCAGTAGGGGGCGTGCAGGAGGCAGCCGATGGATGTTTCTCTCCCTCTCCCTTCCTCTCTCCCTAAAAATCTTTTTTTTTAAAATTATAAATCAGTATGTAAAATGCAAAGTGCTATTCTTTGAGATAAAGAAGAATTAGTCTGTCATTTGCACGGCTCTGGGGGAAATGTGGAGAAATAAATCATTTGACAAGGAGACAAGAAAATCTAGTACAACACCTGACTCATAGTAGTTTTTGAATGAATGATCTCTCCCATAATTGATTAATTGGCTGACTCATCCATCATTCGGCAAATATTTCTGGAGCCCCCACTGAATGCCGGGCATTAGGCTTGGTGATGAGAGTGATGAACAAGAGAAGCAGGGGCCCTGCCCTGAGACGCTTCTAAGCAACTTGGGGAACTAGCCACCTGAAAACGGACCTGTGCTTCTATCCTGCTGGCTGTCTTCCAACTTCTTTCAAAGATTATTATTGTTGCACGTTTATTTTTGGTTGATTTTAGGCTCCCAAGACCTCCTCCCCCCACCCAGCACCCCTCCCACCACCCTGCCCCTGGGTCTTGCAAACACTCCTCTCTGCCCTCTGCTGGTAGGGAGTTATAAAAGCCTTGCAGTAAACAGCTCGATATTCATTTCTCATAAATACCAAGCATTCCTGCTGCTTCCCATCACCCCTGAGATGAACTGCAGAGCCTTAATATTTAAAGAGGAATGAATTTGTAATTAGTGCCTTAACGTTATATCAGAGACGTTGCAGAGATATCCTATTTAAATGCAAATTGAATCTTCCTGAAGGAAAGCTAATAAGTGATGAAAAGAGATAGCAAGCCAGGAGGAAGCAGGCAGGAGTGGGGGGAGTGGTGTTGATGTGATGTTGTCAGAGCTGTCACTGTTGTCATGTTGGTGACTCCTGCCTGTGGCCCACACTCCCCTCACACCCAAAGACTAGGCTCTGAGGCTGAGGGAGCCCAGTTCCCCTGTCGGTCACGGGGACGCCCAAACCCATGGCCATTTGGGCGGGTCGTGGCTGGGCTGCCGGAGCTCATCTTAGAAGCATGGTGGCCTGGAGAGGATGTGGGCTTTGGCATCAGACCTGGGTTTGAGTTCAGGATCCTCTTGAGGAGCTGTGAGAGTTTGGTGAGTTTTCTAATTTCTCTGAGTCTCTGTCTTCATAGGGTAAACAGCTGTGAATGCTTGTTCCTGTCAAGATTGCTGTAAAGATTATGTGATAAAGAGAAAACAATAGGTGCCCAACAAGTGTTACTCTCCTTCCATTGTCCCAAGCTGTTGCTGTAAGTGAGAAGCAGGTTGTTGAGAAAAAGAGTGTCCGCCTGATGACTGAAGGGTCAGGTTCAATTCCGGTCAAGGGCATGTACCTTGGTTGCGGGCACATCCCCATTAGGGGGTGTGCAGGAGGCAGCTGATGTTTCTCTCTCATTGATGTTTATAACTCTCTATCCCTCTCCCTTCCTCTCTGTAGAAAAATCAATAAAAAGAATTAAAAAAAAAAAAGGTGGTCCTTTCCCTTAAAAAAAAAGCCTAAGATGGGGAGGGTGAACATTTTCTGCAAAGGGCCAGATAATGAATATTTTACACTTTGAGGGCCATACACTCTGTTGCAACTACTCTACTCCGCCACTGTAACGGGAAAGCAGCCACAGACGTGAATTCATGAGCATGGCCGTGTTTCAATATTTATAGACACTGAAATGTGAAATTTAAATCATTTTCACACGTCATAAAATATTTTCCTTTGGATTCCCCCCGCCCCCAACCATTTAAAAATGTAAAAACTGTTCTTAGATCACAGGCTGTCCAAAAGCATCACAGGCTGGCCTTGGCCCCACGTCACCCTTTGCAAACCCCTGACCCAGGCTATTACCAGAGGTTTTCACCTGTGATTTGGGGGTGTCTGTACCAAGGAACCTCTCAGAACATAAATCCTGAGACCTCAGGGGAGGGGTGTCATCCAAGGAAGCAAACGGCACTTTTGGGGCCAGGACTGCTGAGGACAAAAGGACACACGGGATCCCTGGTGGAGGGGCCAGCTGCTGAGGACAAAAGGACACAAAGGATCCCTGGTGGAGGTCCCTGCAGGGGTGCCAGCCAGTAGGTCAGGGCATGACTAGAGGTGTCATTCTACTTCCTGCCTGGTGATGTCGGGGAAGGACTGATGGCTGCTGGGCACTAAGCAGGCAGCCACATTCTCCTGGCGACAGGCTAGGGGAGCGTACTCTGCTGCTCTCTCAATTGGGAAGGCAGTGCAGGTCCCCTCCGGGTGCCCACCCACCTGAGATATAGATCCCCTCTCAGTGTCCCCTCCCGGTGCACACCCACCTGAGGTGCAGGTCCCTCCTGGTGCACACCCGCCTGAGGTGCAGGTCCCTCCCGGTGCCCACCCGCCTGAGGTATAGATCTCCTCAGGTGCACACCCGCCTGAGGGGCAGGTCCCTCCCGGAGCACACCTGCCTGAGGTATAGAGCCCCCCCGGTGCACACCCGCCTGAGGGGCAGGTCCCTCCCGGAGCACACCTGCCTGAGGTATAGAGCCCCCCCGGTGCACACCCGCCTGAGGGGCAGGTCCCTCCCGGAGCACACCTGCCTGAGGTATAGAGCCCCCCCGGTGCACACCCGCCTGAGGGGCAGGTCCCTCCCGGAGCACACCTGCCTGAGGTATAGAGCCCCCCCGGTGCACACCCGCCTGAGGGGCAGGTCCCTCCCGGTGCACACCCGCCTGAGGTGCAGGTCCCCTCTGGGTGCACACCGGCCTGAGGTATAGATCCCTTCCCGCTGTTCACCCGCCTGAGGTGCAGGTCCCCTCCGGTGCACACCCGCCTGAGGTGCAGGTCCCTCCTGGGGTGCCCCCCCGCCTGAGGTATAGATCCCCTCCCGCTGTTCACCCGCCTGAGGTGCAGGTCCCTCCCGGTGCACACCCGCCTGAGGGGCAGGTCCCTCCTGGTGCGCACCCGCCTGAGGTAGCAGGTCCCTCCCGGTGAGCACCCGCCTGAGGTGCAGGTCCCTCCCGGTGCGCACCCGCCTGAGGTATAGATCCCCTCCCGCTGTTCACCCGCCTGAGGTGCAGGTCCCTCCCGGTGCACACCCGCCTGAGGTATAGATCCCCTCCGGTGCACACCCGCCTGAGGTGCAGGTCCCTCCTGGTGCGCACCCGCCTGAGGTATAGATCCCCTCCCGCTGTTCACCCGCCTGAGGTGCAGGTCCCTCCCGGTGCACACCCGCCTGAGGTATAGATCCCCTCCGGTGCACACCCGCCTGAGGTGCAGGTCCCTCCCGGTGCACACCCGCCTGAGGTATAGATCCCCTCCGGTGCACACCCGCCTGAGGTGCAGGTCCCTCCCGGTGCGCACCCGCCTGAGATGCGGGTCCCCTCTCAGTGGGCACCCGCCTGAGTTATAGGTCCCCTCTCGTTGTTCACCTGCCTGAGGTGCAGGTCCCCTCCTGGTGCGCACCTGCCATGCTGGGAGCCTGCTCCTGAGGACACAGGCCCTCGGTTTCACCGAAGGCGTGGCCTGTTCTCCCCTTTCCTGGGCTCTCTCACATCTATTCTTAACAGACACGCAGCCCACTTGCAGCCAGCCCATCATACCTCCCTCTCCTCTGTGTCTAGCACAGAGAACACAGGTCACCACACCAGACAGCAACCTTGCTGCTGAGGCAGATCACGGCCTCCTGGGGGAGGGGAGGGTGAAAGCAGGGCACTGGGTGCTGCTGCTCTGCAGTCCCCACCCCTCCCTTCAATATGCCTCTGTCTGGTCCCTTGTGTGCGTGTGTGTCTGTGTGTGCTCATGCACGTGTGAGTAATGCGAAGCACCAGAGGAGAAGGGGACGAGGGGAGACAGTGCCAGTGAAAGCCACTCCATATGGCTGTCGAGGTCCTGCCCATGGTGGACAGGCACCTCTTTCAGGCTGGAGGGTCAGCGGGACCTGCCTCTCTGGCACCTGAGGAGGACTCTGGGCTTTGGGGGTGAAGAACAAAGCTGCTTCCTGAGACACTGCCCTGGCCTGGGGGGAAGGGAGAGGTGGAGGAGGGCTGGGACCTCTGAGGGCGTCTGCCCTCACTTCCTGTTCCGTACAGGCCTGGGCTGAGGGTCATCTCACACCAGTCAAACTTGTGGGCCCCCAGCCCCCTTCCCCTCCCTGTAAAAGGGCCAGAGCCTTGGATCCCACCGACATCGGGTTCAGACAAGACTGTGCACCAGCAGGGGGCCCAGAAGGAGAGTCGGCCGTGAGAAACCCGCCTTCAGTAAGCGAGGGATCAAACAGAAGCCCAGTGAGTGTTATTTATCAGGCGAGCAACATCCCCCGGGAAATGAGGGGAGCTTGTGGGGAGGGGCCCCTTTCTCTCCAGGGCGAGATGAGACAGCCTCACAGCCGGATCTTCCGGCCCCCAGATGAGCCAGTGTTGCTGGGATGAGGGACCCCAGCAGGAGGTAAGCAGGGAGCCTCTTGTTCAGGCTTTGGTGGGAGGGAGGCCTTACCACTGGGCCTGAAGAGCTCTGTGGGCCCAGTGCCTCCCTCCAGGGCTCCCCCCATTCTGAGTCTGCCGTCAGGAGAGCCAGCCCCCCTTTATCTCCCCCACCCCAGCTCAGGCACACGCCATCCATGACGGGCAGGCTGGCCCATCTGCCAATCAATCTTCGGTGCGGATCTCCCAGCTGCAGCAGCCAGCCAGTGTGTAAATCATTCAGGGCCTCTCTCAGCTCTGCCAGGACGTGAGCTCTTTTTAATTAAGAAGAATGGAGGATGCTGCTGACTCGGGAAGCGGCGATATTAACTTACTAATGGGCACTTAAAAAGCCATGTTTGCCTGGTCAGCTGCTGCCTTCCTTGGCCTGTGGCCTCTGCTTCTCTG
The DNA here is from genome assembly GCF_000412655.1 of Myotis brandtii. Lineage (NCBI taxonomy): Eukaryota > Metazoa > Chordata > Mammalia > Chiroptera > Vespertilionidae > Myotis > Myotis brandtii. The sequence goes on from NW_005371683.1 coordinate 1,816,739, forward strand.
CAGAGCTGCCTGCCCCCCGCCCCCCCGGCCCCTGAGGCTTTGCTATCCCCTCCATTAGAAGGGGTGGAGGATCGCCCCAGCCTGGTGACCTGGGACACATGGACACATTTTTGCTTTTGGAGGAAGGGCCAGAATTGGGACAACTTGAGCCCTGGGGTCCTCTGCCTCCTGTTCTGTGGGAAGGCAACATGCACCCAGAGATGCCGGGACCCAGTAGAAAGTGTGATTAGGTGGGCGCCCAAGGTCTGCACGGTGCCAGCCAGGGGCACCACCTGCAGCTGTCACAGGGCCCCTGCCCTGGCTGACTGGGGGGAAATGCAGGTGGTGGCAGCCACTCGGGCAGGAGAAGGCCCCCAGGAAAGTGCCTTCCGGTCACTGGACCTTGGGTAGCCGGCAGTGCCTACACCAGCAGGTGGGGTCAGACCTCTGTGCGTTTGTACCCCCCGGAAAAATGTGAGGACGCCCATTCTGGAATCTGCTGCTTTGTTACTATGGCTAAAGGATTCTTTCTTTAGGGCATCCTGCCCTGTATGCCCCTGGGAGGAAGAATACTCCAGCTGGGAGAGACCTCAGCCAGCTGTCTTCTTTGTCTTCTAATGTTGCAGACATAAGAATGGATGCAACTCGCCCAGAGGTGCAGAGGCCAGGTAGGACGAAGCGTGGGCTGGAACAGGGGTCTCCTGACTCGGTCCTGTGCCTTCCCTATTCCCAGGATCTCCCAGGGGAGATGGTCCCATGGCCTCTCACCTCACCTCCTGCTGGTGTTTGAATTTCCTGACGTTCCTGGGCAGGAAATTCTTCCCTGTTTATAACCCAGATCCTCAGGCTTTATTGTAAGTCCCATTTCCTTTTACAATTTCCTCAATAAACACAGGGAAGTCCTAGCCAAGGCCATTTGGAGGACACGCCCCATCCTGCTGGCATGACCATCTCCTACACTCAAGAGCAGAGGGGTTGTTTACATCCCGTGGCAGCTCCTTCCCGCTCCTCAGAAACACTAACCGACCCCCTGAACTCTTTCTTCCCTAAATCATGCAACTCCTGAATCTGAAAACCAAGATGGCCTTGCCCCCCACCCCACCATCCCATACCCCGAGATCCACTTTCCAGTGTCCCAATTCTACCAAAGTAGGCAGGAAGTTGCTCGCAAGTGGACAGATGCATTCCTCTTCTGATCCCCATTAAGTCTCTCCCGACAAAAAGCTAGGCCGAGGAGGAGGGAGCATGTGGGTAGTTGAAGACACGTGGCCAACTCAACTCTCCTCCAGGCTGTGTGGTCCTCAGGGGGAGCCCCAATGTCTGAGGCCATTTCGAAGGACCCCACGTGAATAGCTCACCCCAGTGTCATGTGAACAATTGCAGATTATGGTTCTGACTGCTGGCACCTGCGCCACACCATCTCCAATCAAGTCTCCTGGATCCCTAAATCCTTCTTCTGGGCTGAGGTTGGGATGGGGCCGGGGGAGGCTTGAAGGGACTCTCCCAGGTTGGGGGGAATTTCCCCTCCCTTTGATCCGGAGCAGCCTGAGTCCCACTGGGTGAGTCATCTCACTTCCCACCCCCGGAACCCAGCCGAGCTTCTGGCGGGGAGTAGGAGGCGATTATCTAAAGGAAGGGCACCAGCCGCTCTCCAGATTAGAATGTCGTCAAGCTGCAGAGGAAAATATTTTTTTCTAGGAGGAAAAAATATTCTGTCCAACTCAGAGGCTCCAGAAATGCCTGCCACGGGGAGGGGGTGGGCCCTGGTGAGGTGCCTGCCTTGTGACATTGGCACCTGCTGTTCGGGCACACGGGCCTGAATACAGACCGTCAGCAGTTCCAAGGAAAGAAGACCTGGACAGAGTACCTGGTGTCTGCCCAGGAACTGTGCTCTGAGTCTCGTTCCTCCCGCAACTCCAGAAAGTAGGTTTCCTTCTTGTCCACAGGGGATAGTGACTTATTCACGGTCACACAGCTAGGGGGTGGCTGGGCCAGGAGTCAAGCCCAGTCTCCCTGATTCCGGAGTCCACACAACTTCCCCTCTCCCCCGGGATCTGTGGGGCACTGCAGAGAGGGAATGACGGAGAGGAGGGGACCCAGCGTTGGGAGCTCCTGGTGGGTTCTGCCAGGCAGCGTGGTACCCCACAGGGGTGCTCTGGTGGTGCCCACTGACAGGATGGTAGGTCAGTATCTCTGAGGAGGCAGAAGGAGCTGTGCAGGAGCCAAATAACTCCTCTTTCCCCACCCCATCCCCACTGTGCCTACACTGGGGACTTCACCAGTCCCTTCAAGCCCTGCACACAGTGAGTGACTCCAGCCATGGCTTGCCATGGGAATCTGCCTGGTTTACTGCGAAGAAACTGCCCTCCCTCTCCCCTCCGCCCTCAGCTTCCCCCAAACCTACCAGAGGTCAGGGAAGTCAGGTCCCTGCTGAATATAATACTCAATGAGCCAAAGTATGCATTTTATTGCATGTTAGACCTGATTAAACCCCAGATGTGGCCAGCTGGTGTGGCTGGATGGTTGGGCATCGACCTATGAACCAAGAGATCACAGTTCAATTCAGGTCAGGGCACATGCTCAGGTTGGGGGCTCCATCCCCAGTAGTGGGTGCAGGAGGCAGCTGATCAATGATTCTCACTCAGCATTGATGTTTCTCTCATTCCCTCCCCTTCCCCCTTCCTCTCTGAAATCAATAAAAATATATTTAAAAAAAACAAACAAAAACAACCCAGATGTGACTTTTTCTGGGGCTGAGCACCCCTCAACAAGATTTTTTAAATTGATTTTTTAGTGAGAGAGGAATGGAGAGAGAAAAATAAATTTGTTGTTCCACTCATTTATGCATTCATTGGTTAATTCCCGATTGGGCCCTGATCAGGCTCAAACATGCAACCTACCAGGCCACACTCAGCAAGTTTGACTGATTCATTAGCATCACAACAATAAAGACTCTAAGGTACCAAAGGCTTTATCTCTAGAGACTCACAAACACTCCTTCCCACTTCCCTCCCCTCCCAGTGTAACCAAGGCAAAAAGTCAAGCACTCTTTAAGAGAAGAGAGAAACCCAGGCCCAACGCAACGCAAGGTCTCAGAGCAGAAGGATGCGGGTTTAACATGAGGAAGAAACTCCTCACAGGAAAAGCGGTTACACCCTAGAATGGGGTGGTGGGTCACTGGATCCCCGCCTCTGCTTGGCAATACTTAAAGCCCCAGTTTGCTGCAAGCAGCCGCGGCCTGGAGACCAGGTGATGCAGGGAATCTTAAGTGATGGTTGCTAGGTTACAGGCTTCCTCAAAGTGCACTCAATGTAAAGACTAAAGGACATCACCTGGCACCTGGAGGGAGGAAGAGCCATGGGGGAAGGTGTGGGGAAGATGGAGAGAAGCCAGGACTTCCAGAACAAGCAGTGATACCACAGCCTGGAAGGCGTCCTGTTCTTAGTATTTCCCAAGGATCTGAGTCCCTAAATCCATGGTCATCATAGAGCAGCGGTTCTCAACCTGTGGGTCTCGACCCCTTTGGCGGTCGAACGACCCTTTCACAGGGGTCGCCTAAGACCATCCTGCATATCAGATATTTACATTACGATTCATAACAGTAGCAACATTACAGTGATGAAGTAGCAACGAAAATAATTTTATGGTTGGGTCACAACATGAGGAACTGTATTTAAAGGGCCAGAAGGTTGAGAACCACTGGCCTATTGGAAGTGTGACCCGTTTCTCACAGGAAGTCATTTCTAAGTAAGGGGTGAGGTGTTTGGGCTTGTCCTCAGGTTTCCTTTTTATTGGTTCTGTTGAGTGTAATTGTAGTAATAATGATATTAATAGCGATGTACCAGGCCCTTGCTTTGTCTCAGAAGCTGAATGAACTGAACACTTTACCAATATTATCTCATTTAATCGTCACAAAACCCTACAAGGATGTATCCATACCATGGGATGCTACTCAGAAATAAAAAGGAATGAACTATTGGAACAGGCAACAGCTTGAATGAATCTCCACAGAATTCCGCTGGGGGAGGAAAAGCCAATCCAAAAAGGTTACATATCTATTTATATAACATTTTTGAAATGACAAAATTATGGGGAACAGATTAGTGGAGGCCAGGGGATGGGAGAGAGGTAGGTGTGGCCATAAGAAGGCAACATGCAGAATCCCTGTGGTGATGGAAATGTCCTGTGTCTTCACTGATCCATTTCCATACCCTGGCTGTGATGTTGCACAATAAGTTTTGCAAGATGTTACCATGGAGGGAAACTGAGTAAAGGGGTGTTATTTCTTACAACTGCATGTGAATCTACAATTTATCTCAAAATAAAAAGGCGAATTAAAATAATAGGACACTGAGGCTCAGAGTCATTAAATAATTTCAGAGCCAGAATTCAAACACAGGTCTGTCAGACTCCCAAGCCTCGGTGTTTCAACACTTGGCTGCATTCAAGTCGGATGAGCACCCCATGGGCCCTGCAGTCCATCAGACCAGGTGGCCACTGTTGTCATGGGCAGCTTTGTTCCTGGGGACAACTGTCCTGGAAAAGCTATTAGAGAGTGGTTTCAAAGGAATATTTGGCAAGCCCTGTGGGTTGGTGCTGAGGGCCAAGATTGGATAACCGCGTTTCCCCTTCCCAAGGGGGTGGGGAGAGACAGCCTATGAGTGTATCTACGGTGGTGTCTCTAGTTGTGTCCACATATCCGTGCATTTGTCAGTTCCTCCGTGGGTATCTCTATTTGCAGGGGGCGGGGGGGGGGATGTGTAAGTTCTGCGTGGTGGATACGTTACTTGGATGCACCTGTGTCAGCTCTGCGTAGGTCACACCCACATCACTTGTTTCCATTAGGTTAAACCATTTGATAATAGCTCTCCCAAAGCAAAGCTGGCTCTGGAGCCAGCCTGTCGCGAATTGGGTCTGTGTATTGTAGATAAACTGGGTAATTGGACTCTCCGCCTCCTCATCCAAAACAAACACATACAAACCGCCCACCCCCGCACTGGGGGGAGTCTGGGCCCCGTCATCTGGGCCCTTGGGTCTAGCGTCCCGCTATTCCCGATCCTGCAGACAAGACCAGCGTCTCCGCCGGGCCCCTTCCCTCCCCCGCGGCCGGGCGCTGCTAGGGCTTATGTAAAGAGGTCACAGCTGCTCCCCCCCGGGGCGCA